>NC_142354.1:18072144-18414644 GCF_059441175.1 Urocampus carinirostris
GTGCATTAAGCTTGTAGTGTCAAAGACAAATCTTCCATAAACAAAATATTCAAGCTCTTTATGTAAACATTGTAGAACACCCATCTCTTAAATCAAACTGATCCAAATTTGTTTTACGGAGGTCCGCTGTCTGACTCTACCACCGCACCAGGGTGCTTTGCTTTCAAGTGATACATCAGGAAAGAAGTGATCCATTGGTAATTAAATACAGCTTTGCAAAGCATAAATGTCACTTTCGCCCCCCGTCAATATTTCCATCGGCAATGTTTTAAAGTCCGCCTAAACGTGTTTCCTCTCTCTTTTCCATCGGTAGCATGCTACGCCACGTTAACCTCAGGAACTGAAAGTGACTCTTCTAATTTGTTGGAACATCACGACAGAATTGAAAACTATGATGCAAATTGTTAACGTGACATTTTTTCCAGCCCTAATATATATATATATATATATATATATATATATAAATGATCACACACATATAATATATAAAATAACTGCAATTTATAATTTGTGGTATTATTTTAGAATGCATTTATAAACAGATTCATCAAACAAAATAAGCGACCGTAAATTCCGGACTATAAGCCGCTACTTTTTCCCCAAACTTTCAACCCTGCGACTTATTCAGTGATGTGGCCAATTTATTTAATTTTTCTAACGGCCGCCAGCGGCGCTCGAGTACTAAAGGTAAGATTTAGACCGGTGGAATATATGCGCCGAGGAAGACTGCAACTTCTTGGCCTGACTCACTAAAACTGGCCACATGCGAAAGGCAACTTTCTGCCAGTGGATCCTGACAGCATCAAAAAATCCACTATCACCGATGGGTTCCGGAAAGCCGGTCTGCTGCGTGACGGAGAGGAGGGCACAAAATCAGGAGTGGATGAAAGTTCCAGCGACAGTGACGGCGCGAGTCCAGCTGCGGGAGCGTGGGACGACGTTTACAGTGCATCCGGAAAGTATTCACAGCGCTTCACTTTTTCCACATTTTGTTATGTTACAGCCTCATTCCAAATTGTATTAATTTAATCTTTTATCTCAAAATTCTACACATAATACTCCATTATGACAATGTGACATTTTATTTTTTTTTACTTTTTTTGAATTTGTTAAAAATAGAAAAAAATAAGAAATCACATTTACATAAGTATTCACCGCCTTTGCTTAATACTTTGTTGATCCACCTTTGGCAGCAAATACAGGCTCAAGTCTTTTTGAATATGATCCCACAAGTTTAGCACACCTATCTTTAGGCAGTTTTGCCCATTCTTCTTTGCAATAAGTTTCAAGCTTAATCAGGTTGGATGGGAGACGTTCGTGCACAGCCATTTTCAGATCTCTCCAGAGATGTTCGATCGGATTCAAGTCTGGACTCTGGCTGGGCCACTCCAGGACATTCACGGAGTGGTTCTGAAGCCAATCTTTTGAGATCTTGGCTTTGTGCTTTGGGGACGTTGTCCTGCTGAAAAATGAACCTTCGCCCCAGCCTGAGGTTAAGAGCGCTCTGGAGAAGGTTTTCATCCAGGATATGTCTACATATTGCTGCAATCATTTTTCCTTATATCCTGACTAGTCTGCCAGTTCCTCCTGCTGAAAAACACCCCCACAGCATGATGCTGCCACCACCATGCTTCACTGTAGGGATGGTATTGGCCTGGTGATGAGCGGTGCCTGGTTTCCTCCAAACATGGCGCCTGGCATTCACACCAAAGAGTTCAATCTTTGTCTCATCAGACCAGAGAATTTTGTTTCTCATGGTCTGAGAGTCATTCAGGTCTTTTTGGCAAATTCCAGACGGGCTTCCATGTTCCTTTTACTAAGGAGTGGCTATCGTCTGGCCACTCTACCATACAGGCCTGATTGGTGGATTGCTGCAGAGATGGTTCTCCTTCTGGAAGGCTCTCCTCTCTCCACAGAGGAACGCTGGAGCTCTGACAGAGTGACCATTGGGTTCTTGGTCACCTCCCTGACTAAGTCCTTTCTTCCCCGATCGCTCAGTTTAGAAGGCCGGCCAACTCTAGGAAGAGTCCTGGTGGTTCCAAATGTCTTCCATTTACAAATAATGGAGGCCACTGTACTCATTGGGACCTTCAAAGCAGCAGAATTTTTTCTGTATCCTTCCCCAGATTTGTGCCTCAAGACAATCCTGTCTCGCAGGTCTACAGACAGTTCTTTTGACTTCATGCTTGGTGTTTATGCTCTGACATGCACACTCAACTGAATTTACTGCAGATGGACTCCAATTAAGCTGTAGAAAGATCTCAAGGATGATCAGTGGAAAAAAGATACACCTGAGCTCAATTTTGAGCTTCATGGTAAAGGCTGTGAATACTTATGTAAATGAGATTTCTTAGTTTTCCATTTTTAATAAATTCAAAAAAAGTAAAAAAAAAAAACTTTTTCACATTGTCATAATGGAGTATTTTGTGTAGAATTTTGAGATAAGAGATTAAATTAATACAATTTGGAATGAGGCTGTAACATAACAAAATGTGAAAAAAGTGAAGCGCTGTGAATACTTTCCGGATGCACTGTATATGACAGAGTTTCTTTCCGACACTGAGGAAGACGACTTTGATGGCTTCAGTTCTAAGGAGGAAGATAAGGACGGTTTACCGTGATTTTTACAAGTACGGTATGTTTTTTTTAACAGACCCGTTTACTGTGTTGCGAGCGTGTTGCTACCATCAACTGCCCGGATGAAAGTTATATTATTATTAAAGCATTGAAAACTCTCTTGGTGTACTGTCTTTCTTTGTAAATATGTGTAACCATGTATAATATGTATTTGCAACGGTATATTTTTGTAATGTATTTATTTTGGACACTTATTCTAATATGTTTTGAACGGGCCGATTAAAAAGAAGGGGCGTAACAAACGCGGGCTGACGGGAAGTGGGGACCGATAAAGCTGAGTGTTTGTGGACACGGCGGACAATAGTGGATATATATTTTTAACACCCTTACCTTTGGAAATATACACTTTTTTCTTTGGATTACTTTCAACGGGACCCGGACTCTGCCGGTCTGCATCAAACCCTAAGTACCGGTATCATTTTACGTTCATTTTGCCGGCTGTGATTTTTGGACTGTGTACTTTAATGAAGGATGTTCAGTTACAATCGCGGGACTTAAAGTCGGGTCTGGGTTAATTTTGTGTTTGTGTTACATTCTTTTTAATGTGGGCGCATGCGGCTTATATACAGGTGCGGCTTGTGTAAGTACAAAATCGGTTTTCCTCTTAAAATGTGGTGGGTGCGGTTTATAATCAGGTGCGCTCTATAGTCTGGAATTTACGGTATTCATAAAAAAAAGAAAAAAAAAAGAAAACTTGAAGACTGCTCCCACATACTGATATGGATGAATGTTAGTTATTCAGCTGGTCACTGGAAGAAAGCAAAGACATTGGAACAATTGCATGTTATTAGCAAAAGTAAATATGTGCTATTTCCTGCGCACACTTGCTCAGCAATGATAGCACACTAATGTGCCCTTGCACACTGGTTGAAAACACTGCACTAGAACAACGAGTTCAAGAAAAATCTGATTAGTTGAAAATGAAGTGGGTACTTGGGTGACCCGCTCAGAAAATACCTCTTGTTTCTCATACGTGGGAGGAATTTTAATCCTTAGAAAACAAGAACAATTCCCAAAATATTGTTTACAGACAACTAACAGTAGCCACTCTCCACTAGAACAGCAGTAATATATTTTCGGTTGATTGTAGATCAGTGAAACAAAATCAACACATTTCAAAACCAGCCACTGAATACGTTACTGGTAAGAGTTTTTTGTTTTTAATATTGAACACCAACCAGTAAAGATTTCATAGGATGCCAGTTCCTTTTTTTTGACAATTACTGTATTGCACACTGTTAAACATTTTTAAGATTAAATCATAGTCACTTTTGGCCGATCATGTCGCTGTTCTGTGATTTTCACAGCCCTAAGGGCTGATATGCTTTTTTTAACCTTGAAGATTTAGGAACGGGATGGAATTCCTTTTTTGAAGGATTCCTCCCCCGTCCTTGCAAATTCAAAATCCATTCATGTCTTCTGTCTTTATTTTGAGTGCTTTGATTCAAGTTAGCTAGCATGGAAACAAGAGACCATCCAGCCATTTTTTGTTTAATATAGTCATACAATGTATTTTAAGACAAACTTCAGCCAAACTGTCAAACCTGCTCTCTAGACAAAATATTTTTCAGCGCATTTTATTTCACAGTGTGGCATCTGATGGTTTGATGAAATGTACTAAATAATAATAATAATGCCAGAGCTTGAGTCCCTGATATGAGACAAATATACTACTTTAAACTTGTCTCCCTCCAGAAATTGTTTCCCATAAATAATGGTTTCAAAACAAAGTGCAAGCGGAGTTCTTTTGTAAAAATGTCACAAAATACTGCAAACGAGGATAATGACGTTTTTACCTTCAGTGAAGACTGAGTTGGGCAGAGAAGTGCGCTGTGTGCATAGCTCCATCCACCCTATCAAATTGTTCTGTGTGCTTGGCTGTCGTTTCTGGCGGTGGTTTTTTTTTTGGTAGGTTTTTATCATTAAGCCTTTCAAAAGTGAACTTCAATTGTTAAATGAGCCTCCATATAAAGGACTCCTTAGTGACCTTGCTTATGATGGCAGTTCCTTGGCTTGTGCATGGACATTTAAAGAGAACAGTCAGCCATTTAAACAAAACAGAGTCCGACTCGCCTCTATAAGCTTCAAGTAACGTTCAAGTCAATATGGTTTTGATGACATGCATTACACACTCTATACACATATTTCAAAATAAAAGAGCTTGAGCATTATGCTGGACTGTGCCGAACGAACGTATTTGAAATTAAATCCATGCAGTTCAAGTAACGTCAGTTACTAAAATCTTAAAAACAACAACACGGTCTGTTAGTGTGACACGTTTACGGTAAACTGTAGTGGGGAGTACGCTCTTTATATACTGGACCAAACCATACATACTATTAGCCCTCCGTCAGCTATGCACATACTAAACTCGCTAAATATTAGATCTGCATAAGTATAATTTGCTCTCTGAGCCATGCCTACTCATGAAAAGAGCCATATATGGCTCGCAAGCCTTTACGACCCCTGTCCTACAACTTACAACCGAAAGTCGACATTTTGTTTTTCGTACAAACAGCTATTTTCAGCACTTGAGGGTTTAACGTCACATTTTATGTCTTCTTTTTAATTACTATACTTAACTCTGCTTTGCATTGAAGTTGTTATATTGGGTGGGATTTGTTATTTTCTTTATTGTCCTACCTCATTACTGCCACTGTAATCATCTTTAATCCCCTTTGTTGTCTTTAATAGCCGACCTTGCAATTAAAAAAAGGATGGCGAACAAATAGGCCAAAGCGTTTGGGCCGAGCAGATAAAATATACGAGCAAATAAAGTTAAGACATGACGGACATTGTTTGACGAGGTTAAGGAACAAACCCCCCCATAAAATCAAAACAAAATAAGCCTTCATCCATCACCATTGGTTTATTCCATTTGAAAATATTTTTCCATAAGTCAACCTGAGGGCGAAAATTTAATTTCCTCTTTCTACGAGAAGCTTCAGCGATGAAAGTTTTATGCTCAATTCTCAACAATGTGTGGCTCCAAAAAGGAAAATTGGTTTGCCCAATTAACTTGTCACATCCGGAATGAGTCTGGAACCCGTACTCTTACCTCAAATGAGTTGAGGAGAAATCCACCTTACAGGTTTTTAGCAATACATGGAAAAGAAAGCTGCAAACACATAATCAGATTCTCTTAAGGGTCGACGCCGATTTCATGATCGTATAAGATTATTTTTTTTAAAATCCCGGTTGTCGGAAGCTGCACTGTAACAGTGATGACAAGTCTTGGGATGTCGTTTGTTTTCTGTCTAGGATTCCGCCGTGGTTGGAAGAACTCGCACAAACAGTGTTTTGGTGTCCAGAGATTTTACCACAGAATCGGTCGGTAGCTCTGGAAGAGACGAGATAAACATGAGTGGCATACTTGGTAGAAGGGCAACAATGATGAGTCGACGTTGTTGACGAAAATCAATGGTAGTAATAGTAGACAATAAAATTCATTGTCAACTATCATTTTTGTTGCATCTCCCTAATGCGCAATAGCATCTATCTCGAGTGGTACAAAAATGACATCAAATACGAGTACCAAAACTTATAAAACAACCTTGCTTATGATGGCAGTCACTTGGCGATGCATGAATATTTAAAGAGAACAGACATTTGAACAAAACGGAATCTGCCTCGCCTTTGTAAGATTTAAGTAACATTCAAGGACAATACGGTTTTGATGACATGCATTATAAATTCTATACTTTTTCATGTAGTATTTGGTGAACGGTCTCTAAATACATTTGTGGATTTACGTCTCTAGTGACCAACCACTGTTCTAATTGGTTTTAGATAGTGAACCTTTATCTATTTTTGTTCAAATGTATGTTCAATAAAAGATGTATTTTTCATTATACTGAATTTCCGTGTGTTTATTATCATTTGTCACATATTAAGATAAACTTCATGCTTAATTTAAGAAAATAAAAACAATTTTCTTGATAATGGTCATTGACTTGTCGACTCTTAAAATAGTTGTAAGTTGCATTTTTACTACATATATGTCACATAATTTGTAGTCTGTTTTCCACTTCACTTGATCTTACCCTGGCTGAGGTCCTTGTCCAAGTAGAGTCTGAGTCGCCTTCCACGTAGGCCAAAGATTTTGGCGGCCTCCGTTTTTAGGCCCGAGTAGTCAAGCCCGTTATGGCCCACTGGGTTGAACAACAGCACTGTGCCCACTTGTCCTGTTTTGCACTCTGCAGACAACAATTGACTAATTATTCATGTCATGGACATGTCATGTATTTTCTAAGGAGTGGACTTGTCAAGTACACTACTGTTCAAACGTTTGGGGTTACACCAAGACAATTCTGCGTTTCCAATGAAAGAGTCCCACTTTTGTTCATTAATGAGTTGACCAATGTCTGTGTTCTTTTGCCCATATGAATGTTTTCTTTTTGTTGGCTAGTCTCGGATCGCCTTTTTTTTGCCACTCTGCCTGGAAGGCCAGCATCTCAGAGTTGTGTATTTATCGTAGATGTTAACACTGGTGTTTTGAGGGTACCATTTAACTAAGGTGCTAATTGAGGACATTGGTTGAGCAGTGATGCTTCCCACTTCTCTTTATAAATATATCCGAGATCTACAAATTAGATTTTTTTAAATTTGAGTGTGCATTTATTAAGACACATAATTTTTAGATAATGAGTAAATCGAGAATATATTTGTGGATCTGAACATTACGTGTGTAAATATGTGAAACAACCAATCCTTTAAAACACAACATTTAAACACAGGCATTTTCAAGAATTTCAAGCACCCATAAGAACCCTGTTGAATGCATGCTACAGCTTGTAAAATGTTGTTGTTGTTTATCCTGGTTGTGGTTGTTTGTTAACAAGAGATATTTGTCATATCATAAAGTGACAAACCTACTAGCGGTTTCAAAGCATCCATAGTTTGCCAGTTAAACACAGTTGCTATTTCGCTCCCAAATCAGCAAAGGTTAAGTAAGCTGAAAAATCTAAAAAAAAAATGAAAATCTATACAGCAAGTGCCACAGCTGCTAGTGTCACTAGTTGCTAATACTTTGATGCTAGTTGCATTATGTCAATGCCCTGTTCAATGGATAAACCAGATATAAATCTCACATTTTTTTCCTCAACTTTCTTGAAAATATAGCATGTTCGTGTCGTTACCGGATGGCTGTGCGTCGCAAAGCATAAGGTTCACGTAAGGGCACCCCTGGGTGCTGCCAGGAGCTAAGGGCCCCGGGGAAGCCGCGTCTGTTGTCACCGTCAAGGTTTTACCGCTCAGCGCCCTCAGGTCGGCTTTACTCGCCAATTCTGCCGTGGAGACGAGCATGTCGTTAGACATCGAGAGCGTACAGAAAAGCACTTTTTGAATGCTTAGACTCATGCCTACCTTTGCCGTCGTTAAAGAGTTTGAGCTTGGCGTCATTGGTCCCGAAGATGCTGCTGCACACGGTTTTCAATTTGTCCACCTCTAAACCGTTATCGCCTTTTGGATTCTCCAGCAGAACAATTCCATCTGCAGAAGATGGTCATAAATAAGTAACGCCTAATACATATTTTGAAATTCTACTTGTAAATCCTACTAAATGCTTTTTGAAAAAAAATGTTGACTTTGGCATTTCAAAGGAACAGACCCACAAATGCAGCAGATGCCTTTCCATAGGCCACTTAATGACCACAAATACCATAAATTCCCGACTAAAGGCGCACCTAATTAAAAGCCACATGCTCAAATTTTGCCTTTGCACACGACGCGCCGGATTTTAAGCCGCTGGCTCAAACAGCCATAAAAAGATAGACTAATTCATGTCCATTTCTTACATTTTAAACCCAGCACCCACCTGGCACCAACCACGGGAATTTGGCGTTGACGCCTTTGGATGCTGAATGCCAACACATGCAGTTTTCACCAGCGTCATTCAGTTCTGCTCCATTCTGTTAACGTGAATGTGTTTTCAGTGAATATTCAAGACGGTGATTATAAAGACGAGCACATATTTGCTACTGTGCCTAAATAATAAGCGAATGGGGGCTGCGTCACATTAAATGCGAGCCCTATATTTCTAGACGACAGCGGCAGGGCAAACATACCGTGGAGAGTAGTGCCAACACAGGTGTGTCTTTTTGTGTTGTCATCTGTGGTTGCCACAGTAACGGATCAAATTGCATTTGGATGTTATTGTTCCTCTAGGATTAAAGGAAGTTTCAAAAACCTGACATTGATGCAGATGACCTGAGGAGGGGCATCATGGCTGCCAACATTTTTAAAAGATAACTTCCACTTATGTTCAAGTTGAATGATTAAATTAAGGACTTGAACTGTAGGTGAAAAAGCTGAAATAGTGTGAGTATGTTGTAAATGTTTGACAAATTAATATCAAACCTCAGGTTTTGCTCCTGTTATATATTATATGAATAATGGCAGCAACATAAACTAATTTCTCCTCTAGAAAGGCATCAGACGTCACCCCAGTGTTTTGTATATAAGAGCACATGCATTATGAAAAAGCGCAGCTAGCAGTTTTCCTTCCTGCCACAAAAAAATATGAATAAGCCGCACCACATTTAAAGCTGCAGTGTTCATAACGCAGCAAAAAGGTAATAGGTTTTAGTCAGGAATTTACGGTACTTGTATACAGTTGCTTTATAAATACAAAAGTCTACTTGACTCACTTTTTTTTTGTTTAATTTTACCTTGCTCTTTCCCGTTGACTTTCACTCGGACTTTGACGTAATTGCAAGCTGGTCCATTTAAAGTAGAACATGCCATTGTCGAACCTTTTACTATAGTCAGCTCCAAGTCAGAGCCCTTCAGCTGTACGAAGAATTGAGGAAAAGCAGAGTAAATTACAGAAAAATTCAAAGTGTTCTACAAGTATTTAATGACACAGAGGAACCTTCAAAGTTGACCAGCAATATTTTCCCACCTGCAATCATGTCAAGGTGATGATCCTTCTGCAAAAAACTGTCCTTAACTTACCACCATGGAATCATTAATACAGAAATGCATATTCTAAACTATTACATTTTAAAATCTGAAGGCAGTTGTAATACAATTCAAACATTTTTTTTTAATTGTTTAAAATGCTTGGACAGCTTATTATGCCTGCCTCTTTTTGATTTTCATAATAGCAAAATGGTCATTAATGAGCAAATTAGTGTCAAAAAATTCACCAATTTATTTTTAGAATTAGGGATGATTTTTCTTTTAACACTACCCCCATCCCATAAAGGCAACTCACATTTTCTAAAAATAAATTCTGATAAACATCTGCTCGGGGACAACTTATGCATTTATTATATATGTAATGATTTCCTCATAATCTAATGTCCTGCTTTTACATCAATGTTATTTATTCAGTTGTGTACCATAAATTCCGGACTACAGATTAAAGGCCACATTTGCAAATTTAAGGAAACACTAAACTTTTTTTGTAGAGGCCACACTAGATTTGATGCTGCAGGCTTAAAAAGACATAAAAAAAAACCTCCATCCATCCACCCATTATCTTTCGCTTATCCGAGGTCGGGTCGCAGAGGCAGCAGCCTCATTAGGGAAGTCCAGACCTCATTATTCCCAGCTAGTTCATCCAGCTCATCCGACGGGATCCCGAGGCGTTCCCAGGCCAGCCTTGAGACGTAGTTTCTCCAGCATGTCCTGGGTCGTCCCCAGGGCTTCCTGCCGGTGGGAAATGCCTGGAACATCTCCAAAGGGATGCACCCAGGGGGCATCCTTATTAGATGCCCGAGCCCCATGAGCTGGTTCCTCTTGATGAGGAAAAGCAGCAACTGTACACTAGGTCCCACTCAGATGGCCAAGCTTCTCAGCCTATATCTAAGGGAGAGCCAGCCCAGTCACCCAGCAGATGAAACTCATTTCAGGCGCTTGTATCCGGGAAATTGTTCTTTTGCTCATGGCCCATAGTTTATCACCATAGGTGAGGGTGGGAACCTAGATCAACTGGTAAATCAAGATCTTTGCCTTTCCGCTCACCCCATCTTCAACACGACGGACCGGTACATGGTCCACATGACAGCAGACGCTTCCATCTTACCCTCACTCGTTAACAAGACCCCAAGAGAACTTCGCCACTTGGGGCAGAATCTAGCATTCCACTCCTTTCCGGCTGAGAACCTTGGTCTCAAAATTGGAGGTGTTGATCTTCATACCAGCCCCTGAACACTTAGCTGTGATTCGCTCCAGTAAAAACTGGTGATCATGGCTTGAGAAAGCCACCAGCAATACATCACCTGCCCAAAAAAAACAGACATGCAATGCGCTGAGGCCCCCAAACCAGATCCCCTCTCGGCCAAGGCTGCACCTAGAAATTCTGTCCATAAAAGCAATGAAACAAAATCGGTGACAAAGGGCAGCCTTGGCGGAGTCTGTCTCCCACTGAAACGTATCAGACTTACTGCCGGCAATGTGCACCGGACTCTGGCACTGGTAAATTAGCCCTCACTCATTTAAGTCAATTTCTTACATTAAAGAAAAAAAAAACACATTCTGCCGCGATTAAGACGCTCATTTGTCTGCAGCCGTCAATCTTCAAGTACCAAGTACCACAGCAGTCAAAGTGGCGCGCGCAGTCAAGTTTGCGCCCACGCACGCATAGTCTGAAAACGAGTGTCACAAATAAGTGTTGCGGCACAAATTGTAAATATTTTGTCCCTAGTTAGCAGTCTTACTTTATTTTAACAGTGGGAATCTCATTCAATCATTCATGTGCGTCAGCAATGAGGAATTTGGCTATTGAAGAGTCATGGTCACTTGCACCGTTTACTTGCGCTTCATTTTGAAATTCAAAGCACTTGGCAAAAATTGCAATGTATTGTTGTAATTAAACAGTTGGACTCAGGAGAGCTGCGGGAAGGGCCAAGCATGGATCTGAAATCGCCACTAATACCCATGCGACTATTCGAAGAATTGACTGCATTGTATCGTAAGACAGTGTTTAAAAGGTAGAAAAATGTAACTGCTTGTAGTCCGGAATTTACAGTAGTTTTTGAGCCATTTTAAAAAATGGATTCGCACAAAATCTTCTGGTTTCAACAGACGCTCAACTCTTACCTGCGTCTTTTCTTGGATGATAACGGCAGCGCCTTTTGGGACAGGATAAGGCATGAGCGGCGCCTTCGTGGTTGCCAGAATGAAATCAGTGTGAGCCTGGATCACTGAACCCAAGTATGCCCCGTCTGGCTGGCAGCGGTAGTACACGGAAATCTCGTCAGAAGGCACCAAAAGGCCCTGAGTGGAAATGTCAAAACGAAACCAATACAAATAAGTTCCTTAAAGGACTAGACAAAATGACACGGGGCAAGAAGTTATTTTCTAGTAAGATGATTAAATCTTTTGGGATTTGTTCACTAAAGGTTGAGAGAACCGAATTATCTTTTTCTACGTACTATAAGGCAAAACTAAAAAACACATATGGTCCAGAAATTTCAAAATGCGCCTTGCAACTCAGTGCGCCTAATGTACCACAAAATAAAGTGGATAAAATTACAAATGTATGCAGTCTTTTTACATGTACACAAGGTTTTAAGTTATACTAAAGTACTTGTTCATTGATTGATCAGTCGAAAAACACAGCTGCCACATTGAGCATTGTATGCAAAAGGATTCAAAACCAGGGTGGCAGCTATGTAAGTACTGACACTGGACCACCAGTAATAGAGACATACATAAAGGCATCAGATTTTATCTATCATACTATTTTGACTTACAGTGACTGGAACGAATGTTGAGAACAAAGAAAACAGAAATTTTGTCCTGAAAGCTAAAAATCACCGCTAAGTCTGAGACATCAATACATAAACCAGAGAGTTGTTTCCCATGTCGTGTTTATTCGCAGTGGAATATATTTTTCAGGAAGACTTTGTTTTCACCATTCTCTAACATTCATTTCTGGCACAGTGAGAAAAAAATAGTCTGACAATAAGATAAAATCGAATGCTTTTTTGTGTGCCATCTGTATCGCAAGTGATCTAGTGATTAGGTTTCAGCGTTCTCACCGCATCAACTGGAGTTTGATTTCCGTTGCATACAATGCTTTGCAATTTGGGTCAGCAGCGATTACAGAGTGATCAATTGTTGCAATAATACAAACAATAAATGTGTATATATGCCTCAGTTATACACAAATAAACATGGTAAGTCTAACCGTTTTCATTCCATGTGCTTTATGATTAAGCGCACCTTATATAAAAATAATATGCAAAAGACTATTTTTTGGGTGTATCAAACCGTGCATCATATAGTGCGAAAAATAAAGTATAAAAGGATGATTTGTACGAGTAGAGTAAAACTACAAATATATATAATTGGGAGAACAAGACACAAAAAGTGTTTAGCGCATAACTGCAGCATCCGCTAACCTTGACATTTTCTAAGGCATTGATTGCTCCTAATCTGGAGCACCGCATGCAGCATGTGTGGATTGATGAAATTTCTTGACTAGCACACACCCACGCACAAACAACCAACATGCAGCATACAGCTCAAGGGCAGAGAAATAAAGTAAGCGTGCAAAAGTAGAGCACTCAATCAATGGAGGAATCTTTATAGCCTTCTCCTGCCGAGTCAAGGGAGTAGTGACCCTTCAGAGTTGGGGATACCACTCTGATTAGGTGTGTGTATAGATTGAAGACAGAAAACTCTAAGAATGGCTTGGCCATTGGCATTGCTACTAGCATACAAATGGAAAACACCTACGCAAAAGCAAAAAGAGCAAAAGTGTACGCGAACGTTGAGTAAATTAATTCCCACCCCTAGGGTGGAAAATTCCTCACAGATCCTGGGGGCAAGGGGGTTGAAATAAGTGTTGGAATGCGGCCTGGCCGAGATCCAGCAAGCAGTGCCGCTGCTACTACAGCGCACACGGATGGAAAAACTTGTTTGTTTCTTGAGAAAACAAGAGGCTGCTTTAATCCATCTTTACTCCCCGGTTGCACTTCAAAGCTCCAAGTCTCAAATCTGAAAGGGGCCAGAGCGTAATTAAGCTGCTATTAATCCCGCCTTATGACGGAGAAATGTCTGACTGGGACGCTGCAATGGAAAAATTTCCCAAATTAGCATGAGAGGGCAAAAAAATTATAAAATGACGGCAAAAGAGGAGGGCCGTAACAAGGGTAGAAACATCATAAAAATAGTTTGTGCTGTATAAAGATTGGGGTGCTGAAACTTTATTGTGCATCAGAAAAATACAGTGGTCCCTCTTCATTTGAGCACTTCTAAACATAAAAATTGCAATGATTGCAAATACTCCTATGTAGTGATAATAAACCTTCCAAACACAATGCAACATCTGTTTAATCACAGCAAGACAGACCACGAAGACTACAGCAACAATATTAGGCAAGACAAGTTCAAGATCAAGAAGTTTTTGCTCACGTATACATTTTTTTTTTACAACATTCACAATGTGAAATGACCAAAACGTATAAAATATGAGTAAAATGAGCGAATAGGTATGCGATCTCATTGGTTCCTTCCAGCAACCCACTTCCCCCTCTATCCACAAAATTACATCCATAATAAACATTTAATCTAATTAATCTTATATTATTTATCTGATGACTGTGGTGTTATTTATTTTACTACACGAACGTGATTTTAGTGATCAGAAAGATGAGTTTTAAAGCTATTCACAATGCTTATGGAAGGATGGGCTGGTACCAATTAGTTAATAATTATTTAATATCCAGAACCCAAGAAATCGGAACAACAAGCAAGATCTTTCAATTAAGTTTGTAAAAAGTGGTGTCACTGTATAATATCCAAAACCAGCTTTTCACCATCTTACACATATCAAGCATTAGAAATATTTACTACATAAAATTTAGAAGAACATTTCGGTCATGGAATTATGCTATGTTTAATGATTTGCTACAAGAAGCAACCCCCACCTTCTTGCGTAATTTCTGCACACGGTTGATGACCTCTCGGGCCACGCCTTCATCCACCATGGACTGGTCTGGGGTGACATCCAACAGCACCAGGACCTACGGCACAGCCAAGGGCAAACATGATTACGGATGAGACCTAAGCAAGCGGACAGAATGCAAATTCTTCTCCAGCTGGAGTCTAAAACCAAACCTAAAGTATGTGTTCAATGACCAAATGACAATTTAAAAACTGATCTGTCATGATGATTATCGTAGAAAATAAGTTGATGTTACGTCACCACCTCAGGATTTCAGTATCGATCTGAAAAAAAGTGGTGTCAAACATCCCAGTCATCAAAAGCCACTTATTCCTAAAGTGAGAACAGCCTAAACAAAAGGTTTATATAAGGATTACGTTTAAAGTAAGACAGCAAAAACAGATCAGTACATGATTTGCCTGTTAAATATTTTGTTGATTAAACATTGATTTGGGGATGGGGAACATTTATTTCAAATCATGTATAAGTTTTATTAGATTATCCTTTCAAAAGAATTTGATTTTAATTTATGGTTTTAGATTGACCCGTAATATTATTTTTGCAAAATATGCACAAATGAGGATAGGCAAGAACTGGCAGCAGGTAATGGTGCAGATACCAGCCCTTTCAAGCACTTTATTTTTTTAGGCAAAGTAATTGCAGTAATTAGTAGCTACTAACAGAGACCATTGAAAGGATGCGGAATCAAATATCTGTATCGTTATCTTTTAAAAATGTGCTATCGAACATAACTATTCAAAACTATTTCATTTCACTTTTATGAGTGATACGGAAGTTACGAATATAACTACGGGTGTATGAGTCCCGTACGACTACCAGAGGCTGTGATTCCAGCACGGAATTTCACCTTCGCTCCATAACACCAATGTCCTCAGGAATATCCTATTCATTCCTGACTCAACAGAGGTATTTGATCAATCTGTTTAAATCACTGATCAGAATTGCATTACAATGGATGCAATGGGAATCAAATCCAGATTGTGGCTGGAGCGAGACGGATCCTATCAACTAGGATAGGCAACTGTGGTTTGATCTCATCATCATGCTATTTTAATTCACTGTACCAAAATGTTGATGTTATTGGGTCAGGCCGCAAGAATATTGTCAGATATTAAACCAGTCGATGGTGACGCAAAAGTTGACGTCCACTGAAAACATAACAGTATTGATTACAAGGCGCGCATTCAAGTCTGGCCAATTGAGGATTTTTGGGTGCGCCTCACAGTCAGGGAAATACAGAAATTTATCTCATGGGTGCTGCTCACCTGCGAGTCAGAGTGGGCTTCATACTGTGCGGCTGAATTAGTGCTCTGATTAAATGTGTACATCAGCCTCAGATCCTCACCGTGGAGCTCGTGTCCGTCAACCGTGATGGAACCTGAAATGCCATGTACGTCAAAAATCACAGGTTATCCTTATCAGAACAATTTTTATTGTCTATAAAATGTTGAAGAAGTGACTCAAACCATAAATTATCTATTCCCATCAATTAGCTTAAAATGTTCTAATTCACAATCCAATTATTGACCCTGCAATAGCACACAGCTGTCGCCTGAGTTCAGTTGTGATTACAATAATCTTATTTGGCAAAACAGCCAGTTGATTATGAACAAACAGGAGAAAGGAATATCAATATTTTCATGAGGTTTTCTGGAATTGCCTAAGAAGACTGCTTTCACGTCAGGGTTGCGTTCAACTTTCCCATTTTACTCCGCGGGAACATTACAGTTTAATGTGAGGAACTCTATTGTGCAGCAGAACATTGCTAGCTTTACTTTGCAGCATTCAAAAGATGATTTAGGAGTACGGGTAAGCGAATCGATCCAACATCGATATTAAGCAAGTACTTATTGTCTGGAATCGATACTTCGCTCCTCCAATTTCCTCAAAGCGCTGCTTCTGTATTTAAATAATGCAGCCACCCTCTCTCTCTTTTTTCTCAGTGCCCCTGTCCACTTAAAGTTTAGAACTGTTTATAAAAAAGTTTGTAACTGAGGGGCACACTTTTAGCACCTCTTTCGACTTGACCTGCTGCTGCATCCTGCCTGCCAGGCAGAAAGAGGGTCTAATCCAAGCACCCTCTCCTACCAGAAGCTAAAAATGACAGCAGACCAGACATGCAATGGACTTTTTACAGAAAAGGACAATGCTAGTCATTAGTATGGTAAGTGTTCTGCTACTGCGGCAACACCAAGAATGTATAAAAACATTTGAAAAAAGCTCACACTGCAGAAGGCAATGAGCTGCATCCAAAATGGTAACATTTTACTGTTCCTCAATAAAAACCTGAAAATCCGTTGTCACTATCACAATGGTGCTGATAAGTTGATTGACACTTTATTTGCATTACTGACTTTATCTTCAAAATATTGTGCAATGGAAGGTAGTTTAGTTCTTTAGGTGTATGTGGATTTTTGTTACTTTGCTGGCTTTTTGGTTTGACTCGCTTGGGTTTTGTTACAAAATAGTTGTATTGCACATTTATTATATATATATCCAAGCAAAAAGTTTCAGTATCTGATAGTTATCTATCCTATACCGATACCATCATGTATTTACTTGGATTGGATCGATACTAAAATTCCCAGTATTGCCCACTCCTATTCTTGAGGTGAATGCAATACAGAAAAAAATTAAAGAAAACAGCATTTTCCTTTAAGATTTAACCAGTATATGATTAAAAAAAAGTGTGATACAATTCATGATGTACAATGAAAAAGTTTAAATACAAGTGAAAAAACTATTATTATGAACTATCCAACTATCTATTTTCGCTCCACCCTAGTAGCGGAGATCAATGAAAATAGTCTTGGAACTTTAAGAATCTCGCCGCCAGTAGGACACCAAAAATTTGGCCAAGGGCTAGAAAGACGCCAACCTAAAGTTTCACATCACTTACACTGAAGACCTTTCCACTTGTACAGACAATTTTCTGCTGCATCCACACCAGTTGTCAAACAATGCAGCCTATCAGCTAGTCTCCAGTTTGAAGTTTGCCAGTGGCACCAATTAACCATCTCTATTTTCTCGCGAACCCATGACTGTGTCCTTCTCTTCACTCTTGAACGGCTCGAGGCAAAAAGAGGGGAGGAAATTAATCCAAATCGTCTAATCGTTCAACGCTACGCTTGGGTTTCCTGCATTAACTCAAATTTACCTTGTAACGTTAGAAAGAAGGAACAAAAGCGCAAGCAATCAATCTAATCATAGCAATGTTCACTTGAGTACAAAAATATGAGGGAGGAGTCGGAAGCATGGGAAACTCGCAAAGGGAAACCTATGTAACAGAGAAGTGTGGTGCAAAAAAAAAAGGGAAAAAATGTTTTCCTTCCCCCCAAAAAAAAGCATACCTCCTCTTTAAGAAATAATAAAGTAATAAGATAAACAGATAGCATCTAGGCCTAATTATGGTAGGATCAAGAGGTTACATTTTGGCTTTTTGAAAGATTATAATATACATAGCTTGCTTTAAGGGGCTCATCTTGCTCTTTGAAATTCTCTGTCTTGTCAGCTAATGCAGCGGTGATTCATTTTCACTCGCTTAATTTTCCATGCATTATTATGCTATGTCTGATGTAACCTTCAATAGCCTATGCCACATCGCTCCTGCAAGCTCTTTACTGAAAGGGAGTGATGCCTTCTTTGGGATCCTTCCACTGAAATTAAGACGCAATCGGGTAACACAGTAACTAAGCAGCCATTCATCGACACCCACAAGATTCCTGTAAGCCATGTTAAAATATTCAGAGTCTTAAAACAAGCTTTTCCTCCCTAAAATGGATTTTGATCAATTAACTGTCACTCTGAGCCACTCTTTCCTTCATCTGTCTCCCCTCCTTCCAGCAGCCAACCTCTCCTGTCTGCATCTGGACTAGACTTCAAACGACCAAGTGATTGGCAATGCAAAGTTCCCACAGTCTGGATGACCTCCGCATCTTTCCCATGAGACCTTGGGGGGGCTCTTGCACATTCCTCCTTGCCTAATTGGAAAGACGAAATACCTCTTGTAGCTTTGATGCGGGCACAGTGAGTTTACTTTGTAGCACATGAGATCACCGCCATGATTTATGTTGATTTTGGGCAAAGCCTGTACACTTGTTCTTTAGAAAGGGATTGGAATAATTGATTCATCATATTCTGATTTATGATGCGATGAATAACCCCGGGTCAGCACGCCTTTTACATGACCAAATCTAAGCACCAAGGTATGCACGATGACAACGAAAGACTGCGGCCCAATCGAAACGCCATACCAGCTCTCCAAACAAACGCTAATTTAAGAGGTAAGTATTAGTTTCAGGAGCGAGCAGCAGCAAGTCAACTGCAGGAGAGAGAGTGGAAAGGTGAGAGGAGAGAGAGTGGGAAAGGTGAGATGGCACAACATTCATTTGGACAGGTAACTTAAAATTAGTTTTACCTGGTTATATCAGTATTATTTTCCCCCCATTTTATTAACACTCCACTTATTGAAACATGAATATTTTGTTTGTTTGTTTGTTTGTACATGATTCAATTGTTTGTTTGTTTGTACATGATTCAAATTGAATCTTTTCTTCCGGCGCCGTCACGAATGGCAGCCACTCCAGCAGCTCCCGTGTTATTTTCGATTGTTCTCGATTGTTCTCAGCTCAGGGATGCTGCTGGAAATGTGAATTTCCCTTCGGGGATGAACAAAGTATCTATCTATCTATCTATTTCAAAGCAAATTTTCCAATATTTCCAGTACCATTTTAAAAAGAAAAAGTCCGGTGCGAATCATATATTTTGCAGAGCCACAAAGATATCTGCAATTTACAAATGCAATTTCTAATCTTGTTAGTGCATTTATCAAGACATAATATTTTTAGATCTTTAGTAAACCATGATTATTTCTGTTTTTTATTATGTTTCAAATATGTCAACATACAAGGGTTCGAAAAAAATTACTTTGTTGCTTACAATTTTAGTTACAGGAAGTAATTTCATTACAATTTACCATAGGGAAACGCTACCTTAATTTTTTTGCACGGCCTTATGTTCATAATTGATACGTAATACTTGGACGAATCCAAATTTCAAAGTGCCCTTGTTAATGTTTGGCATGGATCTGTCCTCGTGGGCGCGAGCCGAAGGGGGCAAGAATGATTCCTAGGACAATGCCATACAAACTAATGCCAAATGCAGTTAATCTCAACAGAAGAAATGCAGTGGCAAAGTGAAGCCCCCAGAGAGCAGTGTCAGTGTCATTTTCAAGCAGACTTATTCAAAAAAGTACCAACAACTTCAAGCATTTACAAGCACTTCAGCCAAAATTCAAGCACTTTTCAATCCTTGAAAACACAACACAAAACTCATGCATTTTCAAGGATTTCAAGCACCTGTATAAACCCTGATAAACATACGACTGCCTGGGTGTTAATGTACAGGATGAAGTTTTTGCGAACCACAATCCACTTATGTCATCATACAATGTCATGTGTACACTAGCATCTTAATATGTTTTTACGTTGAAAGTACAATGTGTATTATTTAACGTGTCCTAAAGGTAAATAACGATATCATCAATTAAAAATATAACCATACCGATTGAAATTACAAGCAAAAATACATGAACTATTATTTCAACGTGCCTTTTTTTAAATATTTGTAGATGGAGAGATGTGTATTTATTTACCACAACATGAGGCTCACCGAAAGGGAGCTGACATGAATTTCCAGAATCTTGTGGCTAAGGGTAGCCGCAAAAGCCAAAAAACTGTCTTTTATTACCTTCTTTTTTCATCTCCTTTTTTCTTTTTCTTATTTTCCTTCCTATTCCCCTTTTCTCTTAGTTTTTTTCCTTTTTCTTTTCGTTCTTTGATACATTCCTTTTTTCCTGTGTTCCATTTTTCTTTTCCTCTTTCCTTTTCATTATAATTTCCTTAATTTACTTCCTTTTTATTCTTTATATGTTTTGCCATTTATTTCTTCTTATTTCTTTTCCCCCTTGGTTCTTTTTTCTTCACTTTTTTTCTTTATTTTCTTACAATTGCCATTTCTTCGCAAAAGGCTTGCTGAAAAATTGTGGAGAAAGTTGCATTTTGGCCCCTTTAAGTCTCTGTAGTTTATATTGTCCCCAAAACCTTTTAGCACTCATTTTTAGTTGCAGTACACAATCTAGTGACATCAAGTGGTCAAATATTGCACTTTCCCTGTGTACATGTATTATATACAGAATAGCGGTGGTCCCATTTACATTATTAGATTTCATGATGGTCAAAAGTGATCTAGTGACAGGTAAAATGACATTGGAGTGCCATGTTAAGCAAAACAACGTCATTATCATCATTAGATTGACTTTTACCGGATGAACTTTCTAGCCATACCTTTTTTCGTAAAGGCCTCAAGCTGTTTACTGCTGAGCTCCTTGATGGCAGCGGTGACGGCTTTGAATGCCCCCTTTAGCCTCTTGCCCAAAACCATGTGGTCCGGCTCAGCCCGCAGACAGATGCCGTACTTGTCTTTGTCCGTCGAGATAGTCAGCTGTCGTACATTGAGCTCCTAGGTGACAAGAAAGGCACAACGAGAAATTATGTGTTACTCAAAAGCCCATTTTAGTAGGTGGTTTGGTTCAGACCAGTCATGCCAAAAATACAATGATGTAGGACGATTAAATGTGGCCAGCTCTAAATTTTTGAGTATGTGGGGGGGTGGGGGGTTGGTAGAAGATGAAGTCTCTAGCTTATTTCTATCAAATGTTTTTTTTTTTTTTAAATTAATACAACTCAAATGCTTCTTTCTGCCGCGAGAGAGCAGTTAAGGTGTAAGAGCTGATGTCCAGTCTGGATTCATGTTAAAGACAGTATTGTGCAGTATTCACCAGCTTCAGTACACCCAGCTTAGTGGTTTGATCTGATGAGCCTGTTCACTGCTAAAACTCCTATTTTATATTAATTTCTCAAAGCAGTGTGACAAGTGAGGCAAGAATAGTTTTATTCACAGCTTCCACTTGAAATTGTTTATGCCATGAGGCTCTTTAACTCCACCCGGGGGAGTAAAAGCCCACATTAAACCCCACCCCCACATTTGCATAACAGAATAGTTTGTGGAGGAACCTAAACATGGTACATGGAAGTTATGCATGATGAGAATAAAACATTATCAAACAAGTCACCAAAGTCGATTACAAATGCACAAAAAAATACAATATACAGTACAATATTTGGGGTATTTTAAAGCAGGACTATCATGTCATTACTGGAATCATTTTATTACTAGATTGCACTCCTATTTACATTTTAAAAGATTCAGATTTTCCTGACCACATTTATTGCAGTATTGCCTATCTTCCTTTGTTTTTTTTGCTAGGTGTATCAGATACGCAACCATTCATCACAGCATCATTGATTTTTTTCATTTTATCTTTTCCAAATTTTTGGAGTTAAAATTTCTTCTCTACCTCACAAAATTATCAAATCAAGGCAGATTACTAGTTGACCTCCCGACATTTATAAAGTACTATTGCCAAATCCTTCCTACTTTCATGTTCGACTGACTTTTGGGCGCATCTGTGTGTAGTGGGTGGGTGGCCAAGACGCTGAACTCAAGACTGAATTAATAAATATTATGCAACAGCAATTTCAAACTTAAGCACTCTTGGGCCCATTCTAGGAAACAAATCAAGAGGTCCAAGCTGGAGACATCGTGTCACTGAGCAAGTGCACTGTGAAATAAAGTACTGTGCTAGCCCATCTTTAGTCCCCAGTGAGTCTGACAGACTTTTCATACAGTCTATTCTATCTCGTCTAAAAAGGGAAATATCTGAAATATTCATAATACATGTGATTAGGCAAATACTGGTCACACTCCCTGGCGGGTACCTGTGCACTCCACTCAATTGTGCTGCAAAGTGGCTGAGACAGACATTTGATACGGATGACTTGCTGATACGCAATATTTCTGAATGATGGAGCTAAATTTCAAGTGAACTCTTTATGTGAATTTAATCGAATATAATTGCTTCCAGAGCCAAAGAAATCAGAGGTTATGCACTGCTGTAAGGAGCAGTGCTCATTTCGCATCCATTGTAGAGCCTATTTATTGAAGAAATTTTGGTACCTTCGGCACTCTAAAGATAATAAAGGCGACCTTCAAGTGTGTTTTAAGAGCATAGAAGCCACCAAATGCAAGCAAGCAAAGCTATACTATGCTATAAGCCTGTTTTAGACACAGCAAGAAAATGTATTAGCAGTAAAAGATATCCAAAATAGATGAAAACAAGCTGATGTCTGGTATCAACAAAAAGCCAATTCCAGCCTTTAAATGTATTGGTTATTGGATGGGAATGCCAATGCCAGTTTAAATACAAGGTCAAGTAAAAAATGTATTGAGCAAATAGTTCAAGAACAGGAGTGGGCAAAACCTTTGCGTTGCGGAACGTATGGGGTTGAAAACTTCTGCAAAGGGCCCAGCTCAGAGAAAAAAAACGATTTATTTGATTGTATCTACCGAAACGGTCTCGGATCACATACCTCGGCAGGACATAAGGAAAAAAGATTGAATTGAATCCCCTTTGCATTTATGAACAAATATACCTGCAGACATCTACAGGTATATGTTATATTTATATTTTATGTTAATTTTCTTTATAATTCAATCAAATTTATTTTGAACCCTCGGACTTAAAGCAATATAACAGGTTCTTCATTTTAAGCACTAAATGTAATAGTACATATTGGAAAACTAAATGCAATAGGGGAAACTCACAACATATTTTATTTTCTTTGCAAAATTTGATATTTGTATACAATAAAAATGCTTGGCATTGAAAAAAAATGCAAATAAAGAAAAATGTAGACTGCTATTGGAATGTTGGCTTTGAGCGCAGTAAACATTAAGACTTGTTTTTTTTTTTTGAGAAATACCTTTTATTTTTAACCATTTCAAAAATACTTTTGATTTTTTACCATTTTTGTTTGGCCGGCCAGATTAAAGAGCATGACAGGTCGCATGCAGTGCGAGGATCGTAGTTTGCCGATCCCTGTTCCACAAGAACAAATGAATTGCATTAAGATATCCTGCTAGTGTTATATACCATTTTATGGCATTAATAAACAATTTAAAATAAGCAACACCTTTTAGGGTAGCTTTAATTATTTGCAGGCCTTCTAAGTTTATGAATTATTTTCTTAGGCAATTAACAACAACAAAATAATTATAAAATACCGTATTTTCCGCACTATAAGGCGCACTTAAAAGCCTTTATTTTTTTCAAAAGCTGACCATGTGCCTTATAATACAGTGCGCCTTATATATGGATCAATATTAAGTCGCAAAGTCTTGCAACTAAGGCAAGCAGCCGCCGATTAGATTTTCCCCCGAAGGCAAAGTCGTCCGCGGTGTATGCTGGGATTTATATACCAGCGTTTCATTTCCTAACCAATGTGTCAATCATCATTTGAATCAGTCACTATTGGCTAAAGTTATTCGGAGGTAAAGGGGGCGGATCCTTTTTAATCATTTACAGGCTCGCATAGGCTAAAGGGGCGAAACAAAGCCTGCAATTGGCCGAAAAAGATGAATGTGAATCACACGTTGGGTTGCACTACAGCATAGAGAAAACATTTTTTACTATTCTGTATTTGTAAATATTTTACTCTCCTGGATTTACTACACTCACGGTTGTAAGAAGACCATAGTTACGTATCATTATTGAACGTGATGGCTGCAAGAGAACTTAGGTGAGCTATGCGGCTTTATATTTTCCCGGTATCTTGTTTTAGAACGATCTTGATGTTTCTGTGATGAGTCTATTTTTAAACTAAATTCAATTCAAAGCTTTTATTGTCATATGCACAGTAAAGAACTCCATTTCCCTGCACAATAAAATTCTTACTTTGCCGTCCACACAGTTGCCAGCAAAAAATAAAATGGAAACTAAGAAATGTTTGGCATTTCTTGAATCCCAAGACTTTAACCTTCCGAATGATATTTGGAACGATGCATTTGAGTGATTGGTGACATCGTACAGACACTGTTTCCATACATGTCTGAGACACGTATTTGCTTCTTTGCAAGCTTTCGGAATGTTAAGGGGGTAATAAGTTTGACTAAACTATCTGACTGTCTTGTCGACGTTCCCATTGTAGCACCTTATGTATGGAAAATATAGGACCAAAAACTATTTTTTGGGGGTGCGCCCTATAACCCGGTGCGCCTCATAGTGTGGAAAATACGGTAAATAAGATCTATAAAAAAGTGTCAAAGTTTGTCAATGACAAATTTCCTATACACATTTCTAATATTGAAGATATTATAATGAGGTAAATTCTGCTCACCCATAATTAAAATTGTGGCATAATTGATATATGTGTGAGAGAGAGAGAGATAGAGAGATAGACAGAGAGAGAGAAAGATAGATAGAGATAGAGAGATATAGAGCAAGGGGGAGAGATAGAAAGAGAGAGCGAGAGAGACAGAGGGAGAGATAGTGAGAGAGATAGTGGGAAATATATATATATATATATATATATATGTATGTATATGTAACGGGTGTAGTAATAACTTTTGTTTATTGAAATTCCTGCTGAAATATGTGTATAGTTTTTGGTAAATGTCCTGCAATGATGAGTCCAACAGTGCCATCTGCTGGTATGGGGTGGGGTTTGGTTTTGGCTTCTGACATGTGACCGGGAGGCGGGGTTTGTTGGCAGTCTTACCAGAGAGAACTGCAATGGTAAGACACATCTTTTGGTGCTCCACAAAAGAAGTTAATTTTAAACATTATAACCCCAGCTGACAAATCTCTCAACATGCACAGTAATGTGATTGATATTGTCAAGCTGTTTAGGTTTATTTTCGTTTTGTTTCTGTTTTACTAAATTATGAATTCCCCTTGTAGAGATCAAAGAGATCAAAGCCAGCAGAAAAGCTAATGTTGTGACTTATCCATTAGCAGGTAGCTTGTACCCGTTTTTATACTCATTATTGTTTTTATTTCCATTTTCTCATATACATTAAAAAAGGATGATGTTGGTTAAAATTCAGACGAAAGAAAAATATGTTGAATCCATTGTAAACATTAAAAATCCACTATACGATCTCTTGTTAAAAGTATCTTGTTAAAATGTAAAGATGTAAAAATGTATTGTGATATTCTAAAATGTATTTTCTGTAAAGTGAAAAGAAAGCTCTTTGATATGCTTTGTTGGCAGTCTTACCAGAGAGAACTGCAATGAGATCAAAGCCAGCAGAAAAGCTAATGTTGTGACTTATCCATTTGCAAAAACTGTAATAATAAAAACCTCATCACCCAGTCCAGCGTGAACGTGGATCTTTGGTGGGACACGTACACCGCGGTTACATATATAAGGCAGCAAGGCGGCGCAGTAGTTAGTGCATGTGCGACAGTTCTGAGGTCATGAGATCGAACCTACCGTGCTTGCGTGGGTTTGCTTTGGGCACTCCGGTTTCCTCCCACATTTCAAAAACATGCATGTCAGGTTAATTGGCCGGTCCGAATTGTCCCTACGTGTGTATGAGCGAGCGAATGGCTGGGATGGGCTCCAGCATCCCCGCGACCCTACTAACAGGGATGTGATTTGACCAAAGTGAAATTATCTGAAAATTAGGCGGGGGTCTGGGGGCCGCGGGCACCCAGCTAGGTCCAGGGCAGTGCCCTGGTGGGGGGACAAGTGGGGCGAAGCCCCCCGGAGCTCATGGGTTTTACGTTTTTTTAAGTACTTTCAATGCACTCAGATGACAAAGAAATAGACAAAACAACAGCATCAATTTTCAATGTATTTTGAACTATCCCATATAAAATTACAGTTTAAGTCAACTCAAAATCGGTCACATTAAAAAACATTGGACTGCCTTTGCTTTTAAAAACTATCACTGAGAATATCATCATATCTAACTCATGTGATTACTAAGTTAACACATAAATCATGTTGAAGAGTTCAAATTTCATGAAGAAATAATTGTATCATGACCAAATGAAAAGTAACTCATATTAGAACATATCACAAATGTCTTTGTTATAGCAGAAGATGTTATCTATAAATGAAAGTACAATAAGTATAGGCCCTACAGTAAAGTGTTGGTGTAATGTACACATGAATTGTAATTGTTAAATATTTATGGCCATTTTTATTACGTTATAATATTTTCGAAAAAAAGGGGAAAACTGTCAAATAAATTTGAAAAGTTTACCACCTACCTCAAAATTCACGACTCTATCAGCAACTGGTACAGGTTTTTGGGGTGGATCACGTCTCTCTATTACCGCTTCCGTTTGTGGTGTCAATAAGGGATGGAGGCCTTAAAGTTTTGGAGTTTTCGTTTGGGCACCGAAACTACCAGCGATGGAATAATTTGTTGTTCTTGACTGGAGTTCTTTCACGTGTTTTTTGCTCTTTGCGTGACTTTCAAGAGCTTTGAAACCTCTCCCACCATAGACAATGGTATCATGGCATCAAATGCAAAGCGCTTTCCCGGCACGATCGATCTTCCGAATAAAGTCACTGAACAAATTCGTCACAGTCTTCTTTCCAACATTTGTAGATAATTCCTTCTCCAACCAGTCCGATCGAAACTTGTTTTTTTACGATCTTATCAATTTCTTTACCTCGCGGAGCATCTTTGCGTTCGATCTCGGACATCTTTCTTTAAACACTCGGCAAAAACGTGTGAGAAATGAACAATGGCATACTCCTACGCCTTTATAACAAGCGCGTTTATTGGTCAACACGGAAACTTCAACCAATCGCAAGTACGTTTCATTTCAGTTACGGAAACACTAAAATGGAATGCTGTAGAGACGAAATCGTTTTTTTTACCAATTAAAAAATCGGAAATCTTAAAATTTTATTTTTGGAGATAAAAAAAGCGGAATTCCGCGAATTAGCGGAAAAATCACATCCCTGTACTAAGGATAAGCGGTGCAGATAATGGGTTTTATATATATATATATATATATATATATATATATATATATATATATATATATATACACACACACACACACACACACGCGACGCCTTAGTGACAACGTATGTCATCAAAAATAACAAAAGGTTTTTGCATCGTTGCTCATTTTACTTTCCCACAACTAATGCGTCCAATAGCCTTCAGTCTATTTTTTTGGAAATACTGAAAATAGCATTTAATTTACATGATCTATAGACAGACTTACTTCCAGAATGTATTTCTGCAGTGACTGGATATCTTTTAGAGCCTCTGGATCCTGGTGAATGACGATCACCTCCTTTAGTGGATACTGAGGCACACGACAGCAATTGCAGTCAATCAAATGTTCCTAGCGCAGTAGTTCTAGGCACCAAGTGTCAGCATTATTCGGAACAAAACGGATGATTTACCTTCACCGGCAGTGTCTTTCTGTCACGGATGACCCGCCCCAGTTCGATCACCGACTGCATCTGAGAGACAGCGTTCTCGATGCGCTTGTCAATCAAATTCTCCCTGCGAAAAGGGGACGCGGACGGGTTTATCACTTTTACAATTTGAGGGTTGCAGCTTCAAAGAATGTGTTGACAATTGACCCCTGGATTTTGACGAATGCGTATCTGTCCGTTTTACAACTTAGTCTCTTAAATGTGCGTTCTTAAGTGTACGGTTGAGAAAAATACACTCTTTGATGTGACGGGAAATTTAGATATATATATGGGCGCCTCTCAGAATCATGAAGACCAAACGTATTTTTAAATGCCATAAATTATAAGGGTTGGGAGGATAAGGGAATTTCAAGTGTTTTACTTTCACTGCTAGAGGGGGGTATGAGCAACTCAATAAAAAATATATGATACATTGTAGATAATTTACAGAGATTTTATTTAACAGTTACACCAGATCTTCCTAACACTTTGCAAAAGGATCTAATAAGATGAATTAATAGATCAAAACATAAAATAGCCTTTTGCAAGTAAAGTGTTTTGGTGAGATTCAAAACAGGCATGCAAACACACAAAAGTATATAGCTGGGGTGGCGAACACGTGGCTCTAGAGCCGCATGTGGCTCTTGGCCAGTAAGAATGCGGCTCTTTGCCTCATCATATATACTGTGACTCTTTGCCTTTTTTTTTTTTTTTTTGTGTATTGAGGGTGGACACTTTCCTTGAAATCAACACAAGAACAATACTTGTTATATTGTAAGGAGAGAAGTGTGTTATGGGAAATAATATGTTTTTAATTGTGAGTGTTTGTGTGTGTCTGTCATAGCAGGTCAGTGCGTGGTGTGACTCTTTGACTCTCACAGATAAAAATTTTGGCTCTTTGTGTCAAACTTGTTCGCCACCCCTGGTATATAGTATCTTGATCTTATAAAAACATCCCCAATTTTAGGTGAAAGTCTGATTTTGCAAGTGTAAAAAAATGCTGAACCTTATTCATGTACTGAGACAGTTGCATTACAATACACGCAATAGTGCTGTGTTGAAATGGGAGATCAGGTAGCAGTCTGCTTATTGGGTGTAAATGCAGGAAATGTAGGTTTTTATGAAAGGGCTTTAACTTTAAATATGTATTTTATGTGAATGAGAGCTCTGATGGGACTGTCATTTATTTTTTACAGGCTAACAGTTTGTTTGAGGAGTGTTGCATTCTCAACTTATTTTAGTTATTGAAGAGTTTGCCCCACCTTACTTGAGGCAGCATAAGATAATGAATGCTGCTGGTATCTTTCTCCTCTAGAGAGGTAAGGTCGAGGAGGTTCCGCAGATTTTGATACATCATTTCGGTGATGAAGGGTGTGAAAGGAGCCTGGGGGTGAAGATGGAGAAAAGCACAGCAATTGTAATCAAAACGAGAGGAAAATTATTTGATGCTGTGGAACTGTGGTTCATTTACATTTCCCAATGCTAAGATCCAAAGGTCAAACTGATCTTCAAACTTTTCTTTGTAGATTGAAAATCCAACATTTTTTTCCAGATATTTTAAGATCAAATGTTCAGAGTTGCGCTTGCAACCATGCTAATAAATTCATAAATCTCAAATACAATGTGTATATATCCAAGTTAGCCTACCAAATTCCTTTGGCTCACGTGTTATTATTCATAACGTTGTCAACACATTGCATGTGCACCTTTGACAACCTTGTACGGTTAGTCTACCACACGAAAAAAAAAAACTCTGAAAAATGATTTTGCTCTTATTCTTCTCCAGTCCTGCTGTTAAGCAAATCGGTATGACTCACCATAAGCCTGCACATGGAGAATAGAACACTGAAGAGTGTTTCCAGCGCCCACAGACAGTCCTCTGTACCACTCTCACCCTATGAAGTTCACACACATGTCAACACAGTAACTCCGTCCACAACGACCGGTGAAAAGGAGATAAGTGGCCAAGCACAAAGCAGTCCAACTGTAATAATGCTAACAAAATGTCACAGTAAAAAGAAATGCCTACATTAAATACAGAGAAAAAAATAGAGAACTGTTGTTATATAGGCCGTGTTGAGACAAACTGAAAAAATTAAACTGGTCAAATCCCTGACCTACCTTAAGACGGCGTCTGTTGGTACGAACATACCAGTTTGTGAGCATGTCCACAAACCTGACTAGACGAGGCACCACGGTGTACAGGCGGTACGCTGTATAACAGATGACAATAGTAAATTCACAGAGTACAAAACGGTACATGAGTTGTCAGATACGAAGGGATTAAAGCTAACACATAACTAGTTCTCCATCTGTGTACTCACCATCCATTTCAGCCTTAAAGAATTGAATGAGCGACTGAGTGAAGGACTGGATCCATTTGTCCATGATATTGTTGCTCTGCTTTGCAGTGTTCTCGTTGTAGAGAAACTCAACGCCATCCTCCTGGAAGGAACAGGCAAACTCACACAAACTCCAAACTATTAAAATGCCGTAACCCAACTCACGTTGGAACGTGGTGCGTTACTCCACCTTATTAAAATCAAATCATAAATTGCAGAATCCTCTGATCACAAATGGTTTGTCCTTTGCTCTCGATATTACGTTCATCATTAAATGCGCCAGCAACACAATGCTGGATACAATGCTTGCGAAGGTGAGCGGGATTATATCTACCTCTACAACAAAATACAGATAACGGGTTGCTGCTGAAGCGCAGAGTACGAGACCGCTGACTTTATTCCTACTGATATACTCCCTACTGTAAACACACATGTATGAACCGTAATGACAACAATAAAATTATTTTTTATTATGTGGCGTATTTAAAAGCCGTTTTAGAAGAGCAGCTTCATAGTGAGAGTATACTGTGTTTGTAACTTGATAGTTACATTAAAAAACACACTACTTTTGGATGTTAGTAATCTGCAGGTAAAGGAATTACTTTTTAGATGACGTAACTCAGTACTTTTTTCAGGAACGCGCCAAACACTGCTCATGGGTCAAAAAATAAATAATTGATTGGCATTTTGAAAGAGATGGTAGTGGCTTAACAACGGTTTGCATCCTCGCAATAGAGTATGCAGATTACAAATGCAATGATTTTCTCAAAGGGTATTTTTTTTTTAAATCACAACATTAAAAGTGCACCCCAACGCTTAGACCCATATCAAAAACACCACTGGGACTAATTACTGCGCCTTTTTACAACTTTATTTTATTCTATTTATCAAAAGTAATTACTGTTCTGTACTAATGAGCAATTACTTTTTAGGCTGAAGTTATTATGCCATCAAACATGTCTGTTTTGTTTTTTAAACTATTGAGCAGAGGCAGTGAAGGATTACTTGCAGGAGTGTTTGGACAACTACCCATATGTGAGTTCATTAAGCACCTTTACCTTCTGTAACCTTTGCACATTCTGCACCAGGAAGCGATAGGCATTGTACCACGGAAGGAAGACATCCTTCAACACATCTCGAACACCCTCTTCTTTAAAACGGAGGTTTTCCGCTCTCACAACAGGGGAGTTGATCAGATACAATCTAAAAAGAAAGAAAAGAAAAAGTAAGACTAGAGGCAGTTCGGACAGTGCTTTATGGCTGTGTTGGTCAATGCATTAATTTTGAGCAGTGCTGCCAAACTATTACCGTAAAATTCGTACTAAAGGGCACAACTTTATTCCCAAGCTTTCAGCCCCGCAGCTTATGCAACCAATTTGTGCATTTTTTGGAACGGCTGCCGGGGGCGCCCGAGCAGTAAAGGTAAAAGTGAGCCAAGTGGAACATATGTGTCGAGGAAGACCCAAGTTTAATGCAACTTCATACTTGGTGCATGAATGAAACTGGCATAAACCGTTGTCATGGAAAAGGTGTAAATTGAATGGGGAGTGCTAACAACCACATTGAGAATAATCTTAGGGGTCTGTTTATTTGTAAACGGAAATAATGTGGCGAAACAAACGGATTACAAGAAGCAACATCGTAGCAGAAATGTTTGAATTCCTATTTATCTGTAGGCATTGTGTGTTATGGATTAAATATTTTACAGTTATATTCTATGGATTGTCATTGTTGTAACAAAGCCATTTTCAGGGACATTAAAAGAAGTTGAAGCCGGCCGAGGGGACGTCATGGTGAGATACACCGGCTTTATAGTTTCTGGGTATCTTGTTAAAGACTGATTGTGATGTTTCTCTGACGAGTATATTTTGAAATGGTATGAAATAATATCTTAAAGTCCAAGAGTTTGAGCTTTCCAATGCTATGTGACATGACATATTTCAGTAACTTTTAAGGAATGCAAGCTACCATTTAGGTATTTTCTTCATGCATTCATGAGTAATGGCCAGCTGTTCAATGTTCATCCTCACAGAAAAACATGCATTGAGCTTAAGTCGAATTTGTAATATTAATATTTTCAGCTCAACGTCTTCCTGGTTCCCAATGTAAATTTCCTTTACAAATGCTTGCAGAGGATACGCCATGTATCAGCTTGCCTTTTTGTTGATACTGTATCTGAGCAAAAACAGAATGTAGACAAGCCAATTTGTAGCTTCTTAACCGACACATGACAATATTGACTTTTTTTTACATCAATGAATTGATTCTGTATCATAGATTTCTACTCTAGCTTTTCAGTACAAATAAAGATTTGCAGATGTAACTTCACATAAATAAGTATTAATCCAACATTGGCAGCAGATGACATTTGCTTCTGCTCAGCATCTTTGAATATTATATATTCTCTTGTGCCACATATTTCCCCATAGCTGCCATAAAACTGGGATTGATCCAATGCGGGAATAAAAGAGACCTATTCTATTTGAGAAACAAAACAGTTCTATTCTCCTCTTTGCAACTCAATTTTCTTCCCGTGCATGTGAACATATGGTGCAACTGTGTGGTGCTTTATTCATTAGGCCATATGGTCACGGTGCTCGACTGCTCAGGGCAAAAGAGGAATGTGCATGAGAGTGTGTGTGTGTGTGTGTGTGTGTGTGCATGAGTGTACAGTATTGCAGGACTTGCAGTTCCGAGTAGCTCGTGATTCTTTTGAAACTCTTCATGCTAATGACATAAGGTGGGTTAGCTGGCACACACCCACACACACTGCTACATAGCTATTCATGCTTCAGATATGCACAATCACACTTGCTCACATTCAAGCGCGAGAGCTAACCTGAGGGCATCAGCGCCATAGCTCTGCACTATGAGGCCCGGATCTGGGTAGTTCTTCTTGCGCTTGCTCATCTTCTGTCCATCGCTGCGGGTGTAAGACAGGCAAAGGCATTAATGTGCGCACGTATAGACGCGTACTCAAGCACGCATGCATGAAATTATATCCAAGTAACCGCGCACTTGGCATTCAAATTAGTGGAGCCCTTCCAGGTCAGCAGGCCTGAGAGCATGGTGCTGTGTTTAGGGCCCAGGGCTCAAGAGGAGGAAAATAATAGGAGGAGAGGCCAAACTAATGAGGACCTTAAAGGGACTAGATGTCACAGTGCATGAGCGCTATGAAATTAAGCGGCAGCAGGTGAACAGACAGGTAAATGAGTGGGGCCAAAGAAAAAATATAGTTGAAAGAAAACAACTTAAGGGGTAGGGGGCATCATTTATAAAACTGAAAACTAACCTAGCCAGAACCAAGCCATTCACGATGACATTTTTGAAGGGCGGTTTTCCAAACAAGGCTGTGGAGAGCACCAGCAGGGTATAAAACCTAAAATGTAAAAAAGACAATATTCTTTACTAGTTTTTCAAAAAATATTTGTATTAATACTGAACTACAGATGTCAAAACCCAGAAAACAGATTTCAAAAAGGTTATTCAAAGATAACACACTTCATATGGCTTTTTGACACACATAGGGTTGATTGTTTCTACTGCACAGACAATTACAACTTAATGACAGCATATCAGTTACCGTACTTTTCACAATATAAGGCGCATTTTCCGTCTTTATCGCACCTACTTACCAGCCCCGAGTTTGGTCGATACCCTCCGCTATGAAATCAGCCGGAAATGCGTCTTCAAATTCTTTTCTGTTTTCAAAAGGGTAGTGGACCTGGGCATAGGGCATGCTGCCACTCTCGAACCAGCAGTCGAAAACCTCGGTAATCCTCCGTAGCACACCTTTGCCACAGCGCGAGGGAATGGTCAGATGGTCAATGCTGGGGAGGGTGTGAGTGCAAAAAGCGTGAAATTACAGCCAAAATCCCTTTTATGCGCTTCAAAAAGAGAATAGTTTTGATTCCTGCACAGTGCGGTGCCAGTGTGGGGCTTTCTGCTCGATTACTCACCTCTCCCGATGCAGGTCAGTTACTTTGACTCCACTTAGTTCTTCTAGTTCGGCAATGGAGCCGACACACACCACCTGATAACCACACACAAGGGAATTTAAGGCACAAAGGCTCACATTTGTTCAGTTGTCAATGCATTAATAACTTGTTTTACACTGATTAAATCTTTTAAAATGTATCATATTAAAAGCGATTGATAATAACTTGGTTGCGTATTATCATCGAATGTGATGGCTGCAAGACGACGTCTTTGATGAGCTACCTTGGTTTCTTATTTTTCAGGTATCTTGTTTTATACTGATCGCGATGTCTCTATGATGAGTATATTTTTAAATGATCAGCATATCTTGAATTACAAGACAGACACAGTGTTTGCACGTTTCTACAGTCCGACGGCCCGCAGAAAAGTTGAGGGGTTAATAAAGTTTGACTTATCTGACGGTTTCGTTGATGTTCCTACTGCTGCGCCATATAGTCCGATAAGCCTGAATGGAAAATATATGACAAAACCTAATTTTGGGGAGGTGGGCCTAAAAATTCTGTGCTCTTTATCATGCAGAAAATACAGTAATTAACCTCAGGATTTTACTAGATCATCCATATGAGAAAAGCACATGTTTGCCTTTTAATAGAGCTTGTGTAAGTGTACTTTGTGTGGTTGATGAGGAACGGAATCCTTAAAAGTAGACTGGGTAATTTATTACATGTAAATTTACCATTAAAGTTAAACTTTTAGAGAAGTAATTCCATAAAGTTATTTCTTTAGAGAGTATGCTTTAGTTATGGCAGACACTGGAGCTACCCCCATACAACAGCACCTGGGGGGGAAAAAACTGAATTGGACATAACAAAAAAAGACTAGCACTATCGTACTACTAGCCTTGACGAAACATATTTTGGGTGTACGCTGGCTGTGTGGAAAGACTAAGGCGGCAACCAGTCACAGTGCTATTTCCAGCCATGAGGCCAGGAGCAGTCGCTCTTTCTGGCTAGGGACCAGTTCTTGATTTAAACTAAAAAAAAGCAACCCAATTGTTAACACTTCATTATGTTCACTTGATTTCACACTGTCAGTTAGGTTTTACTGTGGTCAGTCTTTGTGTTGGCGAACAGAGTGAGAGGCTCAGTATATTTTGAGTTTAATCCATGACTAATGTCTCCTATCCTGTGGATAATTTTAAAAGCTCGAACCTGGCCCCTCAATTACCTTCACACAATTTACTGCACATTAAATGGGAGTAAAATACAACTGGCCTCGCCATACACATTGGATTGTTTACTTTCAGAGGTTGTACTGCATGTTAATGCATTTTTCTCTCCACCTTCCATTACCTTTTTTTTTCTAATCAATTAATATTTGCATTGTATTCCTTGACGGTCGCTCTCTCTGGTATTATGAGGAACCTGAGCGCATTAAGTTTCTTTTGTATGTCAATGAATTATGCATGGATTTAGTTTATGGAACCACTCTTTAATGGTGCCTGAGGGGAAGCAGACACCATGTAATATGTAAACACGCTACGCATTGGAAACGGTGGTCACCAAATACCAATGGTGAGTCCCATATTACCTAATGAAAAAAAAAGTAAAAGCTAACATATATATTCATAAACATGAGTAACTTATAATAATGCCTTATGACGATCATTTAGAACACTCTCTTTTTTCATTTCAGTCTCTTTCCCGTTTTTCTGACCTCCTGGTAGTCATCGCTGACCCACATGGGGATTGGTGTGCCCCAGTAACGGTTCCTGGAAATGGCCCAATCACGTGCATCCCTTAGCCAGTTTCCAAAGCGCTTCTCACGCACAAAATCCGGAACCCTGCAAGATATCGAAGACATAATGAGAGTTGTGGTTGTTGCACAACAAAGGAGGTCAGTCTTCAACATTTGACCTTGAGCAGCTATGATGTCATTTTCAGTTGACAGCAAGTGGCAAAATGGCCACCCCAGGATGGATGTAGAGGGCTGGATGTACAGTAGCTGCCCAATTTATAGTCTACACATGTAGTATATATCAAAATGGTGGGTTTAAAAAGATACCATTCCTTTGGCAAAAAATGTTGCTTATTTTCGAAATGTCAAATAATTCCACACTATAGGGCGCAAAAAATTGGTCTTTTGTGACAATTATTCTTCCATAAGGCGAAACGAGCGATAGAATTATAACTACAGTAAGTTGCACTAAAAATAAAAAAGTATCATTGTTGTGCATTGATTCATCAGAAGAAATACACCACTGACCACAACTGCAAAAAAATTGATGCAAAGGTATTCAAACCTGGATCACGGCAGGAAAAAAGCCGGATCCGCGTCCCACTAGACCACTAGGGATACAGACGACATACGAAAAGGCATTGTTTTTTGCCACCATCACCCAAGTTTTAGTCACAGTACCACATTGTGATGTGGGAATATTGTCAGATGGTTAACTTGTCCGTAATCAAGAAAAGGTTGGGGAGCACGGAAATATGGCATTGAATTTCTGACTGGCAAAGTCTTTACAAAGCACACAAGATTCTGAACTGAATGACAAGAAAGGCACGGTGGGAAGTAATTTGGTCGTCTTGAAAGATAAAAATAAAAGCATGGCACATATTCAACAATGTTTGTGTCTCATGATACGAAATTTGGGCTAGAAAAAAAAAAGAGAAGAGACTAAATTTTATACAGATTTTTAATCTTTTTTTTGTTTTCTCATTTCTGTAACATTTGTATCTGGTACTGTGATAGTGTGATAATGAGAAAAGACATTATTTATTTTTTTAAACCATCTATGTTCCTAGGGGCCTGGGCGGTAAAATGAAGTATTCTTAGCGTCGCCTCCCGCTTTTTATCCTCATTAACAACATGGTTATGCAACTAAGGTCAGCAATAAATGTTAACTGATATATAATTGTACAAAGATGATAATACACCGGTATGTATGTTTAAATCTCTGTCTGATTTAGCGTTGTTGGGTGCGCCTTATAGTCCAGAAAATACGGTACCATATTTATTGTTTTACTGTATTTTTTCTTAAAACACAATTATTGCTGTACTATGTTTTAACCTAATTTTCTTTAAAGGTGGTGTCTGTAACTTCAAAAAATTGTACTCGCTGAAGCCATCTTCTGGCTGAAACCATAATTGCAGCCTTTGTCAAGCTGCTTGTAAGGCGTGTGGACAAAAGTATCTCTTATAGACTGACTCAAATAAACTCATTTGTCATCTTTTTAGGGTTTGGGGTGGCATTTGGATGGGAAAACAACAAAACTTATCCAAAATAACAGAATAGTTTTTCTCACTATAAAAAATGATTTTTCCTTACTGAACCCCCCAAAAGAATTTAAATTACCCTCGAATTATCTAAATTGTCTTCCAATGTGGTAAGAACAAACGTTTTTTGAAGTGTAAATTATTATGACAAGAATTTTGACATGGGTTTCATTTGAACTCTTTACAGAATGTTACCATTTCTCTTTTTGCTGTGACTTGCAGTGCTGTTCAGCATAAGCTAAGAGACAATGTGGTAGGGGGAGGAGAGCCGATAAATCGCCTTCTGCATCCACCCACTAAGCAATGAGTTCATCAATTCCCATTTGTAACAGACATTTCTATTTAGGCCCCTAATATATCAATTTAATTATTTGTTTTTTCCTGCAGCTGCTTTTGAAGTCCCTTTACTACTCTTATGTTTTCCTTGCTATATGTGAGGTGTGGAGTCTTATCCAACACATTTAACTCATAAAATAATAATAATAATTTGTCAGTAAAGCAGTGACTCTTATACATACCATTTTTTCCGCACTATAAGGGGCACTTCCCAAAAATAGTCTTGTCTTATATTTTTCAGACATAAGGCGCATGAAGTTGAGACTCCAGGAAGAGTAACCGTGTTTAATCATGTATAACGATTTAAGGATAAGATCTAATGCCTTTTCGGATGACATTTGTACCACTGGAGGTGTAATGGTAAAGTGTTAGCGCTGTCATTGGCACGACTCGAGATCCAATCCCGTTGCATACAAAGTTTTATGTTTTAGGTAAGCAATGTTTATTAATGATCTGTCATTGCACAAATAGGCAGTTTACCGAAAACGTTTAGTATAGCACACCTAAAAATACTGTAGGCATGCACCTTAATGTCCATTCCGTGGTTCAAAATATATTTTGTTTTAACTGCACAAGCATAGTTGGTGTTTACGGAAAAGTACACAAGTCAGTTAATTAACCAAATCCAACTTCATACACATATACACACGTTTCATGCCCTAGTTGCAAGACGCCATTTGCATGAGGAACCAAGGTTTCATTTAAAAAGCATTGTTTTTCACACAACTTTGGCTTTATATGAAGGAATGGAAAAAGGTGAATTGAATCGATTGATCTACTTCATCTATTTGTCATTATGTCTGGCTGTGGTAAGCAAAGTGCAGCCAAGCGTCCTTCCGCTGAAGAGATGAGCTCTCCTCCGAGTACTCGTTAGGTCGGTCGCAGATTTACTCAGAAAAAGGTCCTAATAGATACTTAGCCTTCGCCTGCCCGCTGCGCCAGTGCAAGAAAGCGAGACAAGCCGAACAAATGACTGTGGGGATATGATAACAAGCACTTTGCTTTCTGAAGGGCTTCTTTGTTTTTCTTTTAGCCGCTGATCAACGAATACGAACATGATCTGAAGCACACTGAACCCGGGGAGGATTTTTCTTTTTATGAGGATGCTGATGAGATGGCACTGCTCCCTGACAGACAATCTTGGCAGAATTAAAAATCTTCACGGGAGCAGAAGTGGTGCGTCTAATCAAAATGCGTCCTTTCAATTATTTAACGGGCGCTGAAGGAAAGTTTTAATTAGAAAGTTGCGTTAGAGCGTATTTTTGAAGGCTTACAGCAAGTGAACGAAATCCATCATTATGGAACTTGCATTATCAACATACTGTGTACATGTACAGTGTACATTGTTGACGGGAAAACATACAGTATATCACAAAAGTGAGTACACCCTTCACATTTCTGCAGAAATTATATATGTTTAATGAAACATCACGGAAGAAGCATTGCTTTGGCACGATGAAAAGAAGTATGTAAACAAAGACAATGGTTTACTGCAAAGATAACCTCTGGTCCGATAAGCCAAAAGATTAATTTATTTGGCTCAGATGGTGTGAGGCATGTGTGGCGGCAACCAGGTAAGGAGTACAAACATGATTGTGTCGCGCCTAAAGTCAAGGATGGTGTTGGGAATGTCATGGTTTGGGGCTGCATGAGTGCAACTGGAGTTGGGGAATTGCATTTCATTGAGGAAAACACGAACTCAAGCATGTTCTGTGGAATACTGGAGCAAAGAATGATCCCCTCCATCCAAAAACCCTCTAAGACAAGGCTGTCAAACTCACGCCCTGATGTACAATTATATCTGGCCCGCGAAATAATTTTATATACATCAGCTACAATGGCCTGGCTAGACCAAGCGCTGATAACTTTCATACTTCAAATACCATAATGCAGTGCTTTAGCTGCCATCGCAAGACCTTGGGGAAACGTTCCCGCATCAATCGATTAGCTTGAGCGCAGCCACTGTTAAAACTACTAAAGGGCTAATCTACTCACAAACAACACGTCAGCTATTATAAGTGAATTGTAAGTGTCAGGAAGCGGAGAGGTGACGCCCAGGGACGAGCATCTATATACTGAATACTGCTGCAAAGAAGGATAAAAGGAGACATGTTTCTGATGGCGTGGATAATGTGGATGCTAAACCATCACAAAGGCCAAAAGAAAAATATATGCTAAAAACCTTTGCCTTTCCATACAGATGGGCGGCTGAATATTGTCAGTAAACCAGTGTGTCTTGTTTGTGGAGCTTACGTGGCAGTAATTCAAAAATATAATGTATAACAGCACTTTGAGTCAAAACATCCATTTTCAAGTTAAAAGCACACAATTCTGGTTCAAAGCACAAATTGTATTTATATGTATTAAAATTTTGAATTTGTCTAGTTTTGACAGATTTTATGGAGAACAAAGTATGTTGAATTAAGTTTATTTGTCTTATAATAATATTATTGTCTGTTTTGAATTTGTGTTTATGTTAAATAAAACGTCTAGTGTATTGTTCGGCCCGCGACCAAAGGTGTGGTTTAAGTTTTGGCCCTCTGTGCAAATGAGTTTCACACCCCTGCTCTATGATAATCAAGGCTTTTTCTTAGTGGGCTAAGGGTGTAAAGGGCATGGCAAGGCATGTCTCAATGTCTAAATCCAACATAAAATCTTTGGGGTATCCTCAAGAGGAAGATGAAGAAGCACAAGATCTTGAATATCTCCCAGCTCAGTCATGTTGTCCCGGAGGAGTGGAAGAGCATTCCACAGTGGCAATTTGGGAGGCTCTGGTGAAATCCATGGCCAGGAGGATAATAATAGTTTTGCAAAATCATGTTGGCCACACAAAATATTGAGAAGGTGTAATAATACATTTTCACTAGAGGAACTTTTACTTTAGCGTGTACTTACTTTTGTTATGAGGGGTTTAGCTACTAATGGCTATATTTTGAGTTTTTTTTGAGTGGAAAAAAAGTTAACACTCCTATATAAGCTTTACACAGACTACCTTTCATTTTGTCAAAGCAATGTTTTTTCAGCATTGTTCAATTTAAACATTACGATGAAATATCTGCCGAAATATTAGGGTTGTACTCACTTTAGTGACATACTGTATGTACTGTGTGTTAAAGCTTGTATCATTTGTAAAATCATCACCCAAAAGAATTAATTAAAGTCAGTCTAATGTTTACGGAATATTTGCCAGTGTCTTTGCTCTGAAAAAAAAAAAAAAGAATTCTCTATTTAGGTCAAAAAGATAAATTGCAGTCCTGTATAAACTTTTGCAAATATTAACTGATACATAAACTATATTATTTGGTATTTATAAATAAAGGTGCAAAAATTTATATTTAATGTAGTCCACAAAAACACCAATAATGATCTGCCGGTTTATGCAGCATAGGGAAATTGGTTTTGAGCCAAATAAAATGCACATTGCTATAAAATTAACTCATTCAATGTCATAACATATCCATACGTCTTCAGAAGCATTGTCCCGGAGTGTCAAAATTAAAACAAATTTTTTCTTGTTTTATATTAAATAACTAATATAAAGAGTTTGGCGCTGCTTATCAGTACATATCAAGCCTCTGGGAATATCAGTATGATAGATCACCATTAGCTGGCAGGACTGCCTTTGATCAGGTCTTTGTCCACACATCAAGAAAGCCCAACTTCCTTCTATTGCTTCCTTTTTCCCTCAAATGAGTGTGTGTAGGTGTAGTGAAGCAGTATGGGGAGAATTGCAAGGCATTGACAACTGGGCAACAGAGCTTCAACAGAGCGTTTTCCTTTCGAAAAAGATGACCAAATCCAATCATCATCGTCTGGTCAGAGATGGATGACATTTCGTGCACGCCCCAGGGATAGCCATGGTGACCAAAAAAATCAGGCGCTGAAAAGTTCTTGGAGAGTTCATGTATCCTTCATGCATATATTCAGTGTCTGTGCATTAAAATGTTATTTTGCAAGTCAAGTGACCTTATGTTTATGGAAAGCATTGTTTTGATATTGGAGGTATCACAAATGCAAAACAAAAGCACCTAAGTGAAGGTTCTGCTTAAAATGAATCCTCTCACAAAAGTTTTTTTTTCCTCAGGAGTTTTCTTGGAAACAAGTATTTTTCTCAACTTTTGTTTATTAAGCAATAGTAAAAGGTAGAAACATTTCTAATTTTTTTTTCTAATGAAGGGTTGAGGCTTTCTTTGGTACTGTATGTCCTATGCCTGTATTATACAGCTACAGGACTAAAAATAAGTAAAAATGGCAGGGACCATTTGAAACATCTGGCATTGAAAGAGTTAAGTTTATAGCACAATATACTCTACAGTAGTACACGTTAGTCTCGCTTTTTCTTTGAGTGAACATATGATGGTGTGTGTGTGTGTGTGTGTGTGTGTGTGTGTGTGTGTGTCCCCGTCTTCTCCTTCCTAGTGGCTAGTCATTCATCTCAGTTTGACAGTCCCATTACCAGCCGCTCAAAAAAAGAGCACTGGGAGCACCTGAGTAATACCAGTGGGCTTTCATGCAGACATTTACTTCTACTTCTCATTCCACTATCACGATCATCAGTGTGAAAAATTAGCAGGGTACTTGGTACGTAAGTTTAAGTGATTATTTCTAATGTGCAAAATGCAGTTTGTCACGAATAAAATCGGAAAAATAGAATCTAATTATATATGGTATTTGTAAAGCTTATTATTACTCAACCATCGTTGATCGACATCGTTGATACGTAAGCACGTGCTGCAAAGTTACTGTAACTTTGAATGAACGTACACCCAATAAAGTTTTACAGCACTATTTATTTTATTTATTTTTGATAGTTGTTTGCATGCGCAAACCTGGACAAGCTGACACTGGCGGTGAGGAGTCACAAACAGTGAGCCTTCTCAAGCAGTTTCCAGGAGTAGCTCCTGGGAATGCTCATGACCTGGATTTTAGGTCGTATGTGGAGCAAGATTTTTTTTCCAACTCTATATATATATATATATATATATAAAGGGGTACCTCATTATTTTCTTTCGTATAGGACCCTTTTCACTTGACAGCAGTAGTTAGTCATTAATAAATGACGGAAATTAACAGTTGAATTTTTTAAATGATGAGCAAATTTATGAACACATGGTCCCTCACGTTCACGCTAGGGAAATGGAGCCAGTTAATTGGATGCAACATAAATTGTATATGCATGGACCCATGCAAGATTAAGCATGCGGAAGACTTTTTATTCATTTATTTTTTTCACTAGTATTTTTTTTCCATTAGGTAATATGTCAGTTATGAATAAAACATTTATTGCTATACATGAAATCTGATGTCCACATTTTCTAAGTGTGCCGAAGCAAAGAAAACATAGCAATCACCATTAAAACAAAGTCTTACCAGTAACACTGTCCATTGTTGTCAAGAAGCTTCTGCACCATGTGCTCCACTCGAACAAACCAGCTGGGTACAGCTTTGTAGATCAGGGGAGTGTCTGACCTACGTGTAAATGAAACAGTCACGGGCAGGTGAAAAATAGCCTGGGAAGGGCCAGTAGGTTGTTTTATAGACTTGTTTTTCCCCTATCACGGCAAATTTACATACATTGCAAAGCTTCACTGTTGAGGAGTAAATAGAGGCTTTGATTTTGGTGAGTTTGCATCTACTTGTGGCTTGACATTGTTGAATAAGACGGGCTTAATTGCCCCAACTGCTGCTCTGGGGGAAGCTAATGAATTGAAGTTCTGCTAATATGGGACCTTGAAAGGTTACAACTGTGCATGCACACTGACTTTGAATTGATTCTGCACTCAGACCGCAAACCATTATTGACCCTGAGGTACATTTAGATACCGCTGACTGAGAAACCAACTTCACCAGAGCTCACATGGTTTTGTACTGCTGAATAAGGCAGTAGTTATTACGACCTTTAATTGCAAATATTGCTGGATACGTCGGGATTATGCAATTTTTTTCAAGTCTTACCTCCAGCAGAATGGGTAGTTGTGTTTGAAAGTGCTGGAGTTGACAAGGCGGCCCTTTTCCTTCAGCCATTTGATGATATTCTTGTCAGCATCCTAAAACCCAAATGGTTTTAAAATGAATGCAAATGTAAAATAAAATTACTGGTATGCAGAAACAAATTAATTAAAAAATAATTAATTAAAGTCTAAGCATTTATATAACATCTAACAATATATTAAGCAGTTACTGCAATTATTTATTTGCATTGCATTTTGTTGGCCCTTACACATTAAAACGTGATAGAACAATTTACTTCAGCTAATAGCCATCTTTAAAGTTGCACGATATTCTTTCCTGAACAGAACTTGATGATATATCCAATCCACCATTTTCTGCGCAGCTTATCCTTATCAAAGTCGCATGGGTGCTAGAGCTCATCCTAGCCAACTTCGGGTGTCCCCTGCCACTTGCCCAAAGATAGCTGGAATGGGCTCCAGCACCCCGGCAACCCTACTGAGGATAAGCAGTGCAGAGAATGGATGGATGGATCTGTCACTTGAACTATCTAACCTTACTCGTGCATTAATTCTCTCATCAGCTATTAGGGCACATTTAGTTCAACAGAAGAGGTGAGTTTTACCATTTGGGGGAATTTCCCCTTCCAAAATTTTATGTTGATTTGGCCCACCACCACTCTTCTTTTCCGTAGCAGTAAATCTAACACAGAACAGCGCTAATGATACCAGTGCTAGGTGGAGCCAAAAAGCCAGGAAATGAAAAAGAAACGAAAGAAGGACTGTTATAACTCGTTTTACTTTGGGGGGACAAATAAAGCAAACCCTAACCCTAACCCTAAAGCTTAAAAAAACAATGAAAAAAGAAACAAAAGGAAGGAAAAAAAAAGAAAAAAAAAAAGGATACATGCTAGGAACAAAAGAAAAAACAAATTGGGAAACAATTAAAAGAAGAAAAAGCAGGTCCTCCTTACGGATGCCTATCATATTATTGGGCTGGCATATAACAGGGGTGGCTAACCCGGTCCTGGAGAGCCGCACGCCCTACATGCTTTGGAGGTTTCTCTGCTCCAATACAGGTGATTCCAATCACCTGGATCGTTATCAAGCTCTCACAATGCCTGCTCACAAGCTGAAAATTGGTGTAACCTGTGTTGGAGCAGAGAAACCTCCATAACATGCAGGACGTGCGGCTCTCCAGGACTGGGTTAGCCACCCCTGGTTCCTGTTGACCCTTTCTTCTACTCAGGTTGCATGTGAGCAGAGCGTCTCTGCTTTAAAATGTGTGAAAACTAGGCTAAGAAGCTCACTGTCTTCAGAACTTTGAGGCCTTCATACTGATGTGCACTGAAAAGGAAATTTTCTTGTCTATAGACAAGGACATTGTCATCAAAAGTTGCAGAGGCAGAGGCAACTCAATCTCACAAAATGTGTCCCATGTATTTATTTAGTATACTCCAGTATGTGGTTATAAAGCAGAAATGTACATATTCATTCCAATCTTTATTTGTTTACAGCACAGGCTTGATCAAGAACTGATACTTGGAGAAATAGAGTCACAACCTTTAATATGGGATTGCTGAATTTAGTGACTTGTCATGAAGAGGGGCTGAGATCATGAGGTGTACATGCAGGAAAGAGGACACGGAATATCAGGTAGAACATAGGAGACGTTACGCCTGCCAGTGATGACAAATGGGAAGAGGTGCTTTGGTGGCAGGAGAAGCAATAGAATGGAAAAGAGGCTATTTTAGGAAGCGGTGTCCAATATGACGCACTAAGGAGCAGGACCGAACAGAGAAACAAGGGAGTTTGCTGGGAAAATTGGGCCACAGACTAGATGATGCAACTTGCCCGAGCACCATATGCCACCATATTCATAATGGCCTACATGATCACGTAATTTGCTTGTATACTTGAAAATCTTAATTACTGTATTTTCTGCACTAAAGGGTGCATCGAATTATTTGGCACACCCCCAAAAATTTGCCTTATTATACTTCTACAGTTAGGGCTTAGGTTACACTGCAAATAAAAATGTTCCATATTTGTGCATTGATTGACCAGTCGAAATGCATTGCTGATCACAATTGCAAAATTCGGATGCAACGGGAGTTGAGAGTGCTGGATCCTTTCCTCTAGCCTAGCCGTACAGAAAACGCAGGAAAAAGCATTAGGTTCCATGTCATCACAAGATTATTTTAAGTCACAATATCACGTTGTTGATATTATTGGTCAGGGTCACGATAATCTTATCAGACATCAAACCGGTCTGTGGTCGAGGAAGTATTTTATCTCCTACTCGCAAAGTCTTTACGTGCATGAGATTCTGAACTAAATCAAGAGAAAGTCATTGTGGAAATTAATTTGGTTGTCCCCGAAGATATAAATAAACACATGGCCGGATGCATTACACAATATTTGTCTCTTACAATGCTTAGTTTGAGCTACGAAAATGTGAAATAAACCTTTATTTCTCATTTCTATTACATTTGATACATCTGATACTCTGACTAAAATAGAGTAATAATGACGTCATTTATGTCTACATGGGGCTAGTGTACAGGGATTTGGCGCTCTTACAGTCAAAATTTGGGTTTAATCCCAATTGCCACAATTGTTATGCAATTGGTGTGTTATAGATATCAATTGATCAATAATTGCACAAATATGATAATATACCAGTATGCATTTCCCTTTTTTCCATAGATAAGGCACAACTGATTGCAGGGCGTACTGTCAGATTTCTGGCGAATTTGGAGTTTTTGGATAAGTCGTACATTCTGGAAAAAATGTTATGTGTTGCAGATTGGCACGAATGTGCAAAAGATTCCTGAATATTTAACAAAGGTTATCTAGAATAAATCATGGCCATAATGCAATCATGCACCTTTGAGGACAACTTAGTCATCTTTGGTCATCCGCAGCCTGAGCTCTTCTCCTTCGAGCAGCTTCCTGTAGGTTGCGATCTCGGTGTCTAACTTGAGCTTGGTGTGCAGCAGCTCCTGGTAGTCTTGCAAATGCTTGGTCATCTCCATCTCTGTCTCACAGAGCTGCTTTTCCAACTGAGAAATGACATCCTTGTGAATGGCCGCCTTCTGTAAATGGGCCGCATCCATGTCCTCCAGCTGCTGTTCAAAGCCGGCCTTGCGGACCCTCAGGCCCTCAATCTGGCTCTGAAGGTCAGTCTGATGACTGTGCAACGTCGCCATCTCCTCTTTCATGATTTTCAACTTCTCCTCGTGCTTGCTGGCGTGCTCCTGCAGTGTGTCAAACTTGCTCTTGTACAGCTTCTCCGCATCTTGGACACTACGAGCCGCTACTGCCTCGATTTCTGCTCTTGTGTTGCGTAGGCAGGCGGCAAGGTCAGGTCGCTCTTCATCCAATTCGATGGTCACTTTGGCATCTTCCACCTGCTTTGAAAGGTCGGAGACCTCTTCATTGTAGAGCTGCTTGAGAAACTTAATCTCAGCCACCAGCTGCTCGACGCGCTTCTCCAGTTCAGCCTTGCACTCAGCGGCGTCTTCAACATCCTGATTGAACGCTTGAAATACTATTTCCGCCTCTTCTTTGAGGGTGAGCTCATCATCTAATTTGAGTTTCCAAACTTCTACCTCCTCTTCAAGGTAACCTAATTCAATATCAGCCTCCCCTTTCTCGTTGGTCAAGGCCTGAATGACATCTCGCACCTCTTTCAACTTGCGCTCGTATTCTTCAGCAAAGCTAGTAGACGCACCCTTGTTGTACCCCAGCAGGCTGGCCAACTCTTCCTGAAGCGCTGTGTTTTTCTGTTCCAGTGCCTGCACTTTGCTGATGTAACCTGCAAATTTGCTGTTGAGCTGCTGCATCTCTTCTTTTTCATTAGATCGGGTCTGGTGGAGCTCTGTGTCAAGTTCGACAGGAGCGATGCACAACTCAGGGTCCCCGGGGCCGTCCAGAGAGGAATGGGAGCCTCGGGACAGAGATGCGCTATGGAACTTTACTTTGCTGCCGTGGCTGGTCATTTGCAGGCTTTTCTGAGAGCAAGATCTGCTCAACATGTTGGCAGTGGTTCTAGGATTCTGTGCTCCTCTGAGACAGGCCCGGATAACCGTAGGGGTTTTATGCGGCATTGAAGAATGTCTCATGCTACCTCTAAACATCACCCTTGCCTTGCAGTTTAAACACACGACGGTGACAATGAGTGTTGAGGTCGCAAAGAACGCATCGTCAGCATCAATTAAGACGCCACTCCCTGTCCTTTTCTGCACTGAGGTGTGAAATATTTGATCAGGACATGGATGTCAATTTCAGCATTTCGTAGCGACATTATGTACTGTATGTTTGAGGGTGCTGTTGCAGAATGCACCGAATGTGCTTACAACACATTTTCCTCTATACGCACGTTAAAATTGTGTGTAAATTTCAAATCCTGGTCCTGAATCATTTACAGCTCATGAGCTGAGACATAATTAGTTTGATCAAAAGGACTAGGTTTGGGATACCAAAAATCAACCCTGTCCGGGAGACAGTATAAGACAAAATATTTGGAGTACATGCAAGGAGAAATGTTGCAAGGAGAAATGTTGCATGGAGAAACAACATCATATCTTTATAATTAGCTGTCATTGCTTTTGTGGTATACATTGTATTAAAAGAATCGGTAGTCACTGTACCCCTCTGTACTATCAATGGTTAAGTTTGGGGAAAGGGGGTATTGCTTATCCCTTAAAAAGACAATTTACAAAATAAGAAAACTTTGCCAAAGATGACCACAGACAGACCAATTTTATGACGACCTAATGTCACAACCAGTCAAAGAGGTCAGGTTAGGGAGAGTATTTGAAATTTTTAAGAACAGCAACATCAGGTGGTATTGCATTATAATAATAATAATAATAATTTCCTTGTATTGTCATGCATGCAAGTAAGCAGAATTCCATTTAAGTTCAACGGAGTGACATCTGGCTGAATCAACTTTAGGCGCTTTTAGCCATTTCAAACACAGTAAACATGGTGTTTTGCTCCAATCACTCATCTATGAGAATTTCAGCACATTCTTGTGCTTGAACCAGTGCCCATCCTATCTTGTGAAAACGGCTGGGTTTTCAGCAATCTTAAATGCCAAATTCCTCATTGAAACACATTTGACGTATTTTCCTCCGATCACCTGTCTTTGAGAATTCAAGCACATTATTGTGTTAAAACCAGCGCCCCCCTCCAGTCTTGTAAAAAAATCTAGGTACATACAACGTGGGCATCCCTCCCTGTAACTATGCTTGCGTTAGTGAAGCAATTAAAATTTATCAAATTAAACTCCTTTGAAAAACTTAATTGTTAAGTAGTACTTAGATATCAAACATCTTAAGGATAATAAATCCAACGAAAGAGCTTTTTATTTACATGTTTCAAAGTTCCGACTATGTGTCTCGTCTTTGAATAGACTATGAGTTATGAATAGAGTATTTGCTGTGCTACGGGAGGTGTGGCTTTCATCCAGGTAGGTTAGAGTGGTCTCCCCCAACATAACCTTTTTTTACAAAATAAATGTATCCCTTGTTTCAAATGTAATATAATTGTATTTATCAAGGATGCACGATTATTCTGTTCGTAGCATTAATCGGAACATGAATCGCCATGCTTTGAATTGTATTGTAGGCTTAGGAGAAAACTATGATCACTTGTGATCACTTGGCTCATGAGATTTGTTTGGAGAAGTGTTAACACAGTCATCTGAACTTCAATACACCCCAATTATTTGGAACAAATAAGCAGGTCTCAGTTAGCTTGCAATTTAAGTGTGGCAAGGTTAAATTCACACTATAAAGATAAGAACAATATGTTCACAGTCAAGCGACAGTATGCTGTGTTGTTGGAATAATGAGGATGGTTTAAGTGTAAAAATGTAATAAGAAATAAGGATCATTTGAGCTAAGTGAAATTTTAGGGGGCAAAGCATCACTCACTTTGACGTACTGTCCTTCAAAATCGGTGACCTCTGAAGTAAAACAGCCGGAGGCGTCCACTGGACAGATCGGAGCTTGATCCTTCTGAATGATGCCAAATTCCGTGCAAACCCTGTAGTCGTCCTACATAGGAAATTACACACCTGTTCAAGCATAGACTCTGCAAATTCAGCTGTCACATTGTCTTGGAGTGCAACATAATATAATATTGTCTCTCTACATTACCTTAAGCATAATCCTATTCATTATTTCATCGCATCACCCTCTCAACAGATATCCTTTAAATGGAATCAACTAAATAAGGAACTATCCAACAATTTTGGCAAGCTTCTCTTACAAGCAAATGGCACCTTATGACTTATCCATACTAAGTAGCGTGTTTGCAACGCGAGAAACAAAACACTGCTGCTGCTATGTGACAGCCCTGCGCCAAGGAGCTGATTGCACTCCAACTGTAAATGTATTCTGTATTCAAATAGCCTGTCGAAGGGCGCAAGATGGATGGCTAACGGGGCCGTTTTCCATCTTTGCGCAGAGATATTTGTGAAAGGAAAAAAGAGAATACGCTTACCGGGGGAGAATAAACGCATTGATCTACCAACTTGAGAATACAAATGTCCATTGCGACGAGTTTAAAAAACCTAACACACAAAATCTGAAAGAAGAAATTTAAGCGGTAAAGGAGACTAAGACAACAGTTCACCTTTTACTATATTTTCCGGTGGGATTTTAAATGCCATGACAATATAATGGTATGGTTGAGATAAATAGTTCACCTCCCAGGAAATTCATGATTTAGGTCTGTCGTATGATGCAAAGACATACTCTTTATTTAGAATAATTGAAAAAAAAAAAACTAAATGTAGGAAATTTGGGATCAAACCAATACACAGAGTAACAAGTTCTTAAAATATGCAATATTTGTTTTTCGAATTGGAGCATTTTCCCTGCACACGCAATGAGCCTGCAATTATGAAATTTCCTTTGAAACAAAGACAAATTTAATGCATATACTTACAGCTCCAAAGTAAGGTGCCTGATGGACCACTCCCGTGCCATCTTCTTCCTTGACATAGTTATCTGTCAACACCTGGAACGCTCCTTTCTCGCCACACTGGAATTAAACAATTCAGATCGGAGATTAAAGAATGCAAAAATGTATCCTAATATGCTTAAGGAAAAAGAAAAAATGTTTTTTAAAAAAAAAAAAGGTATTTTGAGATTGAAGCCAATTGTTAAAGGTTGGGGACAAACAAGGATTTTACCAACCATGGCAAAGTAATTGAAGAGAGGCTTGTACTTTTTTCCAGTCAGCGTTTTGCCAGGGAATCTGAAAAGGAAAGAAGACACCTTAAAGTTTCATCAGGCACAGCAGAAAGATAAGTTTTCAGAAAACAATTCAGAAAAAGTTGGTGAATCTTATCCAAGACTTTCTTCCATATTTTTCTTAAGTTGTGATAGTCCTTATTATATGGTAAGAGGCGAGTTGATTTTTAAGTGGGGAACACCTTAAACTGTCACCACGCAGTCAGAGAGCACATAATGTACACATAGAGTAGTCAACTTTTCAGAATAGCTCATAATGTGTAAATCAATTCATCCACTAATTTCCTCGCTCCCAATATTTTGTTTTGGTTTGGTTAATATTCATTTGATTTTTAATGCGGTTAATTTGGTTAAAACAAAGTTTTCTTTGGAAATGTATAGTTAATTGTTACTAGAGTTATCTAGTGTTATTTGGGTAAACAAAAGGTGTCTTTTCTCTCTTGCATTTATTTCAATTGGCTTCAATTACATGCAAACATTCACCGTTTGTGAGTTGACCCATTCCTTAAAGTGGAGTTGCACTGCTTAATTGGAGTTGTAAAATCGGCATGTACTAACAAGTGGCAATAATGGGAAAAGTGTTTAATGGCATAAGGCACTGACCTGCAAAGTGAGTACGTTCAAAAAACTTATGTATTAGGAAATACAGGAAAGAATTTTTTAAAACTACAAGACTTGGAGGGAGTTCATTTAGGTAAAAAAAAAGTCTTGCTCTTCATGCTGCAATTTCGCTTTACAGTTCTATGCCATTTTAGAATGGTGGTTTATTAATGATAATTGCTTAGGATGAAATTGCATTTTTTTGTCACAAGGCTGGTTACATAATGTCTTCATTACATTCGCTTTAAATTACCCTATTTTCACGACTATAAGGCCCACCCGGTTATCAGGCGCAACCCCGCCAAAAAAGTTGTTTGTCCTATATTTTCCATACATAAGGCGCACCGGACTATTTTTTGGTTTGAACAAATTTATTGACACTAATATTAAAATAAAACAATCATGACAATCACAACAGCAATCAAGCACATTCATAATTTTATGTTCCAATATGATGTTATTACCAGCAAACACATAGTGAGGATTTGAACAACCCTTCTCGAAAATCCTATTAGCAATCAAACATATTCACAATTTCATTATATAAGGCGCTACAGTGGGAAAGTCAACAAAACAGTCAGCTAGTTCAGTCAAACTTATTAACCCCTTCACATTCCGACGGCTCGCAAAGAAGCAAATACGTGTCTCTGACACTTATGGACGATGTCACCAATCACTCAGATGTGTCATTCCACATATCATTAGGAAGGTTAAACTCTTGGGATTCAAGAAATGACAACCCTTTCTTAGTTTCCATTTTCTTTTTCGCTGGCAACTGTTTGGACGGCAAAGTAAGAATTTAATTGTGCAAGGAAACGTGGTTCTTTACTGTGCATATGAAAATAAACATTTTGAATTGAATCGAATTTAAAAATAGACTTCACAGAAACATCAAGATCAGTCTGGAACAAGATACTGGGAAAATGTAAACCCGGGGTAGCTCACCAAAGTCGTCGTGCAGCCATCACATTCAATATGCAACCATGGTCCTCTGTCGTAAATCCAACCGTGTAATATTTACACACTCCAAAACACGCAACCAATTGGGTGATTCACATCTTTTTTGGCCAATTGCAGGCTTTGTTTTGCACCGCTCTAGCCTATGCGAGCCTGTAAATGCTAAAATGGACCCGCCTCTTATACCCCCGAATAATTTTAGCCAATAGTGACCGATTCAAATGCTGATTGACACATTAGTTAGGAAATGAAACTCCGGTAACTATATATCGCAGCATACACCGCGGACGACTTCGCCTACGGGGGAAAATCGAGTCGGCGGCTGCTTGCCTTAGTTGGAAGACCTTGTGACTCAATATTGATCCATATAACAAGGCGCACTGTATTATAAAGGCGCATGGTCAGCTTTTCAAAAAAAAAAATAAAATAAAGGCTTTTAGGTGCGTCTTAGTCGTAAAAATATTATTAGTATTCAAGTTTTGGTAGAATTCTACAGAAATACACTGTTCTGCTGTACACATGAGCACACAGAGGGATTCGTGTTTCATTATCCATCAAAACTCACTCTTTTGCATATTTAAAAAGCTGCTCTACAGTTACTCACTTGTCCAGGAGCGTGTATTCACTCTCCACCTTGAACAGTGCACATAACCGGGACTCCATCATGATATACGTCTTGTTGGTGGTGTTATCTGAGGAAAAAAAGTAGACCTTAAGAGGAGCTCTAACTCATTGATTTTTTTTTTTTTTAAATACAGGCCTCTGACCATGTCAATGGTTCCACATCAAAGTTATTTGCAGGTGAAGCTAAGAATGTAACGTGAAGTAACAAAGTCACTTATCATAGAAAATAGTGAATATTCCATTTTAAATGCACTTAGTTATGATTTTTAAGAACCTATGTATCAAAATATCTATTACATGAAATGATGCCCTTTTTTAATACTACTATACGTATTTTGAATAAAAAAAGACTTAAGTGAGTGGCTACTACCGGAATTTCCTGACAATACCTTAAAAGTAAGGACTTTTATCTTCTTAATATCGATATGTGGTAGTATTTCTTACTTATTTTATATATATATATATATATATATATATATATATATGTATATATATACTGGACTGTCTCAGAAAATTAGAATATTGTGATAAAGTTCTTTATTTTCTGTAATGCAATTAAAAAAACAAAAATGTCATACATTCTGGATTCATTACACATCAACTGAACTATTTCAAGCCTTTTATTATTTTAATATTGCTGAATTTGGCTTACAGCTTAAGAAAACTCAAAAATCCTATCTCAAAATATTAGAATATCATGAAAAAGTATACAAGTAGGCTATTCAACTAATCACCTGAATCATCTAATTAACTCGAAACACCTTGCGAGGGTTTCCTGAGCCTTAAAAACACTCAGCTTGGTTCAGTAAACTAAATCACAAGTATGGGGAAGACTGCTGATCTGACTGCTGTCCAGAGGACCATCATTGATACCCTCCTAATGGAGGGTAAGACACAAAAAGAAATTTCTCAAAGAGCAGGCTGTTCACAGAGTGCAGTTTCAAAGCATATCCACAAAAAGTCTGTTGGAAGGGAAAAATGTGGCCGGAAACGCTGCACAACCAAGAGAGATGACCGCAGCCTTAACAAAATTGTGAAGAAGAGCCGCTTCCAGAATTTGAGGGAGCTTCAAAGACAGTGGGCTGAAGCTGGAGTCCAGGTATCAAAAGCCACAGTTCACAGACGTGTCCGGGAAATGGGCTACAATAGCCGTATTCCCATGGTCAAGCCACTTCTGAACTCAAGACAACGGAAGAAGCGTCTGACTTGGGCTATGGAGAAGAAGCACTGGACAGTTGCAGAGTGGTCCAAAGTCCTCTTTTCAGACGAAAGCAAGTTTTGCATTTCATTTGGAAGTCAAGGCGCCAGAGTCTGGAGAAAGGCTGGAGAAGAGCAAAATCCAAGTTGCTTGAAATCCAGTGTGAAGTTCCCACAGTCAGCAATGGTTTGGGGAGCCATGTCAGCTGCTGGTGTTGGTCCACTGTGTTTCATCAAGTCCAGAGTAAATGCAACTGTGTACCAAGAGATTTTAGAGCCCTACATGCTTCCATCTGCTGAAAAGCTCTATGGAGATGAGGATTTCATTTTCCAGCATGATCTGGCACCTGCCCACAGTGCCAAAACCACCAGTAACTGGTGCACTGACCATGGCATCACTGTCCTTGATTGGCCTGCTAATTCCCCTGACCTGAACCCCATTGAGAATTTGTGGGGTATAGTTAAGAAGAAGATGAAAGACACCAGACCTACAAATGCAAATGAGCTGAAGGCCGCTATCAAAGCATCCTGGGCATCAATAACACCTCAGCAATGCCACAGGCTGATTGCCTCCATGCCACGCCGGATTGATGCAGTAATCCGTGCAAAAGGATTCCCAACCAAGTACTGGGTGCATCAATGGACATTTTCAAATGTTTGATTTAGTTTTGCTGTTATAAAATTATTTTTTTACTTGGTCTGAGGAAGTATTCTAATATTTTGAGATAGGATTTTTGAGTTTTTTTCAGCTGTAAGCCAAAATCAGCAATATTCAAATAATAAAAGGCTTGAAATAGTTCAGTTGATGTGTAATGAATCCAGAATGTATGACATTTTTGTTTTTTTAATTGCATTACAGAAAATAAAGAACTTTATCACAATATTCTAATTTTCTGAGACAGTCCAGTATATGAAAACAATAAAACATACTATTTTTGGGGGGGGTGCGCTTTATATTGCGGAAAATACGGTAAATTAATAGCTCACTACATTAGTGTCTGCTGTAGGCTTCAGCAAAACATTAGGACAAAGTTGCACAAAAGCAAATAAAGAAATGGGAAATCCAAGACAAAGAATAATTGGTCATCTGGCAAACAGTGTGACACCGAACACTTAACTGCTTTTTAAAATCAATTCCTCCTGGTTAGTGTCTTCCAAGCCGTCCATGTTCACGACACATGACTGATGATTTTTCTCATGCTCTAATTAATTTTTGAAAGCTGAAACAAATGGCCTTGACAAGAGTGATTTATGTTTATTGATCTGTGTTTCATGTGTGATAAACAACCATGAAACTAAATGCTGTTCAATGCATTAAAAACTAACTAGAAGAGACCTCTAACTGGGGTATTCAAATACTGCTTGATGACATTGAGGCTACAGACATGAAAAGTCAAGGTCGGTTAAGGACTCCATGCCCATGCTGTGAGACTGCTCAGCTGACGTCAGAGTAGATGGCGGCATTGCCATCAAGGGAACCGCAACGGTCCCCAAATGCCCAAATTTCGAAATAAAAGGTTTATGGAAGAGAGATTGGAGTAGCACAGGGGAAAAGAAGACATCGCTATCCGCCGTGTGCGTGACGGATTATTTTGTGCATCGAACGTGCAGGGGCCGACACTCAGGAGACAAGAGACACAGCGGGCATGAGGGTGATGTTGGGTTGAAAACAGGTGGGGTAGGGTGAAAGGAAACTGGCTGAAATTGTTTGATGGAGATGAAGCGAGGAGGATGAGGGAAAAAAACAGACCGAATTGATGCAAAGAAAAAAAAACATCATTGGTATTCCAAGGCGGTCTCCCATGCAGCAGGCGGTGGCTGCAGTGACGGAGTCCTTTGCTCGGTGCTTCAACAGTGCCCCCTGCTATATATCCGCAGCTATAACAGGCTCATGGAAGTTCAAAATTTACTGGAGGCAACAGCTACAGAAGGACAATGACAGGAAACGGCATTTTTATCGAAACAAAACAGGATATGAGGTTTACTAGGAAAAGAGGAGAAATAATAAAAATCAAGCCATTACTCAAAATAGATTCTGCTTCAGGTTACTCCTTTTGAGCACATAAATATGCAATATATTATTGGATTGTACAGTTGTTTGTGTGAAAATACATTGCCGTTTCTTTTTCTTAAGTAGGTAACCCAACAAATTCATAAACAATATTTTCATTTTTGGCAATAAAAGTGTTGTGCCAAAATAAAAAGTCATGAACAAACATACAACGATTACCAACACCACTCATCATGAATGTGAACAAAACCCTCTTCTTAATGAAAGTGCACACAGAACTGTTGTCCTACCCTCTTAATCCAAGTACTGTAAATTGCAGTCCTACAAACCACTACTTTTTTGCTACATTATAAACACTGCAACTTTAAATAAGGTGTGACCTATTCTATTCTTTTTGTTTGTGGCAGGAAAAACATTTCGCTGAGGGAAACAGCGGGCTGCTGTTTTCCAAAATGCATGTGCTCTAAATACAAAACACTGCATTGACGTCTGAAACATTTATGACACCCTTCGGGAGGTTTTCAATATTCACAACGTATTCAAGATATTTCAAATTTTTCACCCACAAATCAAGTCCACAATTAAGACATAATAATTGAACGGCAGTGGAAATTGTCTATTAAAAAAGTGTCTGTTGTCTTTCTGTAACATCGGCGTCAATGTCAGGTCCCCAATGTTTTCTTTAATCCTCGAGGAACGATAACAAGCAAATCAATTTGGTTCATTACCACGGCAACCACCCATGACAACAACACAAAAACTCTCATCAGTCTTGCAATCTGGCACTTTTCTCAACAGTACGTTTCCCTCATACTGTCATCTTGAAATACAGGGTTCACATTTTACACGACACAGCACTTGTGTGAATGGGCACATGATCTGAAAACACGTGACGCAAACAACTCTGAGCAGAACTGAAAACGACGCCACTGAAAGTGGCATCAGATGTGCGGGGATACGGCGCAATTCGCGCGGTGCAGCCGAAAGCATCAACGCCAAATTCCCCATGTGGTTAGTGCCAGGTGTACGCCAGGATAAAATGTATGAAATCTATGTGAATGAAATCTTATATAGCCGTTTAGGCCTGCATCTTAAAATCCAGTATGACTTTTAAAAACACATGTATGAATTTTGTTCTCAAATTTGAGTATACAGCTTCTAATCAGGTGTGCTCTGTAATCCAGAATTCACGGTAAATACGTTTTGACTCTTCTTACCTTGGACCTTGACGTAAGATAGCTCTGGGTTGACACACAGGGCCAGGTTGCTAGGCAGGGTCCACGGAGTGGTAGTCCACGCGATAAGTGACACACTTTCATCGTCGAGCAGTGGGAAACTGACAATGACTGATGGATCTTGAACGTCCTGAAATAGAAAAGCTGTCTTTCCAGATCTTTGACATTAGGAGCAGCTATTAGAAATGTGCAGACCTTATAGTTCTGGTGGGACTCAAAGTTGGAGAGTGGTGTGTTGCACGCAGTGGAAAAAGGCATGACCTTGACACCACGATAAACCAGACCCTTGTCGAACAGCTGCTTGAACACCCACCTAAAAGAAACCAAAAAATTGTGGACATTAAATAGGCTAATCAAGGCATATGATAGTTTTACAATAACCTTAGTTGGAATTTGTAAAGTGCAGAAATCATGAATTATATTTGTTAATCTAAGGCAACGATGTCAAAATCAGTTGGGCTATGCGGCCGGATCCAGACTTTCTGTTCTGAGGTGGGCCGGATTGTAAGATTACAAATTTTAACTTTGTTTGACAGTATTTTGTTTCATTATTAAGCCTACCTAAGTAACCTGCTCTAAACAATAACAGAAGACAAGTGATCATTTGTAAACCCCCCACATTTACAAACAATTGGTAAAAAGGTTTTCATTTTTGGCAATGAATGCGTTAACTGTTTTAGTTTAAAAGTTGACTGAATGCAGTTTTACACCTCAACCAACTCACCACACTGTCTTCTAGCGGCCGGAAAGAGCATTTGGTCGGTATTTATTGTAAAAAAATATATATTTTATATAAATTACCTAGGGATTCACTTTTCTTAAATCATTAAATGGGCTGGATCTGGCCTACAGGCCGTATGTTTGACCTGCCTGCTTTAGGGTTTTCTACCACAAATAAATCTTTATGTGGTAGAGGAATTTGATCGAAAAGATTTACCTGTCCAGTAGAAATATTCACAAGATTTTATTAAAGGTACAAAGACCGAATATTTAGTCCCCTCAATAAGTAGTGAAATGGTTGGTTAAATCCCTTGTTTTCATTGTTACTGATCAAAAGCTGTATATATAGATCTGTATTGCTCTAAATCTAAATCTTTGTATCTGGATCTCAATCTCTGTATCTCAACCTCTCGATCCCTCTCTCAAGATCAATATATATTATTTCTTGACTCAACAGAAGAGGTTGAAATGGCAGACCCAGTACCACAAATTACCACTAAAGAGAGCACAACATCAATGCTAGAAGACAGAATTAAGTTTTTATAGTTTTGTAGTTTGTAATTTTGTAAGCTTATAAAGGTGTGAGAATGAGCAGCGTTTATGACATTATCCATCCATCCATTATCTGCACCGCTTATCCCCAGTAGGGTCGCCGGGCGTGCTGGAGACCATCCCAGCTATCCTCGGGCAGTGGGCAGGGGACACCCTGAACTGGTTGCCAGCCAGTCGCAGGCCACACAGGGACAGACAATTCGCTTGCTCATTCACACCTAGGGACAATTTAGACCGGCCAATTAACCTGACATGCATGTTTTTGGAATGTGGGAGGAAACTGGAGTGCCCGATGGAGACCCACGCAAGCACGGGGATAACATGCAAACTCCACACAGGAGATTTGATCTCATGACCTCAGAACTAAGCCGCACACGCGCTAACCACTGCGCCGCCGTGCTGCCCGTTTATGACATTATAAAACACAAAATTTAATATGTCAACCTAACGGTTTGGAAAGAAAAACAGTCTTTCAAATGGTGCTCAGACCTGGAATATGTTAGCTAGTTAAGTCAAGTATTTGGGGTTATAGTATCCCACAAACAGCTTCTTTTGTTCATATTTTTAGAATAAATTCATGGCGCGATATGGTCACGTGACCGAAAAAAAAAAAAAAAAAAAAGTTCAGAGTTAAATTCATTATGCCAACCATGTTAGGGAACAATGTTTCCATACAATTGATAACAGATGAGTGTGACTACTTTGCTTGCTAATAACTAACAAATAATTGGCTTTTTTCTTGCAATAAATTAAATTGTCAAGTTGACCCTCTAGCAGCTAGATTCTAGCAGATTAAAAAAATTCATGATTTCCCATTACACAGAACTCTATTATCATCACTTATTTTTACTTTTACCTTTGAGCAATAAACCAGCGATACTAGTAGGAGGGTGGAAAATGTTGGCTACTGTACAAAATATATATCATCACAGTTTCTCCGTAAAATGGGTTACAATTTGAGACCCATGCCAGGATTAACTAAAATTAAATAAAACCAAAGGTTTCAGATGCATCTAAATACATAAATAACAAAATAAGAACAGGAAAAGTACATGTGTTTGATATTGTTATTATTTTTTTTTGTTGCTTGTGCTTTAATCCTGATATTATTGTTGGTGTTTGAATAATATAATTTTAGTTTCAGAAACTGTTTTTCATGACTTGAATGAGAATTTTTTTTACACTTGTTTTCCTTTTCTCATACCTTTATTATAATTCGGTTTCTTAGGTATCCAAATGTGTTAAGTGTCAAGACAGATGAGTGAACGGGACCAAAAAAGGGTTCTGCTTTCTCCCGGTGGCCCTTTTTTTCTTTCCGTTTCAATTCCAATTGTAGTGTGAAGTGGTGGTTTTTCAATAAATTGTAATTTTGAATCTGGATTAAAAGAGAAAATTATTTAATATCAAAAACAACTTTGATAAGGAAAAAATGGTTGTGACGAGATAAATTATTTTACTTCTTCCTGAACCCTTTTGGAAGAGAATCTTTTTTTACATATTTGAAACGGAAAAAAAGGAAAATTCTGTTATAGCTTATTTTTTTATATGTTTGTACCAGTGAAAGTACAAGCATGAATTGTTTTCTCTTTCTGTTTGAATATACAACTGACTGACTGACTGGTTGCAGTGTAAACTCTAGTTTCAATTGAATGCACGCATGTCCATGCATCTGATTTTATTGCAAATTGATATGAAGTGCCAAACATACCAGACTGTTTCCATGAACCATGGATAAAGGGTCTTGTAGTCATTTTTGAAGTCGATCCATCTTCCCATTCTATTGACAGAAACCTGCCAATGACACCCAGTATGTAGAGTTACATATTCATCACTCCTGAACACTTCCAATTTCTCTTGCACTCTTACCTCCCATTCGTTGGAATATCTCATGACAATGTTTCGACACTGCTTGTTGTACTCAGCAATGCCCATCTTTGCTACGTCATCGGGGCCCGTGATTCCCAAGGTCTTATCAATCTCATACTCCTACATAACACAGTTGATTGATAAATACAGGACTGTCTCAAAAATTTAAATATTGTGATAAAATTCTCTATATTCTGTAATACAATTTTTAAAAAACATACATTCTTGATTCAATATAAATTAACTAATATATTGCGGGCCTTTTACCACGTTAATATTTCATATTAATGTTTTACAGCAGGGGTCACCAAACTACAGCAAGTCATTTATAGTTTGAATTATGCTTTTAGCAGAGGCTTAAATATCAGATCTCAAAACAGTACTAAATCACGAAAAAGTATAATAGAAGTCTGTTAGCTGGGAGTCTCCAAAATGTGTGCGTCGCAGAATGCATTAGAATTAAAATTTTTACACAGGAGCCTCGCTGGTGAAAAAAATAGCTGATTGATGTATTTAATTTTTCTGTATAGGTCGATAGTCTTAAATTTGAGACCTCAGCAATTCAGGAGGAAAAATAGATAACATGAGCCAATCCATCTTTTAACGTTGGCATTTACCTGCACAAGTTGTGTTTCACAGTCCATTTTTTTATAAAAGGACCATTTCTTCTAACAAAATTTGAAACACCCAAAATATACAAATAAACATATTCCTTTACAAATAAAAATTTTAAGAGTACTAGCAAAGTAATATATACTTTATTTAATCACTGTATTTGATTATTTGCATTGAACTCGATGCAATAGGGCTACTTCAGAAGTGTTTTAATGCATGAAGTTTAATATCTTAAAGAATAACATTTCTTTAAAAAAACGTTTACAGAAAAATGTAGCTAGCTATTTGAAGGTTGACCATGAGCGCAATGAAAAATATAGTTTTTAATGGGGGTACACAGGCTATGAAATCCAAGTGAGTACAATTATATTCCCTTAAAGGGACAGTGTCTCTCCGAGTGGTACAAAAACCCTTCATTCCGTTATTTAAAAAAAAAAAAGAAACAGAAGAAACAAAAAAGGCAATAGTACATTACACATTATACCAATGTTAATTTTAACAAACAGGTTGAGAAATGTGTATTTCTTTTACACAACAGAATCCGTACCTAGTAGTCACCGGCACGTTTGTCTGGCATCTTTCTGTTCTGCTGTGCTCATTTGGCACTCGTTTATGTTCGCATTAAACAATACAGTGCCATTTAGTTGTCAAACATTATGAAATGAAATGATCTGCATTTATATAGTGCTTTTCAAGTCAATGACTTCCCAAAGCGCTTTACATTGTGCTTCACATTTCCCAATAGCGGCCGTGATCTGTGCAGCCATGTAAGGCGCTAACCTGCTTATTGGGGGTAATTGGGGGTTCAATGTCTTACCCAAGGACACTTCGACATGTAACACAGACAAGCCGGGATTCGAACTGGGATTTCTTAATCCTAAAACGATCGCTCTACCTCCTGAGCTACTGCCACCCCATTACACAATATACCTTAAAACAAAAAAATATTAAAAATCAATCAACACCTGCATGGGCACACAAGTATCTGTTTGATAAATGGTAGTCAATACATACAGCTACAATGGATGGAGTGACGCGTGGCTTTAGTGAGATCCAGTGGACATATTAAAAAACTGCAGGTCATCGTTTGAATAAAAGTGGCTTATTTTTATTGTTTTATGCTTCTCTCAGCTACGTCTCGCGCCGGAATTACATCCATTCGTAGGCCGGCTGATACAGGCCACGGGCCGTAGTTTGGTGACCACTGCTGTAAGCCATAAGCAATACTAACATAGTAAAAGGCTCGCAATATTTCAGTTGATTTGTAATAAAGCCATAACGTATGATATTTTCTTAAATGCATTACAGTAAAGAAAAAAATAATGCAGAGACCCCTCACTACTGTACTTCGAGCTTCAGTTATTGCTGGTTCACTCCTTCACAGATTTTGATATTAAATGTTTTCATTTTTGTGATTATTTTATCCTGCATTGTGTTCTGTTAAGACAGCCCACCGTGGGGACAGATTAAGAGGGCGCAATGTTGGGTGCATGGGACTGTATTTATTCGCGGCTGTGATGGGATGTTGTGACCGTGGGCGTGACTAAAAGGCTGGTATAAGCTGTCAGTCAAAAAGCGGGAGGGTGCAATAGTGTCTGACTCTAGAAAACAAACAGCAGCAAAACGCCAGATAGCTTTTAGCGGCTCGTTACACTGAAAACATATGAAATTCAATTGGACCCTAAGGAAAGTCAGAAAAGCGCAACGAAATTGTAATCACCCGTAAGTGTTTCGTGGGATTATTATTGGGTTTCAAAAGCATCTCGGGCAGCGTCTGGGAGAAGGCAAGTACTGCTGGTCCGGCCTACTGAGTAACGGCTAGGGCCAACAACTCTTCGAAGCCAACACCAGGTCCATTTAGCTAAACAGCTACATTCAGGAAGATTTTTTTTTTAATCATCGCAGGGATCTGTCTCCATCTGAGGTCACCCGATGCTCGCGCGTAGCTAGCCGGCTCACTAAATTGCTTCCTTACACTGAAAGAAGAATCCCCCCCTGTAATATCTTGATGAGGCGTGTGGCTTTGTCTTGTATTTATTGTTTGGCAGGGCAGCGTTTACAGACCGTATTCGTGTTCCCCCTATGGGCCTTACAGCACTTCCTTTTATACAGACAGGTACGGCTGCCTGCAAGGTACATTCACGTGACTGTGCTCTATACACACAACATTTGATACATAAGTTATATACAAATATATGACCCTTTTGGAGCTTTTATGAAGGTGTGACGCTACTTCGTGGATTTTCACTTTTCGCGTGTGGTTCTGGTCCCAATTAGCCTTAAAAACTGAGGGATCTCTGTATTCTTACTTTTTGAAACCGTACAGTATCTTTGCCAAATATTACGTTAAAAAAACAGCCACAACAACTATAATTCTTTACCACAGGGAGGCCGTGGCAATCCCAGCCAAAGCGCCGTTCCACATGAAAGCCACTTTGGTGGGCAAAGCGGGTAACAATGTCTTTGATGGTGCCCGCTAAGATGTGACCATAGTGGGGTAGACCTGTCGCAAATGGTGGTCCATCGTAAAAAGTGTACCTGGTGAGAGAGAAACGGAATTGCTTTATTGCAATTAGGTTTAAGTAATGGTAAAATGTGATTTAAATTGAGATCATTGTACAAATCTCTCTTGTTGTAAAGAATGTTCTCAATGTTGTTATCAATGGCAATAGAGAAAATTGGGACACTAATTCAGATTGTTGCCTTTACAAACAAATGCAGTATATTAGAGTGGACTGCTGAATGTTCAAAGCCGAGTTTGCCTCTCCACAATCTAAAGCCATACACATTCTGAGTAGTAAGGACTTACAATAAATTTTGAATTTCCCAAATTTAAGACACTTATTTTGCCTGGTAAAATCAAAATGACAGCCAATTTATAAACAGACATAGTATTCCATAGTACATTCGCCAAACACAAAAAAGGTCCCCGGTTCTGTTTTTATGCAATAAAATCCTCAATAAAACTGCCTAACTTTGTTATACCATCACGTCTAGCAGCCCGATGTTAAACAAACACATGGAGGAAGAAAAGTTTAGGCTCCTTCAAATCATAAACTTAAAGTATAGAGTGTGTACCATGCCTAAAGCAAATTCCAATCTTCTCAATAAATGTCAAGTCGTCAATAACTAGTTGGACAAGAAGTGCTCCATCTTAAACAACGGCTGAAATGCCACTTCCATCAGCTTACCTGGGCCTGTTCTTTGACTGTTTGAGACACTCATAAAAACAGTCCTTGTCTTTCCAAAGCTGAAGGATCTTCTCCTCATGCAAGGGAAAATTGATGGATTCCGGCACTGGTTCTACCATGATGGTGTCTGTTTATCAACAAAAGACACAACATGATAACTGTATTGATGCAGCACCTTAACAGTTGCTTGACCATGTAAGGCAGGGTTTCTCAACTGGTGGGTCGTGGACCCGTTTTGAGCGTGTCCTGGGCCTTTGCAAGATAATGCCAAGAAGAAAAGAGGTTCGATTAGAATAGAATATACCTTTATTGTCATTGTTACAAAATGGGTTAACATATTGTGACAACGAAATTGGGCAAACAACGAAATTGGGCATTACCCTCCTTAACAGTGATGCCAATAATGCCCTGCTGAATCTCTTCTTTCTGTTCAGTCAATCGGCGCCCTCCCAATAGTGTTTGGGAGGGACCATATCTCATGTTATTGTAATTTTGTTTTATTTCATTTTTCTTCCAAAAAAGTAAAAGATAAAGGGACAGAAAAGTGGAAAATAGTGGCACCAATGGTCAGGTCAAATAAGTAAATTATTGCGAAATATGCAAATAGTGTATGAGCGTCTGGCATCAAAGCACTGCTAAAATGTTCCGTGAAATAGTTAAAGATTTTATACATTTAGCTTTTTACCAGTATATAAATCTTTATTATCTACATAATTAAAGAATTATCCACGTTTGGGTACGCATTTCATTAGTTTTGACGGTCACTTATATGAGGGTGTATAGGGTGCTTGAAGTTGTTTTTGGATTGCTGGTCATTTTGTTTTTAAGTTTAAAAAAAGTCTCTATATTCTACCATATCTACCTAAAACTGCACACTCCTTTCATTCAATACATTTGAGAATTGTAATGCTTCTCTCAATTAGCGCCGCAAATTAACATTAGGGTGGAACGGTGGCTCCTGAAGTAAGACTAGATGAGAACCACCGATCCAAAATAGAGTTGCACATTCTTTAATACAAAGCTATCCATCTATCTATCTACCCTGGTCATATCCCTCAAGGGGGGGTGACCGATAGAAAGACAAACACATACAATAACAAAGAAAATAAAAAAGGGAAAAAGTAGCAAAAAACACACAAAAATATTTTGGACCATGGCCAACCCAAATGCCCAAACAAATTAAGCACCTCGGCACCCAAGTTGGTCATGCTTTCGTCCCTCCAGATGAAACAGAACACGATAAAGCGGCCATGTCACTCGGGTCAGGGTGACACAACACACTCTTCTGTTCAACAGCAGGGCCCGACAGCTTTCACTGGTTTACCCCTGCCGAATCATATAGGTGCCCTGCCCATCCTTTAGAACACGTCCAAACATCCCACTATCCTTTTAAAACACCTCTCCACTCATTCCTATCACTAACATGAGCTCTAGCTTCCACTACATTTAGACCTCTTCCTGTAGTGCACTCATAACAGCATCCATCCACGTCAATCGCGGCCTTCCTCTTGGTCCATTTCCATTTACTTCTGCTCTGTTGATACTCTTCAAAATTCACCCCTCACCAATCCTCTCCACTACGACTCCAGTTCTGTCTCTCACAATTTTATTTCCCAATCTTAATACAAAGCAATGCACATTAATTCGAAATTAGAAAATACAAACACATAATCATGTTGATCTTTCCTACTACAAGTTTCCATCCCTGACCTGCCCTCACAGCAGTCAAGTTTATTTTTAAAGTCCTTAATCACAATGAATCTTAAAAGTCTACACAGACTATTGCAAACTACAGACTATTTTTACACCATCTCATGATTTAAAATCTACATGAAGGCAAGGAAAAAACTAAAAACCTCAGCATGAAGAAAATAAGGAAACGTTAAGAAGGGAACATAACAAAAACTACAGGGACAGAATAACATTATGCTTATTATTTCAAAAATGCAGCTGTTAGCACTGGCACCTGTCGGATGGATTTTACATATTAAATGCATAGCATTTGGATGAATAGTCAAGTCATGTTTATTTGTATAGCCCTTAATCACAAAGAGTCTCAAAGGGCTGCACAGACCACAGATTACTGCAAACCACAGACTATTAAAACACCATAAGTCACATCCCCTGATCTAAAACCTACAAGGGGGCAAATAATACACAAATATTGTCAACATAAATTATATGCATATATATATGCTTGTATAAAATGCATAATAAAATGAGGGGGTGGTAGAAAAAAAAGATGTATTGTTTTTTTTTTATTTAGAAAAAAATGCTTGCGTCAAGTTCACTGCTTCTCTTCAGTAATGACGCCTATTGGAAATTAGCTAGCGCGCTAAATTAGCCGCTTACTCTTTTAAAGTAATTTTTCTAAAAGCAAACATGGTTTCAGCGTTGGTGAGAAGAGGGACTTCAAGCTACACGGCAAAGAGGAGAAAATGTCACAAAGAATGATTTATTTTACTGTTAAAGTGTGAATAGTTTACTCACATGTTGTCCACCAGCGCTTGACAAGAAATGATGCAAGTTGAAGTCAACGTGAACGGAAGTGACGATACCGGCGAGCACCGTGTTACATTCAAGTAATCCAAGTGAAATCGGAAATGTGGCTAACCAAATTGAAATAGGATTTAACCTCAAATGTTTTTAGTTTTTAAACATGTTTTAAGCCTATGCATACTTTTTTCATGAAAAATCTCGAGGTACACAGACCAACAAAAAAATATTACTGTATTACTGGCACCAATTTGATTTTTTTGTTTTCTTAAAGGTGAGAAGCGTATTTGAGGTGTCCCTAAAAGAAATACAAATACTTCGACCTATGTTTTTTATAAAGATTAACATTGGTATGATAGTTCAGGAAATTTTGCCTCACATTCAAATAGATAGTTTTTTTTTGTTTTGTTTTTAATGAAAGCTTTTTCGGGGTACCATTAGCCCTTAAATAGCCCTTATCATTTTTTCCCACCCAAACAATGTGCTTTTATCGTACAAAGCTGTTCGGGCCGCAGAACATATTAGGTAGGAGGACCAGGGGTGTGGGGGGGTGATTGACTTTATGCTCCTCACAGCAGTTCATTTGTTTGTGTAGCATGCACATGAGTGAAAGTAAGAAAAAGGCTATTCCAAATACACCCCAAACCCTAGAAAGATGAAAGAGTAAGCGTTTATTCCAGCATATCTAAGAAATGCACATAAATGCACGTGCAACATAAGGAGCATGACAGGGGCTGAAATGATGGCTTAAGCCAGAAGATGGCAAGGAGAAAAGTTCCAAATTCAGTACAGTGCCTTTATTTATGTTACTTATGTTGACAGTATAAAAAAATGCTCTTATTATTTGTAGTCATTCTGGTTACAGGTTATATATTCTGGTTAATCATTTTGTTGTTATATGGGATTTTACCTTTTTTTCTAACCTGTTTTTCAAGTTGTTCTATATTTTAATCTTGTTATGGGGGGAAATAAATAAAAATTTGCAATGCTTAAAATGAGCAAACTTTATCTGCCAGGGGAGCGTTTTTTTTCTACTGTCATAACCTTTTAAATAGTAAAATAATTTAAATCAGCAAAATTACTGGTTTGAGCTATTAGATAGATACTTTATTCATCCCCGCAGGGAAATTCACATTTCCAGCAGCATCCCTGCGCTGAGAACAATACAATAATAAAGCAAAAAGAATACAATATACAAATACCCAATGTGACGTGCTAATACCCACTGTAGCGTGTTATATAGAGTATCTAGATAGTGCTACACAGAATACATATTGCAATAAAATTCGGTAATATGCAATGTAGGGGGTGTGGTTTACTGTGGGCCTTTACTCTGCCGGGTGGAGTTAAAGAGCCTCATGGCATGAGGAAGAAAAGATCTCTTGCTTTTGGAGCAAGTTGGAAACAAGCACGTTTAAATGTGCTTTACTACCTAATGAGCAAAATAATAGTAAATACGAATAAAAACTGCTCGAAATACAGTATAGAGTGAGGGTCAACAACCGTTTTGAAGCGGACAGCTTTCTGTTAGCTATTGGTGCGAAGGGCTACCACTTTGATGCACACTTCTAAAAATAACACTGTATCATGTTATTACTATGTTGTTACATGTGTAGACGATGCCCCCAGGCGACTACACCCACAGAACAATCCATGTCCAGGAAGTGACCAGACTCTCCAGCTGTATAATAAAGATTTGAAACCCCAAAATGTTCATATGTAAACAAAAGGTTAATGATCTACATCTGTGTCATGTTTATGCCAGGAAATAGTTCTATCCATCCTAGTCATATTCCTCGAGTGACAGCAAGACAAACACGTACACAAAAAAAATATAAAAAGGGAGAAAAGTAGCAAAAAACCATGGACAACCCAAACAAGTTAAGCACCTCGGCACCCAAGTTGGTCATACTTTTGTCCCTCCAGATGAAACGGCACGAGAAAGCGGCCATGTCACTCTGTTCAGGGTGACACATCACTCTTCTGTTCAACAGCAGAGCGCGACAGCTTTCACTAGTTTACCCCTGTCGCATCATAAAGGTGCCCTGCCCATCCCTTAGAACGCATCTAAACATCCCACTATCCTTTTACAACACTTCTCCACTCATTCCTATCACCAACAAGGGCTCTAACTTCTAGCTGCATGTAAAATGAAATTTTGCTTATCAGCAACAATTAGAATTATGATTAAAATAAAGCAGGGGCAGCACGTCATCTGGATGGTTAGTGTGCGTTTAGAATTAAAAATTATAGATCCTTAGATTATACGTATTTAATCTAGCATAGCAACCTCAGGCTTAATACCATATAAACTGGTGGCAGATTTCACAATTGCTCAATTGAGCGCAAGAGAAGGCATACATCAATGTCCCCAGTATCTACCTTCGGACAGTACATGCAATAAAAATCGAGCATTTCAGGAAATCTAAAATCTAAAAAAGGACGAATTGGACAAGAAAATACAGATGTGTTATTCCTGAATTCCAGACAGCTAATGGTATAACACGTGACAAGAGAAAACTTAGTAATAATGCACCACCACCAACTGCGTCATTGTTAAAGCTACTATCGTTTGTTTCCCTACCGTTTAAACTCCCCTTGACAGTGATTATGACAAATTATGAAAGAAAAAAAACAGAAAATTTGTCAAAGCATTGCTTTATTGTGATGGTAACACAAAAGGGAATAAACGAGTGTCAAGGAGACAGATCATTTTTGAGCAACGGCTGCTGGTGGAGCCGCCGCTGCCGCCGCCGCCGCCGCTGCAGCCTTCCTTTGCGCCTTCAAACCTTTTTTGTTGTGCTTCTTGGCAAATCGCAGGTTTTTCAGGAACTTGGGGCAAACCTGGAAATGAGAAAAGGCAAACACTTCAGAAACACTAAAAATTTGCGTGGGTTTCATTACTGCACATCAGTACTCTACAATATGGTGACCTCTGCACCAGGTAGACTCAGAGAAGCCCTCAGACTGGCTGTGTAAAGAGCTCACCATCGTGATTTGAGGAAAAATAATTTCTAACTGACATGAGAAATCATTGACATTATCGGTGTCTTTAAAAACAATGTTTTAGTGTTGACTGTGCTTATTTTAATCTAACTTCTGAGAATTACAACCTGTAGTAACACGGTATTAATATAGTATAAACATAATTGCCATTTTCTAAAGGCATTATAACATGGTAGCTCTTCGCACTTAATAGTAACAAAGTAGCCCAGAACTTCAAAAAGGTAGGATATCCTTGGCTTCAAACTATAAGATTTAATACAACGGGTGCATTATCATTCGGGGTTAAAAATGTTGAAAAGAACAAATTTAACATAATTACCAATATATATAAATGTCTATAACAACTTAAGAAAAAAATAGCATTTTAGTGAATACATGCATTAACTTATATATTAATATGTTTACCCCAAATATCATTTAGGGTGCATTTTTATCCTATACTTTATATGAATTCATTTGTTTCCATAAATATAATTATTCTTATTAGATTTTCATGGATTGAAATTGGACAATGCCAGGTATTCCAGTCAATTAAAGGCATGTGTACGCACACCGAAAACGGGTACCTACACAGAGTCCCATAGAAATGGTTTGGTTAGTCCATGGGTAGGCAACCCTATATGTTGAAGGAGCCATATCAAGCAAAAGAGGATTGAAATTTGATCAAAACCCAGCCAGACGACAGAGCGAGCCAGAGAGGTGCATGAATTCAGCGGCATGACACGTTCACTGCGAGATGCAAAAGAATGCAGAGCAGGTGTGTGTGTGTGTGTACACACACACGTGTGAAAGACATTATGATTTAAATTGGACGAAGATCTCAAGTCACTCCGTACTGGCCGGGTGGCATGAATCCTGGCTGAATTCAGTTGGATATGACCATTTTATCATCTGCCCTTACAGCAGAAAAGCCACAGCTGTATCTGTCCATATGTAATACAAGTCCTAAACCCTAAAGCACATGGGACAGAGCAAAGGAGCACACCTTTGGAGCAAGTTGGAAACAAGCGCGACACAAATTTTGATCAAATACATCAAATAAATCATCCTTCCTGTGATTTAAAATGTTTTTATTCTTTACTTCGTTTCAAATGTGAAATGCTATCACTTCAATCTGCGCGATGAGTTCTGTCTCGCTCCACCCTTGTACAAGGAGATGTTCATTTATTGCTCCAAAGGTCTGATTCAGTCAGCATGTAAAATGCAGTCATAAAGCCAAAATATTGCTAATCCAACAACCAAGTAAAACAAAGTGTCAAAAGCAAACATGTCGGTGGTTGACAGTAAAAGAAAATTGAAACGAATGTGTCATAAACCATTACACCCCCACTGTGCACTGGTGTAAATTTGTACAATATAGAAGAGTACATACCCCTTTAAGCGACTCATAACGATGAGTTTTAGGCTTCTTGATGCCATTCCTGTGGGCCTTACGAGCTGTGGTGGGACAATATATAAAATAGCCATTATAAACTTAAAAAAAAAATCAGACTGCATAAAATAACAATAATGTAAATATATTGTTTTATTTAAACACCCTATTTATTTTTGTATGACGCACACCCCCATTTTTATAAATTTGCGGATGATGCAACGGGTCACGGTAGTGAAAGTGCCTAATCAAACACAACTACAGGCGGTATAAATGAATACAGAAAGTCAGTAGTTTTTATCTCACCTTTTTAGTCACGGTACCAAAGGAATCTAAATTTTCCTTGAGCATTTCACATGTTACAATGACAATTCTTCCATTCTAGGCATTTGAAGTGACAAATGTATCATAATTGTAACATGAAATGCACAGCAAAATAGTCTCTGGTACTGTGACCAAAAATAGGAATGAGATAAAAGCTGAAGCTCTTCAGTCTGTCACCTACATAACTGGTGGTTCCAGTGGTAAGAATTCAGTAATTTCATCCCACGACCCCGGTTCGATTCCCGTTGCGTCCAATAGTTCGCGATAGTGGTCGGCAATCACGCGGCAATACTCCATGTATAACACACTCAAACTTGAGTTTTGTTTACTATGAAAAAATACGTAATACACACAAAAAACGCTTCAAGATTCAAATACGACATTTTTGTAAATGTATGATCAACCAGAAGCAGTTTGAATGAGGACATTTTTCATGTGCATCTATATAATGTTGAGCACATTTAACATTTTTACCAATATAAGCATTGACAGCTTCGTGTTGTAAATAGGATTTCGAAAATAAATTAATACAAATAAAATTAATACAATACTCACACTGGTTGTGCGTGGTGTGGTTCTTGGACTTCGCCATCGTAGTTTTGGATTACCTGCCAAAGTTTAAGGTACTATTAGACATTGCAAATAAGGTCAGTTAGTGGCTTACCAGGGTTTGTAACACGCGTTTACAAAGACTATATAACAAACCACGTCTTGTGGGGACTTTAAATTCAACAAACAAGAGTTAACATCAAAGTATCTACTTTGAAATTGAAAGTTCAACACACATGGGAGTCACTAGCTCTCAATAAACGATAGCTAATGCGAAGAGCACGAATACAAACGTATCCTTTTTAAAAATGAATCATTTGAATAAAATAACGCAACGAACGTGTGCGTTATAACGTGCTCCAATTAACACAGTCAATGTCTGTGCTCGGACATAACAACCGAACGAGGATTGAATGCGATTTTAAATACACGTCTAGAGTGCTAATGTTTAATACCTGCTACGCGTACAGACGACAACCGGAAGAGACAGAAGATGGTACCCGGAAGTAAATAAATGAGCCAAGGGGAGAATCCATTCAAAATTATGATGCCGCCCCCGGCGGGTGGGTTCGGTAAAATAATGTTCAGAACAAACCGTTAGATGTCCTCCTTTGCTCGCGTTAAACATGACCAAGATACAATGCTCCCTTTCAATAATGTTTTGCACGCTAATTTATGGGGTGACATAATACTTTGCTATTGTGTCATCCTATAAATAAAATCCTTGTATGTTTTTTGTTGGATGGACGTGATGATAAAACGTCCCCACCAATATCGAGAAAACATTTTTTGTCCCCACTAATATTACGTGATCAATTTTTAAAAAGTGCTTTGTCCCCACCAATATCAATCATTTATTGTTTTATCTCCATCAATATTATGTGAACACTTGAGTAAAATTACGATGTCGCCAACTGTGGTGGGCCATCAGGGCCAGCAAGGCCTTCTCTACTGGCCTTACCAGACGTCATTATTATAATTGTATCAAAAATCAATTTCATAGTTTATGTATTTTTCAAAAATGTATACATGTTTAGACTTATTCTCCATATTTCTCACATATATCATTTACCCAATCCTTTCAGAATCAACAGTGCTGGCGTCTGAGCACTGCAAGTGAATGGCAAATATAGGTGATAGATAGTGGCAATAGCCATTTAGATCCGCTGATCGCCAGCTAAAAGGCCTCGTGTTGTACGTGACATGTACTCATCTTGTGATTGGTTACTTGAGTTAAACGAAAGGAGCGCCATACTGATAAGCCAAGCATCATTATAGCTTTTTTTGAAAGAAAAAAAATGTGGCACGTTAAAACTGTCAGTCGCCACCATGAGCACCAATTCGAATTATTTATCCTATAATAAATATTACATATATTGTATATTTTATTATTGTACCATATCCTCTAATACTCTTATTATATAGTATGCTGAATATGTATGGAGACAGCAATGATAGTGATGACGAGACTGATAATAATGATGATCATGAAGTGACTGTGCATCCACAGAAAATAAAAGACAGAATAAGGTGTGGGACAGAATAAGCATGTCTTCTAACCACTCCCGTTTCGTGCTATACTTTGTTAGCTTCTTTTATGTGCTTTTTTTTCTTAATTTGTACAGCGCAAAATTAATATTTGAACTGAAACTGAACAGAACTAGCCAGGCAATGTGACTCTCAGTCGTTCTTAGTCTGCTTCTGTGTAGAATTTCTCAAACCGTGATGCCATAAATGTTGGTATTTGGATGGATATTTGTTCAAGCCGGGGTTTGGGCAGAACATCCGACCCTGTAGAGATGTCATACCGTAGGCTGACCTGTAACAAGGTTTCAAATTCCGCAGAGCACCTTTAAATACAGTTTAATTTCCCCCTATGTTCCGGTCCAGAGCCTTCGCTCTGAAAATGCTGGTCTACTACTGATCTCAAGCGCCAAGAAGAGACCTGCAGGATCGAGAGCGATCTGTGCTGTGGAATGCTCTGAGATTGGATCTGCAACCTCAGTGGATCAGCAGAGAAAATCATCGGGACTTCTCTCCCCTCCATTCAGGACATTGGCCAGAAGCGCTGCCTATCCCGAGCCAAGAACATCATTAGGGACCCCTCTCACCCGCATCATGCACTGTTTACTCTGCTAGCCTCTGGGAAGAGGTACTGCAGTGTGCGGTGCAGGACCACCAGGTTCTGCAACAGCTTTGTCCCCCTGGCCATTAGACTGTCAATCACACACATAGTAGGCCTACACAGCTGCTAATCTGTACATCTTTTTGTTTTTGTTGTTGTTTTTTTGCACTACTGGCAGTTCTCTTATACCTAGCCACTCCTTTGCACATCTGTTCTCCTCTGCACTATCGTACTCCAGTGTTATTGTTATTGTATAGTGACTTGTTTACCTGACTGCCCATTTTGCACATCTGGTTAGCTGCTCCTCTTGCACTCTTTGCACTACTGTATAATACTATACATAGCTATAATTATTAGTATATTATTAGTACTTCAATACTCCAACTCAATACAACATTTTATTTATATCTGTACATTCAAGGAAACTGTGCGGGCCAGATGTATCGACATTTTGTTCTGTAAACACGTGTACAAGAATGACAATAAAGTATATCTGAATCTGAATCTGAATAAATCTAGACTTAAAACACACTTCTATTCTATAGCATGTGAATAACCTATATTTTATATTGACAATATCTGTGTATTATTTGTTATTCCAACATCCATTTGGCTTGGTCATCCTGGAAGGGGGATTACCTCATGTGCAGTCCCTTCTCAAGGTTCCTTAATTTTCCTAATGTTGAGCTTATTGAGTTTTTCCTTGCCCTCATGTAGATTTTAGACCAGGGGATGGTGTCATAATAGTATGTGGTTTGCAATAATCTGTGGTCTGTGCAGCCCCTTTGAGACTCTTTATGATTAAGGGCGTCACAAATTCACATGGCTTGACTTGACTAATTTCAGTTTCAGCTGAAATCAAATGAAAATTCGTCATTTTAAAATAAACTTGATAACACTTAGTACGAAATATTTTTTAATATTGAGGTGCTGCTGCATATTGTAACAAAAAAAAAAGAATGACATATACAACTTTCCTTTTAACATACGTAACTTACAAAAGAGGATAGGTACATTTACAGAATTAGTACATTTAATACTTTCCCTATGAACGAAACTGACAATATGTGAATTCTGCGGGGATGAATAAAGTATGTATGTATGTATGTATGTATGTATGTATGTATGTATCTATCTATCTATCTATCTATCTATCTATCTATCTATCTATCTATCTATCTATCTATCTATCTATCTATCTATCTATCTATCTATCTATCTATCTATCTATCTATCTATCTATCTATCTATCTATCTATCTATCTATCTATCTATCTATCTATCTATCTATCTATCTATCTATCTATCTATCTATCTATCTATCTATCTATCTATCTATCTATCTATCTATCTATCTATCTATCTATCTATCTATCTATCTATCTATCTATCTATCTATCTATCTATCTATCTATCTATCTATCTATCTATCTATCTATCTATCTATCTATCTATCTATCTATCTATCTATCTAATAGTTTTTGAGAAATCAAAGATGAATTGAGGAACAAGTGTTTTTACTTTTGGACACAGACTGAATTACCATGTTATGTCCACGCACCAATTTTTATGTAACGTAAAGCAAAAAACAAATCCGCAGATCATCAAGTATTAAAGTAAAACACAAACGTGTGTATTTCTCTTTCCTTCTTTTCTCAAATGGGGTAAGGTGCATCCCAGCTGAAGCAGAAAAAATTGTGCAGCAGCATCCTATATTTAGAGCTCCGCTCGCTCTCGATTCTGCAGCATCGCACGATTCGCGGCCCTACTTTCAAACGCGCTGGCTCCATCCATCCAACATGCATCATTTTGCCTCGCATGCAGTACTCCCAAGTTACACTTTTTCCTCCTCCTGGTTGTGTTTCTGCAGTGGTGGGCCGTCAGGGCCTGACAGGCCTTTTCTGCTGGCCTAAAAATATTTCAATCACGTGATGTTATTTTATCTGTCCACAAATACTCATTAAACAGTTCCAAATAGTCTCACAGCTTTATTTTATTGTTTTTACCCTTGTTTTGCTGCTTCAAGATGTGTGTTTTTGTTATTAAGCATTTAACCAATCACATTTCAGCCATTACTTGTTGCTAGGGTCAGTAATCTGCCCCGAGGCCTTCATAAAGATGCCTGAAGTCCATGAGACATAAAATCAGTGTTCGACAAAGCTGCTGGTTTAGCCAATCAGATTTTGAGTTGGCGTTTGAGCGCCTACAAGCAGGCCTTGGGATATCTTACAAGTTTCACAAACTATGTTAGGCTAGGTAGTTTCACAATTAAAACATGAAGAAAACATTTGCATGTCCACTGCTTCCGTCGAACAGATATGTTTAGACCGATATCGAATAAAAACATATGCCAGAAATATGACCGGATAGACTTGACTCTCAGCATAAGCTTTGCAAGGAACTTCTTAATAGAACTAAAATGTACGGAATACGTAAGAGAGAGTAATTGAAATCTTCATGAGAAGATAAAGTCAATTCATGTTTATTTTTGACGCTCGTAATCGCAAGTCTCAAAGGGTTTATTGCAAACTACAGACTTTTATTACACCATCACCTGGTCTAAGACCTACATGAGGGCAAGGAAAAACTCAAAAACCTCAACATGAGGAAAATGAAGAAACCTTGAGAAGGGACCGCACACGAGGTAATCCCCCTTCCAGGACGACCAGGCTGCAACGGATGTTGCATTAACAAATAATAAACACATTGTCAATGTGAAATAAAGGTCATTCATAAGCTATAGAATAGAAGTGTGTTTTAAGCCGAGATTGAAAAAGTTCCACTGAAGTTGCAGATCGAATTTCAGGGGGCAGCGCATTCTTAAGCACTGGGGCCCAATTGGAGAACATTCTGGAACCTGCTGATTTCTTCTTGGTTCTTGGGATCACTAGTACGGGATTTGTGCACAAATGAAAATACTTTTTGGTGAGTAAAATAATAATAATAATTTCCTTGTATTGTCATTCTGTGTAACAATGTACACAGAACGAAATGTCGATTGCACCTGACCCGTTGTAGCGAGCCGATGCAGCCGCAGCCAACAGAGGGCGCCGCCGACCACTTTTTAAGTCTTAGGAATGACTCGGCCGGGGCGCGAATCACCGACCTCCCAGTCTCAAAGCGGGCGCCTTACCATCTAGGCTACTGAGCTGGTAGCCTATGTGGCTATTTTCCTAACTACTATTGCAAATATAGGAGGTTATTGCGAATGCTCTTTTATATGTTTTGCAACTGGAGCTGCAATAATGAAGTAAATGTTTTACAGCCAGAAATAAGTTATTGAGGGTTGGATTGATTCAGCCTTGAAACCCGTGGTGTGAAACGCACTGCTCCCCACTGTGTTACCGTGATCCTGGACAATGTAGGAAAGATAGAACTATAAAATGAAAAATTTATGAAATATGTATATTTATACAATATTAAAGTTCTTTCTTTTTTTACTTCACAATTTTGGAATTTTCTTTCTCAAAATCAGAGAATTATCTTCACCGCTTATCTTCAGTAGGGCCGCAAGGGTGCTGGAGCCCATCCAAGCTATCTTCAGGCAGTGGGCAGGGGACACTGAACTGGTTGCCAGCCAGTCGCAGGGCACACAGAGGCTGACAATTCACTCGCTCATTTACACCTAGGGACAATTTGGATCGGCCAATTAACCTGACAGACATGTTTTTGGAATGTGGGAGGAAACTGGAGTGCCCGGAAAAAACCCTTGCAAGCACGGGGAGAACATGCAAACTCCACACAGGAAGGTTTGATCCCATGACCTCAGAACTGTGACGCAGACACGGTAACCACTCAGCCGCCGTGCTGCTATCATGAATGTTATCACTAGAACTTTTTTGTTATGTATTACTTTATTGGGCGTCTGCAGATGCAGAATGAGGCACACAATTATTTTGCCACATGGCAGAGGGCGATGGTGAGACTAAAGATTCTTATTTGGCACACACCCCAGCCCCAAACAATAATAGTCATGATAAGTATTAGCAAGCTAACAGCTTGTTGGACAATCCTGTGTTGTATTTCTCACAGCATGGCCTCTTTTTCTCATAATGGAGGAATACCGATCTGCTTTTGTTCTAAAGAAGCAGAGCATAGACTTCCTTTGTCATTTCATGTAAAACAATAAAACCTTATTTTCTATGCTATAGATTTGTGTTGGCATTTGAACTTCACATCAAATGATGAAAATAACATATAAGTTAATTCATTTAGATTTCTTACTCTGTACTTTGTGAAATCCCAAGGCAACGGCTAATTCAAATACAGAATATGAAAGTCTTTTTGTGCACGGTCTGGACTCAGATCGTTCTATTATTCAACATTTAGATTCAAATGAGTCGGTGAGATTCATAACGAACGTCTTTGCTTATTACACGGACATTATTGCCTCCATTTCCCCTCTGTCATATGAAAAGTATTTGAATTCAATGTGGACCAATTCCATTGTATGACTGTAGGGAGCATAGGCTGATGTTTGGGGATACCAGAGGAACAGAATTGTGACTTCAATTTTGTGTTTCTGTCACAACAGGTACAAGCAGGGGACCCAAATGCGTAATGTTTCACACAATGCTTTATTAAGGGATCTGGGAAGTCAGGATGAGAGGAAAAAGATAGCAATCTGGTGCTCGCTGGGCAGGAGGAGCGGGAAGCCCTCGCGAACGAAGAGTGGTCGGCGATCGGAAAAAGTCGGGCAGCCGGGACGAGAGACGGAGCATAGTCCGAGATCCGAACAAGTCGGATAGCCGGCACGAGCGGGAATCCAGGGATCGATACAGGACACAGAATAGGGCAGGATTCGGGTACAGGAGAATGGAGCTTGGATCGAGGATCAATACAGGAAACAGGTCGGGATCAAAAGGGGAGCCAGTGTCAAAAGTGCTTGCTTTGCATGCGCTAAAGTTCGCAGACGGACTGACAAGGAGTGAATGAGAAACACGTGTTTAAATAGGAGGGGAACCAATCAAAAAAGGAGTAGCTGGGACTAAACGAGAAAAAAGAATACTGGATTTCGCCAAAGACAGGCGCCAATCACAAAGCAACTGGAGCTGTATTTCTTTCTCTCTTTCTCTGTATTTTTCTTTATCTCTTATCACTCTCTTTTCCCTCTCTTTTCTCTTTTTTTCTCTCTTTCTACCAATCTTTATTCTCTCTCTTTTTTTCTCTTTCCCACTCTCTCATTTTCTCTGTCTCTCTCTTTCTGTTTTTCTCTTTTTCCTCGTTCTCTCTCTGTTTCTCTACTTATTTCTTCTCTGTTTCTTTATTTATTTCTTCTTTCTCTCTCCCTCTCTCTCTATCTCTCTCTCTCTTGTTTAGTCTCTTTCTGTTTTCTTTATATATCTCTCTCTTTTTCTCACTCTATTGCTCTTTCTTTCTTTCTTTCTTTCTTTCTTTTTCTTCTACTCTCTGTCTCTATTTTTTCTCTCTGTTTGTCACTCTCTCTCTCCCTTTGTCCCGTTCTCCTTTTCTGTTTATTCTGTCTTTCTCTTTCCATCTTTCCCTTTTCAGTTTGTTTTTCTTTCCCTCTTTCATTATTTCATTTTCTCTCTCTCTTTATTTCTCCCTCTTTCCGTTTCTCCCCACACCTTTATCTTTCTATTACTTTATTAATTTCTCACTCTTGCTTTCTCTTTCTTTGTGTGTCTTTTTCCCTCTCTTTCCATTTCTCTCCCTCCCCCTTTTTCTCTTGTTCTCTCTCTCTCTCTCTCTCTCTGTTTCTCCCTCTCTCTCTCTCTCTCTCTCTCTCTCTTTCGCTCTCTCTTCCTTTCTCTCCCACACCCTCTTTGTCTTTAATCTACTGGTATTGCTCCTGTAAGAATTTGTTCCACCATGTGGTCCAAGTTCAAATGAGTTTGACACCCCTTAATGAGTTCTATTGCAATATTACGACATACATTATTACTGCAATATGCTTGATAATAACATGACGCTGTGATTATGAAACAAATACATTTGTATAGTTTTTCAAATGAGTGAATTTTGTTGAAGAAATAAGAAATAGATAATATTTGCTTGAATTTGCAAAGTACAATACTGTGAATCAAAACATACACATCTTAATTTTAGTCCTCCATCTTGTTGGCTTATTATTTGCACATCCTTGCACACAATATTGGTCTTATGATCAACCACTGTAAACACAGCGGTGGTATTTTTATCCTCAAGTGGCACGACTGCAATCCTCCTCATGTGCTCATTATTTTTGCAACGCAGCCTCTATTTAAGGTGACATTTCTTTAAAAAACATAAACACACAAATCATAGCTCATTTACGCAAGTCTTTGAAAGTAAATCAACAAAAGCAAGTGCCTTGATAACTCAATTTGAGGAGAAAGGAGCAGGGAAGAGGCAATATTATTAGCGAAGGAGGAGGGTTCAGGTAACCTCAGGGCACAAATTGCCGGAGTCCTTGTTTCTTGGCAATAATGAGGGCACAGTGCACACGCTGACACGGTGACAAGCCCAGCCGGCCGGCTTTCAAAAATAGCTGGGCCCACAGCTGGGAACTGCTTTTATGTTTTAAAAGGCAAAAAAAATACAACTAGGTGATCTAGAAAACTCCATAAAACAAAGAAAATTAAAGTGAACCCTTATTTCTTTTGTATTGTTATATTGGAGGTAATGCATGGAGTTATGTGATATTTTGGTGCCAAATTAAGTTTTTTTTAAAGGCACTGTGGTGTAATCTATATGACACCAAGCTTAAACCATCAAAGAAAAACCCTAGCAACATTAGATGTGATATTGAGACTCTAATTGCCCTCTCTGGACGGTGAAAACTGCAAAAGTACAATACAATGCATTAAGACCATGTGCTAAGAAGTTCACGAAACTGAACTGTTACAACATATCACTGTTTATACATCATGTAAACACTTTTAGAAACTTAGGGCCTTGCCTTGTTAATTCTTCCATATGGATGGATATGGATCAACTGTCAGCCATCGTGTCTGACTATTATGACAGGGGTGTCCAAACCTTTCTAAAGCGGGCCAGATTTGTTCACGTAAAAATGTGTGGGACCAGACTTTTCACTCTGGCATCTTTTGAACAGTCTTTAATAAATTTACCTTCCTTGAAATGTTTGCAGTGCTTGGCGATCAGCATCGTGACTTAACAGCTCGCCTTTGTAGCATTTCCATTTGTCTCACATAATCTCGTGAAAAAGCGCCTCTGTGCTGTTAAGCAGTTTCCATTTGCTTCACCTTTTCACAGCGTTTGCTTCCAGTTAGCTTTTTGTTGTCAGCATGTTTTAACTGAAAGTGCCTATGGATATTATGTTCTTTGAAAACATCCACCGTCTCTTGGCAAAATAGGCACATGCAGTTGTTTCGGGTATCGGTAAAAAGATACTCCAGTTTCTACATGTCCTGGAATTAGCAGCCCTCACAGTCAACTTTCCTTTTTTTTATTTACAGTTGCTATGTCGGAAATGGGGTGAGCTAAAATTATCACAGAAAGCCAAGGGCAAGGTGTCCAAAGGGCTACTGCCGTCATCTGTTGAAATGGTGAATTTTGTTTTTTGTACAAATTTATTTTATACTTCTGTTTACATTACTGGCGGGCCAGATATTATTGGTATTATGACAGAGGCCACGGGCCAGTAAAAATGTGATTACGGGCTATAACTGGCCGCCGGGACGGACTTTGGACATGCCAGACTTAAGACAACCAAAATCACAGAACCTGAAGTGCCGTGGAAAACCCGGAAGTAGTATTCATTCGATATATTTTTCAACTTAAAGCTCAAATACACATTATATATCTCTTTATATATGTAGACCGCCTTTTACTTAACTGTTTTTAGCCTTGTATTACATTTTTTAAAGAAACCGCAACACAGGGACAGTGTGTATTATTTGACCGTTTGATGTCGCTGGTGTATTGGCGCTAGTTTCCTTCTGGCGTTGCATTTTATTTAAATATTTGATAATGGAAAATTATATGGTTTCTGTTGGACAGACCTGGCCACTCTAGTCCTCAAGGGCCGCATGTCCTGCCTTGTTCTTGAGGTTTCTCTGCTCCATTACAGCTAGGATGGGCTGAGCACCCGTATGATGCGGCAGGGGTAAACCAGTGAAAGCTGTCAGGCCCTGCTGTTGAACAAAAGAGTGTGTTGTGTCCCCCTGCCCTGAGTGACAGGGCCGCTTTCTGGTGTCCCATTTCATCTGGAGGGACGACAGCATGACCAACTTGGGTGCCGAGGTGCTCAACTTGTTTGGGTGCTTTGGCATTTGGGTTGGTCATGGTCAAACATTTTTCGTGTGTCTTTTTGCTATTTATTTCCCTTTTATTTTCTTTGTTATTGTATGTGTGTGTCTTGCTGTCGGTCACCCCTCTTGAGGGATATGACCAAGATAGATAGATAGATAGATAGATAGATAGATAGATAGATAGATAGATAGATAGATAGATAGATAGATAGATAGATAGATAGATAGATAGATAGATAGATAGATAGATAGATAGATAGATAGATAGATAGATAGATAGATAGATAGATAGATAGATAGATAGATAGATAGATTACAGCTGATTACAAGTTCCTGCCAGCTTGCTAATGAGCTAAAAATTTGTATCATCTGAGGTAAGGAAGAGAAATCTCCAAAATCATGCAGGACGGAGTGCCCAGGTCTGCTTTAAGAGGACAAACATGACACAAACATACATAACATATTCTAATACATTTAGAAATGTGTTGTGAATATCTTAAGAGCTTGCAAACAAACACTCCCCATATCCCTTTTTTTTGTCTTCAAACCACTCGAAAATTAACTTCTTAATTTCTGGGTAATGTCAAAGACATTTTCTCTTTACCTTAGGCATGGTGACTTGCCAAAAATAATTATACTATACCAATAAAAATACCAAATTTCATCACTCTTTTACTGTAAATTTTGTGATCACGTTTGTCCCATTGATTCAACTGTACCTGTATAGGCCACACACCCTAGTTACTCGGTACCATTTGCTATAGGTCACGCTCAACCAAATATGTGCATATCAGCTGACCCCCTGGTATTTTATTTGTAGTTGTAAATACAGCTTAGTAGTGAGTATACAAAATAGGTACAATATCAGAATATCTGTAGGGAGAAATAACATGTTCACACACTCTTGAGATTAAGCAACAGTAACTATATTTAGTTCTATTTTGTTGATAGACACAAAAATGCCTATATTCAGTAATAATCAAATATACGTTGCGTTACTGGTGTATAGAGGGTCCGATGTTACTTCATGAGTGATGGAAGAACAGTCAAAGAACTGAAGACGTTATAGATTATGGTCTGCTTTAAAAAAGAAGCATGGTAACGAACTGTGTTGGAACAACGGATGATGGACAAAAATCTTATATATAACACATTAAGTCATTTTTATTTTATTTGTGACGCCCTTAATCACAAGGAGTCCCAAAGGGCTGCACAGACCACAGATTATTGCAAACTACAGACTATTCTTACACCATCCCCTAATCTAAAACCTACATGAGGGCAAGGAAAAACTCAAAAATATCAACATGAGGAAAATGAAACCTTGAGAAGACACCGCAGATAAGGGAATGCCCCTACCAGAATGACCAGGCTGCAATGGATGTTGTAAAAACAAATAATACACAGATATTGTCAACATAAAAGGTAGGTAATTCATAAGCTATTGAGTAGAAGTGTGTTTTAAGCCTAGAAATAAACATTTCCACTGAGGTTGCAGTTCGAATCCCAGCGGGCAGAGCATTCCACAACACCGGGGCCCGAATGGAGAACGTTCTTGAACCTGTGTTTCTCTTCTTGGCTCTTGGAATCACTAGGAGACCAGCATTTTCAGAGCGAAGGCTCTGGACCGGAACATAGGGGGAATTTAAATCCTAAAGATATGTGGGAGCAAGTCCATGCATTTTGTATACTACCAACAGAACCTTAATATCACATCTTAAGCTAACAGGAAGCCAATTCCGGTTAGCTAAAATCTTAGTTAAAAGCCTCGCTGCAGCATCTTGTACCAGCTACAGGCTCTTGATTTTGGACTTTGGGAGACCGGAGAGTCGCAAATTACAGTAATCGAGACAGGAGGCATGAATACTATTAGCGTTCCAGGAATGCAATCCTTTGTAACGCATTCTCCCAACACTGATTGCATGTACCAAAAAAGGTAATTGATTCCTGCAAAATTAGAGTGGCAAACAAAACAAATTAACCCCATAATTGGAAATCTGTCAGGTCATAAAGAATCTGCTTGTTTGCATCACCGCCAATGGATGTGTCAGGAGAACTTGTGTTCTGGAAAGATAAGGAGTTCAGAAATCAGCCCGAGTCTCGCTAATGCTGGGGAAAATAAATACAAAGAGGAATGATTCATCCCTCACCCACCCTCTCTTCTGTTTCCAGAGCATCCTGCATTTATGTCCTGTGGCCTTCATTCGAATGTTCTCATTCATTCTCTCGCACCGACCAATCAGAGAGCTACGTCCAAGTGTAAGGGACGCCCACTGTTCTTGAGGTCCTCGTTCTAGCTCTCCGTCTTTTTTTTTTTTTTGCTGCTGCTGCAGGATGAATGAAATCAGAGTGGTAAAGAACACAGGCAGGAAGATACAAATATAATTAGAAAATACATATTAAAGATGATAAGACAAGTATAAGGAATGAGCAGAGCAATTAGTGAAAAGGTGTTTGTGTGAGGTTGGTTTTTCAAATATATTATTGTTTTGGTTGAAATCATTCCATTGGATAGTTTTTCAAAATGAGCATGTTTTAATCCATTGTTAAAATTGAATTGAATTGTCTTTATTGTCAATGATAACAGCGTAGTGAAACGAGATTACACACGGCACTCCGAGTCAGAGACTTTAAAGAAAAAAAAAATCGATACAACACTGTCAGTAAAAAGGCCAAGTAAAAATAATAGTAATGATAATATAAATAGTAATAATAATAATGATAATCATCCATCCATCCATTATCCGCACCGCTTTTTCTCGGGGGTCCTGGAGCCCATTCCAGGTATCTACGGGGAGTGGGCAAGGGACACCCTGAACTGGTTGCCAGCCAGTTGTAGGGCACACAGAGACAGACAACTCACTGGTTTATTTACATCTAGGGACAATTTGGACCGGGTAATTAACCTAACATGCATGTTTTTGGAATGTGGGAGGAACCTGGAGCGCCCGGAGGAAATCCACGCAAGCACGGCAAGAACATGCAAATTCCACACGGGGAGGCTGCGGTAGATGGACTTGAACTCTGAACCTTTGCACCATGGGGCTACGCGTTAACATTCTAGCCGCTGTGCCGCCGATAATAAAAATAATAATAATGATAATAAAATTAATAAAAATAATAGTAATGATAAAAATAATTAGCAGCACGGCGGATGAGTGGTAAGCGCGTCCGCGGCACAGTTCTGAGGTATAAGATCGAACCTTCCTTTGTGGAGTTTGCATGTTCTTTCTGTGCTTGCGTGGGTTTTCTCCGGGCACTCCGGTTTCCTCCCACATCTTAAGAACAAGCATGTTCGGTTAACTAGCTGGTCCAAATTGTCCCTAGGTGTGAATGAGCGAGTGAGTTGTCTGTCCATGTGTGCCCTGTGACTGGCTGGCAACCAGTTCAGGGTGTCCTCTGCCCACTGCCCGAAGATGGCAGGGATTGGCTCCAGCACCCCCGCGTCCTTACTGAGGATAAGCGGTGTAGATAATGGTTGGATGGATGATAAGAAGAATAAGAAGAATAAGAAGTGATTGATCTGGAAGATGTTGGTAGAGAACCGGTAGCGTTGAGTCGTTAGCACTATGAGTTAGCATAAACTTTTTAACTCAGAGAGATGTATTTGTAATTTTTAACTTAGTTCTGTGGGGGGACTCCGCCCACCCACACCCCTCCGGTACTGGCAAGTTCATTTCAGATGGGCCCATAACTGTTAGCAACAAGGATATGCCTTGTGGAGGTCTAAAAATCACATTCATGGTAATAACATAGTAATAACACTGGTATTACACTTTAAAAACTTTTAAAATATACATGTTCAAATAGAATGGGCCGTTCAATTTGAATTGGCCCATCCGGAAGGCATTGAGCCCATTAATTTTGCTGATTTGTTAGCATGTGTCCATTAGCATAATTTTTTAGCATTAAGAAGTTAACATTTAGGGTTTAGCATCACTTTTTAGCATGTACCCATTACCATAAATCATCAACATGAGTCCATTAGCATAATTTGTAAATATGAAGTCGTTAAAATATAGCCACTACCAACATTTTTAGCATGAAGAAGTTAGCATTTAGCCGTTAGCATCACTTTTTAGCATGTAACCATTAGCATAACTCATCAACAAGAGGCCATTAGCATAATTTGTAAATATGAAGTCTTTAAAATGTTGCCATTACCAACATTTTTTAGCATGAAGAAGTTAGCATTTATCCGTTAGCATCACTTTTTAGCATGCATCCGTTAGCATAACTCATCAACAAGAGGCCATTAGCATAATTTGTAAATATGAAGTCTTTAAAATGTTGCCATTACCAACATTTTTTAGCATGAAGAAGTTAGCATTTATCCGTTAGCATCACTTTTTAGAATAGAATAGAATAGAATATACCTTTATTGTCATTGTTACAAAATGGGTTAACATATTGTGACAACGAAATTGGGCATGACACTCCAGTTTTACACATTCACAGTGAGGTATGAGCCAAGAAGATAAAGGAACAGAGAAGATAAGGTTATAAAACAAGGGGGATAAGGCTATAGTTATCATTGACATGGTATTTACACAAGAAATGTCGGCATGTGGGATGTTACATACAGTGTTGTCGTGATACCGTTGGTATCGTAAGGGTTGTGCAATATTGCATTTGGTGCAAAGTCATCATAGTGCAAAAAATAGTCAGCATATGCATTGGTGCAAACATAGACAACATAGTGCAGAAAAAAGGAAATGGTCAGACATTGTGCAAGGTGAGCAGTAAACGTAGTGCAGTCGACATGTCCAAGAACATAGACATTAGTACCATTATATTCGTATGAGGTAGTGTTGGGACAAGTTTTCAGGTTTTTTGTGCTGTGTCTGTTTTGAGCAGTGAACAAACATAGTGCAGACAGCATGTACGTGAGTACCATTTTACATTCGTGTGAGGTAGTTTTTTGCAACAGTTTTCAGTTTTTTTGTGCGGTGTCTGTTTAGGGTGGTAATGGCTGTGGGGAAGAAGCTGTCTCTGAGTCTGTTTGTTTTTGCTTTGTGTGACCTGTAGCGCTTGCCGGAAGGCAGCAGGTCGAAGAGGTGGTGGCCGGGGTGAGAAAAGTCCATGATGATGTTTACTGCTCTGCTGAGGTAGCGAGAGCAGGCAATGTCCTCCAGACTGGGCAGAGAGCAGCCGACGATTCTCTGGGCTGTTTTGATGATCCTCTGGAGCTTTTTCCTGTCTGCTGCTGTGCACCCAGCATACCACACCGTGATGCAGTATGTTAGGATGCTCTCCACTGTGGCTTTGTAGAAGGACACCTGCAGCTGCTGTTTTAGGTTATTTTTCCTGAGCAATCTCAGGAAGTGCAGTCGCTGCTGGGCCTTCCCTACCACCGCTCTGGTGTTTGCAGACCAGGAGAGGTCGTCGGATATGTGCACACCCAGAAATTTAGCATGCATCCGTTAGCATAACTCATCAACAAGAGGCCATTAGCATAATTTGTAAATATGAAGTCGTTAAAATATAGCCATTACCAAAACTTTTTAGCATGAAGCAGTTAGCATTTAGCCGTTAGCATCACTTTTTTGAATGTATCTGTTAGCATAACTAAATAACATGAGGCTATTAGCATAATTTGTAAATATGAAGTTATTAAAATATAGACATTACCAAAATGTTTTACTTTGAAGAAGTTAGCATTGCCGACAGTGTTTACAGCTAGCTTGCGCAAATGCCAGCCCAACTCGTCACCAACAGTTTTTACAGCTAGCATAAGTAAGCATAGCATCAACCTCTCATCGCTACGCCAGCCCAACTAATCACCAACAGTGTTTACAGCTAGCTTGCGCTAATGCTTGGGCTGGCATAGCCAGCCCAACACTTTGCTAGCGGCGCACATAGCTGTTAGCATCGTCTCGCTAGCATACACTCTTTGGAATTCACCATTTACCCATAGGTAACGTGGGTCTGGCCCCCTCAAGCCACCCTGGACAGTCCCTGATTACTATGACTACCCTCAGGAAAGCCCTGGTTGCCATGGCAACCCATTGATTTGTATGGGCCCATGTATTCCGGATGGGAGATTCTCAAAACCCATTATTCCGGATGGGGACTCTTTTTGGTCTCCGGGGCCCCTTGGAAGAAGATAGATATAATAATAATAATATCTCAGGGGATTATAATAGTTGTGCTTGCTGAAGCAAGCACAACTAATAAGAAGAATAAGAAGAATAAGAAGAATAAAAAGAATAAGAAGAATAAGAAGAATAAGAAGAATAAGAAGAATAACAACTAGACGAAGAGTGTGCTCAAAAATAAACAGGTCGGATAACGGTAAGGCAGAACGGGGCAGAGTCAGGTCCGGAAACAGGTTGGCAACGGGGATCAGGCAGAGAAAAAACAGGTCTGAACGTGACAGCTTGCCGCACTGGGAGGAACGGTTCGCATAACGATCTGACAGGGATCTCTTGGAAGCCGGGGGTTTAAAAAGAGTCCATTAGCCAATCAGCTCTCCGAGCTGTTGGCGCCAATTGAGCAGTCACAGTTGCTCTGAATCGGCAATCATGACAATAGCATTATAACAATAGTACAATAACATTAAGCAGAAAAGTCCCAAAATAATCGTAGGATATATATTTTCACAGTTTTGCGCACTTGTCTATAGGGTGATGGCCTGAAGAAAAAAACGCCAGTTTGGAATTAAAACACTATTGTTTAGTGATTATAATACAAACATACAAACAAGCAGACAAACAAAAAAAACAAACCGCTACCATCAGGTAAACCTTAAGAAGGAGATGAGTATTTTTCTGACCATATTGGAAAATGAATGAATAAATGAATGAATGAATGAAACTTTATTTCGAACATGAGAAAACAAAAATAAAACAAAACAACATGTCAAAAAACAAAAACAATGTGAACGTAACATGTCTGAAAAGGAATACGAAGAAGCATATGCTTTTTTGATCCTACCCCACTTCCTTAATAATGTATGTCTTATGTCTTTTAGATAAATATCCTGTGTATTTACATACAACAAAAAACTCAGGAATATACATATTTACATAAGTTTCGTCATCATTATCATCACCAACACCACTTTCACCGTCATTATTATCATTGCTGTCTCCATTCATTCTCAGCATACTATATAAAAAGAGTATCTGTTATAAGACCCATAATCCTCATGGTGACAACTAACTGCTATGTGGTGTGTGTTTTCCATCATACCATTATCTTTGGACCTGCTGCTTTAGGGGGTCCGCCCCCAGCCAGCAGGACCACCATTCTTGAGTGTCCTGATGTTTGCATTAAAATCAGTTACTTGTTCAGTCCTTAATAGGTAAACCATCCGCATCCATGAAGGATTACGGCAATCAGAGAATAATTACTGTGGAGAAGCTCAACTCTTTTTAAGACCAAAATTGACAAATGTATAAATAATTTAATAAAAAATAAATACATTAAGAAGATAATGAAATATGGTGTGAAAATTTTATTCTAAAGGCAAACATAAAAAATATATACAGGGGCGGCAGTAGCTCAGGAGGTAGAGCGCTCGTCTTGGGAATCCCGGCTTGTCCGTGTTATATGTCGAAGTGTCCTTGGGTAAGACACTGAACCCCTAATACTCCCAATAAGCAGGTTAGCGTCTTACATGGCTGCAATACAAGGCCGCTATTGGGAAATGTGAAGCACACTGTAAAGCGCTTTGGGAAGTCATTGGCTTCAAAAGCACTATATAAATACAGATCATTTTATTTCATTACAGTGTCGTGAATATAACTGATACAAAATTTTCCATTAACTAATAAAAATACAATATTTTATGGCACGGTTATACTAACATTTTATGCGGTATGAAATAAATAAATGTAGAGTGGCCTCTTTTTTTACATTTTTGTATTTATTTCCAGAGTTTTAAAAAACATACTTTATATTTGGACATATTCCCGTTTTTATTTTTTTGATTTATTCATTAATTTTATCAGTTATATATTTATTCATTGATTTATTTATTCACTTATTTATTGACATAGTTTTTCATTAATTCATTATTTTTTATTCATTTATTTATTTGTGTCCGTTTATGTGCCCCGCGAGACAGTGCTAAGAGGAGCACAAGAGAAAAATGAGCTGCATCACATCAAATAATGATGATCATTCATTCATTTTATTAGTTATATATTTATTCATTGATTTGTTTATTGATTTATTTATTTACTTATTTTTTGATATAGTTATTTATTAATTTATGAATTTATCATTTATTTATTTGTGTCAGTTTATGTGCCCCGCGAGACGGTACTAAGAGAGGCACGAGAGAAGAATGAGTGGCATCACATCAAAGAACGACTTGTGTGTCCTTTAGATGATGTCAAAACCAGGTGCCACTCGCATGGACCCCACTGCACCTGAATACCATTAAACAACTAGAAAACCCACCCCAAGAATATTTTACTTAAAAATCACAGACGCGCTGTTTAATTGTTAGCCTCCAAAAAGACCCCCAGCCCTCCAGCTAAGGGATCATTTTCTTGCTGTTCAAAACAAGATATAATAAAATCATATTTATAGTACACATATATAGGGAAGGACTTGAGACAGCTCTGGAAAAAAACCTTCTCTCGGTCTTGGATGTTTCTGTACTGGAATCCGTGGTGATGGCCTATTTTTTCATTCTATTGTTTGTAAAGGCGACATCCGTTGCAGCCTGGTCACCCTGGAAGGGAGATTACCTCATGTGCAATCCCTTCTCAAGGTTTCTTCATTTTCCTCATGTTGAGCTTAATGAGTTTTTCCTTGCCCTCATGTAGGTTTTAGATCAGGGGATGGTGAAATAATAGTCTGTGGTTTGCAATAGTCTTTGGTCTGTACAGGCCTTTGAGACTCTTTGTCATTAAGTGCTATACAAATAAACACGACTTGTCTTGACATGTGGCCCCTGAGCTAAAAAAAAGTTTGACACCCCAGCTTTAAAGGGACACTATAATATTTGACCACTAGATGTATTGTGTAGTGCAACTAAAAACGACTGCTACAAAGTACAAGAAAGTACCCAAACTGCTCCGTTTATATTCGTATTTTTATGCACAGGCTTAAACAAGGTTCTTGTTCTTTTTTTTGGGAGTACCGTATTTTACGCACTATAGGGCGCACCGGGTTATAGGGCGCACCCCCAAAAAATAGTTTTTGGTCCTATATCTTCCATAGATAAGGCGCACCGGATTATAAGGCGCTACAATGGGAACGTCGACAAAACAGTCAGATGATTCAGTCCAACTGATTACCCTCTTAACATTCCCAAAACTTGCAAAGAAGCAAATACGTGTCGTAGACACGTGCGGATGCGGTGTCCGTACGATGTCACTCAAATGCATCGTTTCAAATATCATTCGGAAGGTTAAAGTCTTGGGATTCAAGAAATGCCAAACATTCCTTACTTTCTATTTTCTTTTTCGCTCGCAACTTTACTGTGCATATGACAATAAACACTTGGAATTGAGTTTAATTCACTCAACTCATCACAGCAACATCAAGATCGTTCTAAAACAAGATACCGGGAAAATATAAAGCCGCATAGCTCACCTAAGTTCTCACGTTCAATAATGATACGCAATCATGGTCTTCTTACAACCGTGAGTGAAGTAAATCCAGGAGAGTAAATTATTTGCAAATACAGACTAATAAAACATGTTTCTTTATGGTGTACTTTAGCAAGCTTGCTAAGCTTGCTACGCCATTGCTAAACTCGGCCAATTGCAGGGTTTGTTTTGGCCATCTAGCCAATCCGAGGCTCCGAATAACTTCAGCCAATAGCGATCGATTTAATGGATGATCGACACATCTTTTTCGGCCAATTGCAGGGTTTGTTTTGGCCCTCTAGCCAATCCGAGGCTCCGAATAACTTCAGCCAATAGCGATCGATTCAACGGATGATTGATACATCTTTTTCGGCCAATTGCAGGGTTTGTTTTGGCGCTCTAGCCAATCCGAGGCTCCGAATAACTTCAGCCAATAGTGATCGATTTAACAGATGATTGACACATCTTTTTCGGCCAATTGCAGGGTTTGTTTTGGCCCTCTAGCCTATCCGAGGCTCCGAATAACTTTAGCCAATAGTGATCGATTCAAATGATGATTGACACATTTGTTAGCCAATGAAACGCTGGTATATAAATCCCAGCATACACCGCGGACTACTCCACGTTCGGGGTAAAATCGAGTCGGCGGCTGTTGCGTAAGTTGCGAGACCTTGTGATTCAATGTTGAGCCATATATAAGGCGCACTGTATTATAAGGCGCATGGTGAGCTTTTGAAAAAAATTAAGACTTTTAGGTGCGCCTTATAGTGCGGAAAATACGGTACCCTTAGCAGCAAGACGGCGGATAGCTCCCTCTAGGTGAGCCTTATGTTGGGTAAAATTTCTATTTAAAAAAAGGCCCGCTTATACGATATAATGTATTTTTGCTTATTATTCAAATTAAAATTATTTTTGGATTAATAGGCTTTTTACAACCAGGAAGCGCCAAATCACACACAATGTCCCTTTAAAAAAAGAGCGTTGTGTTGCAATTCAGTCAGTGTTGTGAAATCATTTCTATGACTTTCATCAACCACTCTGCTCCGGCATGCATTGTGTAGCTTGGAAACATATTGCAAGAATTGGTTTTAATTTTTAAGTGCGTGCATGTTGGAGGGGTTGGTAATTGATGGCCGTAGATACATTAAAAACATACCAACACTATGACAAGAACCACTATTAGTTCAATCTTATTAGCGATTGCCTGTTGTGCCATATTTAAAGTTATGACACTGTACTCACGCTAATAAATTTTCACAGGACGCCCACGCACAAGAAAAAACTCCTGCTTCAACTTGCCACTAGGCTGTGTGTTTTTACGTTCCTGTTACGCAAGCTATGTGGCTATTTCCTTCCAGGAAAAGGGGTAGAGTTAGAAAAAACAGAAAAACATTTGTAATACGACTAAACCCTTTATTTTAGAAAACAGTTTAAGAAAATTATTTCTTATCTGAGAATGAAAAAGAATAAACGGGTCGGAAAAGCAGTGTCAAGTGATGTTGATTTGTGACGCCCTTAATCACAAGAATTCTAAAAGGGCTGCACAGACTATTAAATACTAGAGTATTATCACACCAGGGAGACCAGAGAGTAGTCGCACATTTCTACCATTAAAGGTTAGGTGAGTTATTTGAGGTGTCCTTCAAAAGTTAAATATTGTTCCTATTAAATATGTGTTATGAATTCCCATAGAGCCCTCATGCCTTCATTTCCACTGTGCTTATCTGCTTTTATCTTAATTTTAGCAAAGCTGTTCGAGGCGGAACACTTTTGGTAGGAGGATTGGGAGGTGGTGCGAGTGCTAAAGGGAGGGTGAGGTCACGGTGACGTCACGTTCCTCCCTTCTGTTTTTTACTTATGAAACAGGCTAAAAAGATAACATAATTCCAAATTACAGCAGAATTATTAACCAAAATGAGAGATTCCCAATTTTGCAAACATGAATCACAGTTTGCTAGTTCCCCCAAACATATCACAAAGACATGAAATACTTTTGTAATTTTGCCAGTTAAGTCTAAATAGTAAAATATAGTAAAAGCGCAGTGCGAGACGAACAAGCCAGGAGAAAAGAGAACGGCTGTCGTGATTACCTAACTGGAGCCACCTGAGGTAATCAGCTGGCGTGCTGGAACGCTCTTTCCTGATTGGTGGAAGCTTTCTACTTAAGCTGTCAGCGTCCAGAGATGGACGTTCGAGTGTACTCCTCGTTTCCATGAGTGAGCCTCCAACATTCAAGGTACCCACGATCCCTTTGTGTATTCCAAGCCTGCTTCTCGTTGCCTGACCCTTTTCTGTTACAAGTTTACGACCTACTCTCCCGCCCCGGCCACCGACTTACCTGCTACGTTACTCGTCACGCGTTTCACCACGGAGCTGCCATTCCGTCCAAAGAGACTTTCTGCCACCAAGAGACGACGTCCCAAGCCTGCTCCACCGACCCTTGTCCAAATAAATTATAAAACTGACGCTATTGGATCCGAGTGCTTGTTCTGGTCTCTGACAGAACACTCGAACCAAAGAATGGATCCAGCGACGTTTTTTCCCACCTCCGAGGAATGCGGAAACGCCGAGCAGCAATGCGCGCTACAGCGCTTACTGCACACCGAAGGCGCGGTACAACAGATGGCCCATGACGTGTCCACACTGGTCCGGCAAGTACAACGTCACCAACAATTTTTCGAGCAACAGTGCGACACTTCCCTGGCAGCCCGACCACAAGATCCGGCTCCGCCTCTTTTCGATCAGGCCGGCACCGGCAGTGTTGAACCACGAGTAGGTTCGCCAGAGAAATTCAGTGGAGAGCCCGCCCAGATCCGCCCCTTCCTCATAAATTGCCGACTAATTTTTGATCTACAGCCGCGCACCTTTGTAAACGAAAAGACGAAGGTGGCTTATGTAATAAATCATTTGACTGGAAGAGCCCGCCTTTGGGGAACGGCAGAATACGAACGAGGGGCGACAGCATGCACCTCTTTTAGTTTGCTAAGCCAGGAAATGATTAAAGTATTTGATTCTGGTTCCTCATCGGTCGATGCTGCCCGTTCAATTTTGAACATCCGCCAGGGGAGACGCTCCATTGCCGACTATGCCATTGACTTCCGCACACTAGCAGCCCAGAGTCACTGGAACGAAGAGGCGCTGGTCGACGCCTACCTCCATAGCTTGTCTGGTTATCTCAAGGATGAATTGGTATCCCACGCTCCTCCGGTAACACTTGACGACGCTATCGAATTGACCGCCCGGATCGACCGTAGGGTCCAGGCAAGACGCCGAGAGAGAGAAGATCCCAGCCAATTCATCACCAGGCAAAGTCAAGACGTGAGTAAGGTACCGAACCCCCCAACCACTTCTACCACACCTCATGAGATGATGGAGGTGGACCGCACCTCTCTCTCCGTCGAAGAGCGCCAGCGAAGGCGTTCCGAACGGCTATGTTTTTACTGCGGCAGCCAGGGACATAGGGTGGTCAATTGCCCGTTAAAAGCCAACGCTCGTCGGACATAGGGGACGTCCGATTGAGCTCGTCTTTAGTTTCGTTCCCCAAGACTGATAGACCTGTTCTCCGAGCAAATCTCATTCTTTCCGGTTCATCTCAGCCCTTACATGCCCTGATCGATTCTGGCGCCGAAGCCAATATCCTGGATCTGTCACTCGCACACAAGATGGGGATACCTGTTAAAACCCTTCCTAATCCGGTATCAGCTCGGGCTTTGGATGGTCACCTGTTAGGCACCGTATCCCAAATAACTGAACCCATAGAACTACAGTTGTCTGGAAATCACAGAGAGAAGATCAGATTCCATTTACTTCACTCCCCTAGCCAACCCCTTGTTCTGGGTCTTCCTTGGTTGGTGCAACACAACCCCCATTTCGACTGGCGCACTGGGTCGATACTAGAATGGGGCATGGACTGTCACCAAACCTGCCTGCGAGCCGCTCCTTACCCGGATCACCCTGCTTCCACGAGGGCCCCACCTAATCTGTCCAAGGTCCCAGCCTGTTACCACCACCTACGGGAGGTCTTCAGTAAAGCTAAGGCCTCTTCCCTGCCTCCTCATAGACCTTATGACTGCGCGATTGATCTTCTGCCAGGGTCCGTTCCTCCTCGGGGCCGTCTCTACTCCCTGTCCATTCCCGAGAGGAAGGCCATGGAGGAGTACATTTCCGATGCCTTGGCGGCTGGTATTATTCGACCCTCCTCTTCTCCAGCGGGGGCGGGGTTCTTCTTTGTGGGAAAGAAGGACGGGTCACTCCGGCCCTGTATAGATTATCGGGGCCTTAATGAAATCACGGTTAAAAATCGCTATCCCTTGCCTCTGCATTTGAACTTCTACAGGGGGCCACGATCTTCACTAAGCTTGATCTGCGCAACGCCTACCACTTAGTCCGTATCCGGGAGGGGGATGAGTGGAAGACAGCATTCAACACACCCACCGGTCACTACGAGTACCTGGTAATGCCGTTCGGATTAACCAATGCTCCAGCCGTTTTCCAATCTTTGATAAATGACATTTTACGAGATGTGCTTAATCGTTTTGTTTTTGTGTATCTGGACGATATTTTAATTTTCTCAAAGTCCCTCGAGGAACACCGAAAACATGTCCAGCTGGTTCTCCGTCGTCTCCTAGAGAACTCTTTATTTGTTAAAGCGGAGAAGTGCGAGTTTCATGCCAAGACAGTTTCGTTCCTGGGCCTACATCGTGGCGGAGGGGACCCTTCAGATGGATCCTGCCAAGGTATCAGCAGTCACCTCTTGGCCTGTCCCTGAGTCTCGCAAAAAACTCCAACAATTCCTTGGTTTTGCCAACTTCTACCGGAGGTTCATCAGGAACTACAGTTCGGTGGCAGCTCCCCTCACGTTTCTTACCAGCCCTAAAGAGCCATTCCGGTGGTCTTCCGAGGCTAATGCAGCTTTCAACTGTTTAAAGAATCATTTCTCTACGGCCCTCATACTCCAGGTACCTGACCCCGCACGCCAACTGGTAGTGGAGGTGGACGCCTCAGATGTGGGAGTGGGTGCCGTCTTGTCCCAGCGGTCTGACAAGGACCAGAAGATGCACCCGTGCGCCTTCTTTTCCCAACGGTTGTCCCCGGCCGAACGCAACTACGACGTGGGGGATCGTGAGTTGTTGGCCGTCAAGCTAGCCCTGGAAGAATGGCGGCATTGGTTGGAGGGGGTAACGGTGCCGTTCATAGTTTGGACTGACCACAAGAATTTAGAATATATTAGATCGGCCAAGCGGCTCAACCCTCGCCAGTCACGTTGGGCCCTGTTTTTCACCCGCTTTAACTTTACTCTGTCCTACAGACCCGGATCTCGTAATTTGAAGCCCGACGCGCTCTCCCGGCAATTCCAGAATTCCAATGAAATACCTCAGGGTCCCGCAACGGTCCTTCCGGCTTCCCGTATGGTGGCGGCAGTTTCCTGGGATATCGAGTCCCGATTCAGAGAGGCATTACCCGATCAGGCGGGTCCCAGCTCCTGTCCCGAGGGTCGACTATTCGTCTCCGAACCCTTACGGTCCGAGGTCCTCCAATGGGGGCACAATTCTCACTTTTCTTGCCATCCGGGGTCGGCTCGGACTCACAGTTTCTTGTCCCGACGCTTCTGGTGGCCTTCCATGGCCAAGGACGTTCGGGAATATGTCTCCGCCTGTCAAGTGTGCGCCCAGAACAAAGCATCCCACCAACGTCCGGCCGGTCTGTTACATCCACTCCCGGTTCCCCGCCGGCCATGGTCCCACATCTCCTTGGACTTTGTGACGGGGTTGCCAGTATCCGAGGGGATGACGACTGTACTCACTATCGTGGACCGGTTCAGTAAGATGGTCCATTTCGTGGCACTACCGAAGCTCCCCTCCGCCAAGGAAACTGCATTGATAGTCCAGCAACACGTGTTCCGCCTCCATGGCATCCCTCTGGACATTGTTTCTGACCGAGGCCCCCAATTCTCGTCCGCGTTTTGGAAGGAGTTCTGTCGTCTGTTGGGTGCCTCAGTCAGCCTCTCATCGGGGTTCCACCCTCAATCCAACGGTCAGTCTGAGCGAGTGAACCAAGATCTGGAAACGGCACTTCGCTGTATGGTCTTTAATGAACCGTTGTCTTGGGCTCGGCAATTGGCATGGGTGGAGTATGCTCACAACTCCTTGGTTAGCTCCTCCACGGGAATGTCCCCCTTCCAGTGCGTATATGGCTACCAACCCCCTATGTTCCCTAGTCAAGAAGAGGAAGTTAACTGCCCGTCAGCTACGGCGAACGCACGCCGCTGTCGGCGAACCTGGGCTCGTGCTCGGGCCACACTCCTTCGGGCAGGCAAGGCTCATTCAGTCGGGGCAAATCGACGGAGGAGCCCTGCTCCGAATTACCAGGTGGGCCAGAAGGTGTGGCTTGCATCCGCTGATCTACCACTGAAGGTTGAGTCGAGGAAACTGGCTCCTCGGTATCTTGGCCCGTTTCCTATTGTAAGAATTATCAACTCCTCAGCAGTCCGTCTCCGTCTACCAAGATCTATGAGAGTGCACCCCACGTTTCATGTCTCCCGGATCAAGCCCGTCAGCCAGAGCCCGTTGGCACCCATTCCACCTCCTCCCCCGGCTCCACGCTCCTTGGACGGGGAGCCTATTTATACAGTGCGCCGCCTGCTCCGCTCCCGACGCAGGGGTCGGGGCTTCCAGTACTTGGTCGATTGGGAAGGATATGGTCCGGAGGAGAGATCATGGGTTCCCAGCAGGCAGATCCTGGACAGATCTCTTGTGGCAGAGTTCCATCGACTACATCCAGACCAACCAGCGCCGCGCCGTGGTCCTCGTCGTGGGTCCGCCGCTGCTACTCTTCCACCTGCGGACCCACCCGCTACCGCCCCTGCAGATGCGGACGAAGGGGTGTCTATCCATTCGGAAGAATTCTGAGGTACTGTGCTATTTGTTCTCAGTTTACCTGTGGATTTTTTTTTTGTGCGCTGCTAACGGATTTATTATCCGTCCCCGGGGATCGCTGGTGTGATGGTGACCTTCTGGGGTTCATCGGACGACCTCTGGACCCTCTATTTTGGATTATTGGTGATGTATTTTGGGTTTTGGGGGATTATTCGTAACTGGCCTGTGACTTTTTGTTTCCTCGGATTACCGGTGTTTCCATGTGACGTGTTTTGGATTATTTTTTTCCCTAGGGGACTTCTGGAGCCGTCCCTTGAGGGGGGGGTTCTGTCGTGATTACCTAACTTGAGCCACCTGAGGTAATCAGCTGGCGTGCTGGAACGCGCTTTCCTGATTGGTGGAAGCTTTCTACTTAAGCTGTCAGCGTCCAGAGATGGACGTTCGAGTGTACTCCTCGTTTCCATGAGTGAGCCTCCAACATTCAAGGTACCCACGATCCCTTTGTGTATTCCAAGCCTGCTTCTCGTTGCCTGACCCTTTTCTGTTACAAGTTTACGACCTACTCTCCCGCCCCGGCCACTGACTTACCTGCTACGTTACTCGTCACGCGTTTCACCACGGAGCTGCCATTCCGTCCAAAGAGACTTTCTGCCACCAAGAGACGACGTCCCAAGCCTGCTCCACCGACCCTTGTCCAAATAAATTATAAAACTGACGCTATTGGATCCGAGTGCTTGTTCTGGTCTCTGACAACGGCTATCGTTCAGGCAATTCTTTTTATATGGACCAGTGACACTCGACCAGATCATGCCTCTATGGGCGTGGTCTCAGATATCTGAAACTCTCAGTTTTGGGTGACGGTGTTTGAATTTGCTAAACTTGTCAGAAACCCAAAGAAGTGAGAAATTTGTGTAATGTTCTGTACTTGAGAATATCCTTCCCATTGACATTATTACATACGCGAGAACATTATTTTTTCAATTCATACAATCTATCCCCATCTCATCAGCTGAACCACTTATCCTCAGTAGGGTCGCGGGGGTGCTGGAGCCCATCCCAGCAATCATCGGGCAGTGGGCAGGGGACACCCTGAATTGGTTGCTGGCCAATCGCAGGGCACACGGGGACAGACAACTCACTCGCTCAGTCACACCTAGGGACAATTTGGACCGGCCAATTCACCTGAAATGCATGTCTTTGGAACCCCAGGCAGCACGGCGGCGCAGTGGTTAGCGCATGTGCGGCACAGTTCAAGTCATGGGAACCTCCTGTGTGGGTTCAAATCCAGCTCCAGACTTCCTGTGAGGAGTTTGTATGTTCTCCCCGTGCTTGCGTGGGTTTCCTCCGGGCACTCCAGTTTCCTCCCACATTCCAAAAACATGCATTTCAGGTGAATTGGCTGGTCCAAATCGTCCCTAGGTGTGAATGAGCGAGTTGTCTGTCCCCGTGTGCCCTGCGATTGTCTGGCAACCAGTTCAGGGTGTCCCCTGCCCACTGCCCGATGATTGCTGGGATGGGCTCCAGCACCCCCGCGACCCTACTGAGGATAAGCGGTGCAGCTAATGAGATGAGATGAGACAATCTATCCCTTGTCCATCCATTCATCCATCCATCCATCCGCCTATCCATCTTCTATATCCCTTGCCCATCTACCCATCCGTCTTCTATATCCCTGGTACATCCACCCATCCATCCATCTTAGATGTCCCTTGTCCATCCATCCATCTTTCTGCCCATTCATCTTCTATATCCCTGTTAATCCATCCATTCATCCATCTTGGATATCCCTTATCTATCCACCCATCCGTCTTCTATATCCCTTGTCCATCCACCCATCTCACTGCTAAAACCCTTGTCCATTCATCCCAGCCATCTTAGATATCCCTTGTTCATCCACCCATCCATCTTCTATATCCCTTGCCCATCAATCCATCCACCCATCTTCTATATCCATTTTCAATCCACCCATCCATCCATCTTAGATACCCCTTGTGCATCCACCCATCTGTCTTCTATAACCCTAGTCCATCCACTCATCCATCTTAGATATCCCTTCATCCATCCATCCATCCATCTAAGATACCCCTTGTCCATCCATCCGTCCGTTTTCTATATTCCTTGTCCATTTATCCATCCATCCATCCATCCATCCATCCATCCATCCAATTGTCTTCAAACAAATAGCACAATCCCGGAAACACGAAACAAAGTCCAGTAGTCATGTTGGTGTGGCCTTTCTTTCCCCTGTACTGAATCCCTTGTGTGTGCTGTCAGGAGGCATGTAATTATCTTGCATGAATGTACAACTCAAGAGTGCTACTTAGTGCCGGAAACCCCGTTGATGTCTGCTGCTTTGTAGTACTGTATTTAAAAAAAAGTAGGTTCCTCTCGCTCTCTCCTCCCTCTCCTTCTCTTCATCCAAACATCTTGGTAAACACACGTATTCCATTAGATGCAGTCGCCTGGCAGAAGAATGTGTTGATGAAAATTATTTTGGGGAAAAAAAACGATATGGAGCTGAAATTTCTCACTTTTCACTCACCGGCAACAATGGCTCTTGGCTGTACATTCTAAACTTTACTATAGACACAGCATGGAAAACTTTTTGGGAGTTGCCTTTAATCTTGATATCTTAATGTTTGCATTTTTTGGAATATTAAAATGTGTCACTGCCTTATAGTCATTATTGTATACGTTTTTCATTCATAACCTTTTTATTATTCAGTGATTTAGAATTCTTTCACATATTTAGCCAAAAACAATGCACTTGATGATTATTCATGTATTATAGTGTAATTATTTACGTCTTGATATAATCACTTCTTGATACAGCCATTCATTTCATTGTCATTCACTCTAAATTATTTTCAGTTTTCAGTTAGGAGAAGGCTTTGAGGTTTAACAGTACTTGTCAGAACCCGTCCAAAGAGCTGCTGTTAAGTAGGGTTTTTTCCCCACTGTCTCAAAATTTTCTTTTTCGTCATGGCCTGCCCTCCCAGTATGAAAGTAATTATCGGCAATTTTGACGGCACACTCATAAATCTTGCAAGCCATTTTCCTGTAGCTCATCTGTGCCCCAAAAAAATATCTTTGAAGAAGCCTGTTTTACCCGTCTCACAACATTGATGTTAACCAACACGTGGGCTAAGAAAAAAGGCTAGGACATTACATTGTAAACTTTGTCTGAAAACATATTTGAGGAACTACAAAATTCAAAATGCATCCATTACAATGTTGTTTATTTACAGAAAGTGCACAAAAAAAACACCCTCTTTATTTCTCCTGTGTACTTGCCTCCCGAAATGTCTGTGCAGCACACAGGTATCATACATGCCAACCTTAAAAAGCGGTATATGTTATTGCACATTCCATTTTTTAGGGCAAAACACAATTGGTCTCTAAAATATATGAAAAGAAAAACATGCTTGTTTAAAACCAAAAGTCACAAACTTGACCCAAAACGAAAGTCTAATGCGATCGTTGGAAGAAGTTTGTTCACAAAGACTTAGTCTGGTTTCAAAATAAAGCCAATGTTGACTAAAATACTAGTAATATTAAGATTTGTGTTTTTTCTTTAAATTTGAAAATAAATAAAAATAAAGACCGTAGATTTTTTGAGATACAGCTGTAGTTGGTGAGTATGAGTTACTTCATGGTGTAAATGCATTGGCGGGCCATGCACTACACACTTAGGCCTACGGGGACTTCAACGCTCACGTGGGTGTGGAGCAAATAAACCCAGCACGAAACAGACTTCCATCTTTTTTTTTGTTTCAAATAACTCACTTTGGAATGGATGGAACGACTGTGTCCTCTTTTGTACAGTTCTGGTCGTACTAATTCACCATGTACCATAATAATATCTGATGACACATGAAGTTTTGAATGTAATTAAAACATTCAAGGCTATGTATTGATAAAATAATGTTCTCACCGTATGGAATTATGTCGATTGGAGGAACATTCTCAAGTACAGAACATTACACAAATTCATCGCTTCTTTGGCTTTCTAACAAGTTTAATCATTTCAAACACTGTCACCCGATACTGAGTGTATAAGATATCTAAGACCACGCCCATAAAGGCATTATCTGGTCGAGCGTCCCTGGTCCATATAAGAAGAGGAGCAGATCGATAGCTCGTCCTCTTTCCTACAGCCTCGGATGACGGCTGCTTCGTGCGGCGGTGCAACCCTGCGGGCCTGCACTACGGCCTTGAGTACAGCGCGTGGGCCACACATTGATACCATATGGAGCACAAGACAAATTATCTCCAACAACACGTAAGAGGACGGTTTCAGATTTAACACCATATCTGCTGCTTCTTGGGAATGAGCGTTTTTTTTTCTGTACAAGGGAATCTCCCCAAATTGATTAGCATTACAGCAGGAAACTTTCGTTTTGTGCTAGTAACTACCTTCAGAGGTCGAAAACTTCTATAATCTCCGACACCTTTCCCCCCCTCCTTTTTTCAATAATTCTCTGCGTTAATAAATTGTATGTGTGTTATTTCAATTGGCCTGGTTCATTGATTACAATTTATCTCATCTCATCAGCCGTACCGCGTATCCTCATTAGGGTTGCGGGGGGGCTGGAGCCCATCCCAGCCATCTCTGGGCAGGGGACACCCTGAACTGGTTGCCAGCCAATCGCAGGGCACACGGGGACAGACAACTCACTCGCTCATTCACACCTAGGGACAATTTGGACCGGCCAATTCACCTGAAATGCATGTTTTTGGAATGTGGGAGGGAACCGGAGTGCCCGGAGGAAACCCACGCAAGCACGGGGAGAACATACAAACTCCGCACAGGAAGTCTGGAGCTGGATTTGAACCCACGCAGGAGGTTCCCATGACATGAACTGTGCCGCACAAGCGCTAACCACTGCGCCGCCGTGCTGCCTGATTACAATTTATTTAGATTAGTAATTAATATCAGAACTCAAATAACTTAAAGTAATAACGTAATTTCTTCTTTTATCATTGTAGAAAATTCAAGCATCCATCAGAGAAAAAAAAAGATTTATGGTGGAGCAACAGCAACACCTAGAGGGAAATTCGTTTACTGATTGCAGTAATGAATAATTTGTTTCAATTCTAACAATTTTCAAAATTAAAGATAGAAAAATCCATACATGGGCAATGACAGCGAGACGTGGTGGGGTGCTATTGGGGGGAAACGGCCCCCTTGACCTAAAACTGAGTGGTGTTTTGTTATCGGACTTATGTGCCCATTAGGCATGTCAAACACCATCTTTAAACAGGGTGTTCTTATGTTCACCTGGCACCAGGCACCCTAGACCCTAGGCTGCAGTTTGATGATCGACTTTATAGTTGTTTCATCGGACCTGCGGCCGCATGCTCTGGACACTGAGATGACGAGACGGGCGGAGCTGTCAACTGATCAACACCTGGTGGTGAGTTGGCTCCGATGGTGAGGGAAGATGCCGGTCTGACCCGGTGGACCCAAGCGTGTTGTGAGGGTCCTGTAAGGAGGAGTTTCAATTCACACACCGGGCAAAACTTCATGTCCAAGGGGACATTGAAGCCTAGTGGACCATGTTCCGTGCCTCCATTGGGGAGGCGGCTAATCGGAGCTGTCAGTGGTAGTCGGTGCCGGCCGTGGCGGCAACCCTCATGCCCGTTGGCGGTCACCGGCGGTCAGGGAGGCCATCATGCTGAAGAAGGAGTCTTATCGGGCCCTCCTGGCCTGTGGGACTCTGGAAGCCAAGCGGAATGCGGCTTCGGCAGTTGCTTCCAGGTTGGCGAAGAGATCCTGCCCCAAGCCTTTCGAATTGATTGTGAAGGCCTCCGAATAGATTTCTGATGCTGGCAACAAGTCATGGATGAATTGTGATTGGTTAAATACTTAAGTATGAGAGCAGACATCTGGAATCAGCACAACTAGAGGTGAAGCAATGAAAGGAAGCTGAAAGACCACTTGGAATTATTAAATAAGTGTTTATTGTTAGAAAAACTTGCAACCTTAATATGAATGTTTGCCAATATGAGCATTGTGATTGGCTGGCTTTGATCAGCTGGAGCTCACTCAATGAGGACAAGAACGACTCTACGTGAATTGGTAGCGGGGGGAGCAAGAAGAAAACACTTCAGCAAACAGAACGCTAACAAGCGAATCATTCATTAAGAAAAAAATGATGTGACCTCTTTGCAAACTCTTGAAGAAGAGGATACGAACCCCCCTACCGTCTTGTTTTATCTTTCTCTCCGTGCAATCGTGGCCTACTGCTGCCTCGTGTTCTTCTCTGCAGAGGCAACGTGATCCACTCCAGAGGAGGGGGGCGGAGCTTGAAGGCAATGGCACGCACTAAAGGCAATTACACACGAACTCATGCAAATGCGTCTTCTGCGTGTGTGTGTGTGTGAGTGAGTGAGTGAGTGAGTGAGTGAGTGAGTGAGTGAGTGAGTGAGTGAGTGAGTGAGTGAGTCAAGTCATGTTAATTTGTAAAGCCCCCAGTGAGTGAGAGAGTAAGCGAGTGAGTGAGTGAGTGAGTGAGTGAGTGAGTGAGTGAGTGAGTGAGTAAAGTCATATTTATTTATTTGTACAGTCCTTAGTGGGTGAGTGAGTGAGTGAGTGAGTGAGTGAGTGAGTGAGTGAGTGAGTGAGTGAATGAGTGAGTCAAGTCATGTTTATTTGTATAGTCCTTAGTGAGTGAGTGAGTGAGTGAGTGAGTGAGTGAGTGAGTGAGTGAGTGAGTGAGTCAAGTCATGTTTATTTGTATAGTCCTCGGTGAGTGAGTGAGCGAGCGAGCCATGTCATGTTTATTTGTGTAGCCCTTAGTGAGTGAGTGAGTAAGTGAGTCAAGACATGTTTATCAATGAATGAATGCCATACTTTGGTATGCCTATGTGTGTATGTGTCTGATTCATAACGGAGTTTATCTCCACTCAAAGCTTTATTTCTCACGGAGAACTCTAGACTAGAAATAAAGTCATTGTTGGATCATCTTTCATTCAGCATCCTCTGCTTCATATACCATTCAAGTCAAAGATACACAAGGACGGGAGGGGGCAGGAAGCAGGGATGAAAATCGTGTGTAGGGGGAGACAAAGCCAAGGACCATTGCAGTCGACATTTCTCTCATGAATGGAGACGTACACAATACCGAGAAGTGTGCGGTGAACTGTTTTGCAAAGAGATTTTAGTACTAGATTATAACGCCCGCAAAATATGTGTACTTAAACAAAATGAATTATTTAAACATGTAGATAATAAAGATCAATATACTGAAAATTAAGACAAAAATAAAACAAACCATTTACTGTACCTTTTGATAGCACTCGTATTTCATTATCGTATTTCGCAATTATTTTCTTCTTCGATTGGATCGTAGTTGTCAATGTTTACCATTTATCCTTTCCCTTCTGGCTAACCTTCTTGGGAACCATTGTTATGCGCAGAAAAGGGAAATAAAACGCACAAAATCACAATATAACGAGATGTAGTCCCTCTAAAACACAATCAGGACACCATTTGACTGAACTGGAGAAGTGGGTTCAACGGGCAGCATGAGGACACCTCAGGCCATTGGGTGGCTTTGCCTGTCTTATGCCTCCTTGTGTTTATTTTGTCTTTTGCGCATATAACTCGACTGCCCGATTTCAATGTTGTATTTTGTAGCTCTGAATATGACTTACATATATGATAAATTCTTAGTTGGAATGGCTCAATTATTATACAAAGTGGTTACAACATTGAACACCATTTCCCCTTTCCTAAACAAAACAAAAAACAAAAAACAAACATCAAACCTAGCTGAATTATCATGTAGTATCACGCAAATAAGAGCTAGCATTTGAAATGTAAGTTTAATGAGCAGTGTTGGGAATAACGCCTTTACAAATGATACCATGATTATTTTTTTGTAACGGGGTAATCTAACTCATTTTTCCGCCGTTACAACACCATCGCCCTTACTGACTGTCAAAAGCGGTGCATCACTTAGGTTTTTGTGCGTGTTTATGTACATTATTCTGTGTATTTCAGTATGTTCTGTGTTTCGGTAAATATTCCTTTTTATTACGTATGTTTTTGTTCGTGTTTACATACCTTTTCATGGGTTTGTACGTTTTTGTGCTTGTTTGCGTATGTTTCTCTGTGTATTTATGTATGTTTTATGTGTTTACATAAATTTTTCGATGTACTTACATATGTTTTCGTGGGTACATAAGTTTTGTGCTTGTTTATGAACGCTTTTCTGTGTGTTTACGTATAAAACCTGTCAGGAGGACCAGAACAGAGCAGGAGACCCCAGAGCGTTCGTACCATTCTTTATTTGGGGAAGCGTAAGGGTTAGCGGGAGACGTGATGACCGTCGAACGTCAGCAGCAGCAACGACGTGAAGACAACTTCGGAAGACGTAACCAATCGTAGCGTGGGACGGAGGCAGGTCGAGTTTACCAGGACTGGAGAGAAGATCGTAGCGTGGGACGGAAGCAGGTCGAGTTTACCGGGACTGAAGAGAAGATCGTAGCGTGGGACGGAAGCAGGTCGGATCGGAGGCAGGCAGGCAGAATCAGGTAAACAAGAAGGCACGGGTAATCGGGAGAGTCATACGGGGTACAGAAGTAATCCTCAGACAATCAGGTCTCGGCGTAGCGTGCTTAAAAAGGGAACATGAACCAATCAGGAAGCGCATTCCCGCGCGTCAGATGATTACCCCGGGTGGCTCCACTTGGGTAATCATGACAAAAACCGTCTTATGTGTTTAAAAACCTTTTGTACGTGTTTACGTATGTTTTCTGTGCATTTATGTACGTTTTATGTGTTCACCTATATTTTTCTGTGTATTTTTCTGTGTATTTATGTACATTCGAGTAATCATAATACTATTCATAATTACGTGTGCCTGTTCACATACGTTTTCACGTGTTCCTACGTTTTCTGTTTATTTACATATAAAACAGTTTTATGTTTTTACGTATGTCTTTCCGTGTGTTTACATATAAAACTATTTGATGTGTTTACGGACAATTTTGTGCGTGTTTCCGTGCGTTTTATTGTGTATTTACATATAAAACTGTCACGGACCAGGAACGGAGATCGGACCCAATTGCTTTCGTTTTACTCAGTTTTTCGTAAGAAAGACAACAGTGCTTGCATCCACGGTCCGATGATCATCGGTCACGGGTAGCAGATAGCAGGAACGAGAAATTGGCACTTCCGTGTCGAGCGAGGGTCGTCGTTGGCAGCGAGAAAAACAGGTCTGGCCGGGGCGGAGGAGCAAAAACAGAAACAGGTCCAGAAAAGAGGTCGGCAGCAGGTATCAGGCAGGAAACAGGGCCGGATAGTGTCAGAGAGTACAAAAGCTTGCCTAGCTGAGATCATAGGTTCGCAGACGGTCTGAAGGGTTCTTTTCGGAAGAAGGGAGTTTAAAAAGAGTCCAACAGCAAATCAGGTCCCGTGGCTGTTGGCGCCAATTAGTAATCATGACAAAAACTGATTTATGTCTTTACGTCCGTTTTTGTGCGTTTTCACGTACGTTTTGCTGTGTATTTACGTATAAAAAAGTTTTGTGTTTATGTACGTTTTTGTGCATGTCCACGAACATTTTTCTATGTGTTTACATATAATTTATGTGTTTACGTTCATTTTTCTGTGCATTTCTGTACATTTTTGTGCCCGTTTACATACGTTTTAGGGGGTGCATATAATCTTCTGTGAATTTATGTGTTATGTAAATTTTTCTGTGTATTTACATATAAACGTTTTTATGTGTTTATGTACAATTTTGTGCATGTTTACATAGGTTTTTCTGTGTATTTAAGTATTTTTATGTGTTTAGGTTCATTTTTTTATGTATTTACTTACGTTTTTGTGCGTGTTGACATACGTTTTCATGGGTACATAAGTTTTCGCGCCGTGCTTACGTACGTTTTTCTGTGTATTTACATAAAAAAACTGTATGTTTTATATGTTTAAGTACGTTTTTGGGCATGTTTACTTTCATTTACCAGTGTATTCATGTACGTTTTTGTACGCGTTTACTTACGCTTTACTGTGTACTTACGTATGTTTTATGTCTTCACGTACATTTTTCAGTGAATTTAGTTTTTTTTTTGCATGTTTAAGGCCAGTGATGTGCCGCTTGTGTTTTTTTGTGTATTTGCGTATGAATCTTATATGTTTAAATACTTTTTAGTGCGTGTTTACGTTCATTTTTCTGTGCATTTTGGTTCATTTTTCTGTGTATTTACGTACGTTTTTGAGCGTGTTTACATACGTTTTACTAAGTACTTACGTATGTTTTATGTCTTTACGTACATTTTTCTGTGTATTTACATACGTTTTTGTGGGCACGTACGTTTTTCTGTCTATTTATGTACAAAACTGTTTTTGTGCGTGTTTGCGTACAGTATGTTTTAATGTGTATTTATGTATGTTCTATGTCTTTACATACATTTTTCTGTGTATTTATGTATGTTCTTATCAGGAGACCAGAACAGACCAGGAAACCCCAGAGCATTCGTTACAGTTCTTTATTAGGGAAGCGTACAGGGCTTGTGGGAGACGTGCTGTCTGTCAGACGTCAGCAGCGAAGCCGGGAAGATAGCTTCGGATCAAGTAGCCAATCGGAGTGCAGAAGTCAAGCAGGTCAAGTTTACCGGGGCTGGAGAGAAGTTCGCAGCGTGGGACGGAAGCAGGTCGGGTCGGAGGCAGGCAGCAACAGATAAACAGAGTTCTAGGCGAAACAGGTAATCAGGAGAGTCACACAGAGTTACAATCGTATCCTCTGACGAAGAGGTCTGGGCGCAGCGCGCTAAAGAAGGAAGCATCAGCCAATCAGAAGGCGTCCACATGATTGCTCCAGGTGACCAGAGTTAGCAATCATGACAGTTTTATGTTTCTACGTACATTTTTCTGTGCATTTACATACGTTTTTGTAGATATTTTCATGTTGCTGTGGGTGTCCCAAATATTGCTCAGAAAACTTCTTTTTAAAGTTACACAAACAGTTATTTTCCCTGGTAACTAGTAACTTTTACTACAGGGCTCAGTTACTCACCGATCACTGATCATGAGTAGTCAAAAATGTTCGAAATGCTACATACAACTAACGAATCCGTGAAAAATCGGGAAGAAGAAACAGATGAGGTGCGTAATGTTTTTCGAAGGTGAATCTTAATCTTTTGTTTTTGTGCCGACGCAAAAACCGGCCTGCACATCCCCCGAAAGAAGCCTGAGGCAGCCAAAAGCTTCTACAAACGATCGATTCTGCCGTGCACTTTAAATGTAACCCGACTCCGAGCCCTCGTCTTCCCACTGCGGCATCCAGCAACGCTACCTCCGTAACTGGAAATTATCGATTGGTGCGAATAGGACGCGTACTCGTGACTCTCCGGATAGGAGTTTTATCGTTTTAGCAGTTGCATCTGGTTTCTGATGTGGTAGGAGGGAGAACTGAAAATGGCAAACTGGAGAGAGTGCGAGAGGGAGTAACGAGTTCAATCGATACACTAAAGCATGACATCATCGTTGAGGGCTTCTGCCAGGAACCGCGAGCAGACCCCCAACATGAATCATTAACCATATCCTCTAGTTCATTGCAGGTTGATATTCTGGGGCTAAACTAAAGATGAGTGACTGGACCATTACCCTGAACCATGTTAAGATTGTAAAAAACAAAAAGGCAATGGACTTCATTAAAGCTTAAAAAAGGTGTGTCTATGCTGGCTCCAAATAACTCATTTTTAAGATTATTGTTATTTTTCGTCCTGAGTCTTTTAAAATGTTCGAATTCCAGTAATAGAAAGCACAACAGAACAAAACAATTTTCAAGAACAGAACAGAGACAGGACCCACTTGAGTACGTTTCACTCAGTTTTATTGGGAAGAAGGGAAAGGATTGCACACACGATCCTGAGATAGCTGGTTGCTGGAAGCAGGTTGCTCGGAGGAGGAAGTGGTATTTCGGTGGCGAGCGATGGTGGTGTCGGGAGTGGGAAAAAACAGGTCAGTAGCCAGGACAGGAAAGCAAAAACATGGTCGAGATCAGAAAATGGGTCGAAGCTGGGAAACAGACGGGGGACAAAACAGGAGTGAGACAATTTTTGTCCAACGCAACCAAAACAGACTATTTATAATGAGCGCTAGAAAGTTGGCGTCTGAACTGCCCTCAAAGTTCTGAGCTTTTGTTTCCTTTTAGCAAAAAACGATTAACATCTTAATCACAAGAGGGTACTCGTCTACTCAATATGTTTCTCAAAGGCAAAACGGTTACCGTGTGCTGTATTGTTGAATTGTAACTATGCATTTCCAATTTCCATGGCACACTTTTATATTCTCGCCAATTTGGGGATTTTAGTTGCCCTCTAAAGTCCAGGGAATACAGTAATAAAAAATTTGAAGGTAGCTCCAACCATGACAATATATGAAGTGACACATTTTGATATTACAACGGAAGGAAGGAGAGGAGGAGGAAAGGAATGGAATTAAGACTTGGAAAGAAAGAAATAATTTGAAAGAAAGAATTAAAAAGAAAAAGAATTGGAAAGAAGGAAAGAATGAAAGAAAGAAAGAGAGAAAGAAAAGGAAGGAAAATATGAAGGTAGGACAGTACGAAGTAAGCAAGGAAGCAAGGACTACTCAATGGCCAAGCACATCACGGATTTATTCGTCACAGGGAAAGACGGTTTTGGAACAAACACTCGGTTGCTCCCCGTTCACCTCGGGGGGTCGCCTCTGAATAGCGTGGCTGGCAGATGCTGCCACTCTTCATCTTTTACACAGAGGTTCAAAAGAATACCGCCGTGCGTACCACTCCACTGTCTCTCCCTCTGGCACCCGTTGGGAAAGATGCCACTGCCTATCCGAAGAGGTTACCCAAAAAAGAAAAAAAAAACACTCACATGCAAACTCGAGTGGTTATCACGAGCCCCGGTTGCTATGGTGACAGCCCAGGTCACACCTTATCAGATGAAATGCGTTCGTTGGTGTGTTTGTGGAGCGCAGAGACAGGAAATACTTGAGGTCCTCAGTCGGCACTCCAGGCAGAAATAGGCCTGATGAACACCTACTCACATGGTTGAGAGCCTCATTTCCATGAGAGACGCTTTGAGTCACCCGCATAAGTCAGACTCCGACATTAATCACCCTCTCCTCCCAAATCAGTCACGCAGACCACTCGCTGATGCTGCTATTTTCTTTCTGGCACATGTTACTAAATGTTGATACTGGAGTTAACTGCTCTATCATATGGAGAATAGGGGTGATATGTCCTTCTCCCTTATAGTGAGACTTCAGATAAAATTTCTCCATCTTGTCCAAAACTTGATTCGTCTATCCTGTCAAGTTACACGCAAAGCCAAACCGAAACTTACTGATACATGATTACTTCGCAGTATATATATGGCAGGTTTTTCACTACAATTTACAGTCAAGGTGTCACACAAAAAATGGGGGAAAAAAAACTCGTTTTAGCTGTACAACGCTAAAGAATCCTTTATATAAAAGTTCACTATGTAATCTGTGTTCAGTGTTCAGATACCTTATGATGAATCCACAGAACTGTAAATACGCCAAAACACCGGAAGAGAACTTAGTCATTTGATTGGGTGAGTGGGAGGGATGGGTGGAGCTATGCAAAAAGTACAAGCATTCCCTCCCATCTCTCGCCAAAGGTAAGCACATAAGGCTCCCTATTCTCAGAATGTTGTGACGTTTTTACAAAATAAATGCTTGCATCTGGTTTTGAAACCAATATGTATGATAAAAAACGGTCAAAAGGAGTTTAACCGATCTTGAGTCATTGCAAGAAAGAGACAAGATTAAAGTGGTATGTTTGTTGATTTTGGGACAGGGGCTCTGGCATTATTCTCTTTTCATAATTTTTATCAAATCATCAAAAATAAATGTGCTGAAGACTAAGCTTTTGTCTGGGGCGCGGGTTTAGCAATTTAGTAAATTTGTCTCATAATATATGGTGTGGCTCTTTCCCAAAATAAAATTAATATTTTTTGCTTTTATGGCTCTTTGAGTCAAAAAGGTTCCCGACCCCTGCCCTAAGTCCTTGTGTTTCATAAAATCCCTAGGTTTCAAAAGCAGCTCTGTCTTAAATGGTATGGAAATCAAAGAACAGCTACGTGAATTTCCCTTCGGGGATGAATAAAGTATCTATCTATCTATCTATCTATCTATCTATCTATGATTGATAGAGACAATAATGTAAACATTGCATCCTCCCATTTTCTGGGCCGCTTATCCATATTTTTGGAATGTGGGAGATAACCGAGAAAACGCAGGCACGGGGAGAACATGCAAACCCCACATAGGGAGAATGCAGTCGCTGGACTTGATCCCTGGGCCTCTAACTGCGTGCTAACCACCCAGCTGCCACGCCACCCTGTAAATGGTGCATAATAGTCAAAATAACTGACAAAAGTGTAAATAGCCAAGCTAAACTGGCATTTTATGCAATCCCCCCTCCTGGTGTTCAATAGAATAAACTTATTACTTTACAAATTAGATCAAACGTTGTTGTTTTTTCAGTATATGGTCCACCAAAAAAAGGTTTGCGCTGGTTAAGGGTCTATCTATCTATCTACCTTGGTCATATCCCTCGAGAGGGGTGACCGACGGCAAAACAAGCACAAACACAAAAATAAAGAAAATAAAATAGTTGCAAAAAACACAAAACATTTTGACCATGGATAACCCAAATGCCAAAACACCCAAACAAGTTGAGCACCTCGGCACCCAAGTTGGTCATGCTGTCGTCCCTCCAGATGAAACGGGACACAAGAAAGCGGGCATGTCACTTGGGTCAGGGTGACACAACACACTCTTCTGTTCAACAGCAGGGCCCGACAGCTTTTACTGGTCTGCTGCATCATACAGGTGCCCTGCCCATCCCTTAGAACATGTCTAATCCCACTATTGTTTCAAAACAACTCCCCACTCATTCCTATCACCAACAAGAGCTCTATTTTCGACTACATTTAGACCTCTTACATGAAGTGCACTCGTAACACAATCGATCCACGGCAATCGCGGCGTTCCTCTTGGTCTCCTTCCATTGACTTCTGGTCTGTAGATCCTTTTCAACATTCTCTTCTCATCCTCCCTCACTATGTGTCCAAACCAACCGAATACTATCATATCCACACGCTTGCTCAGTTCCACTACTACTCCAGTACTCTCTCTCACAGTTTCATTTCTCAATATATCCAATCTTGTCACTCCTAACATACTCCTCAAACACTTCATCTTAAAAACATTTAATTTCCTTCTCACATCTGCGACTCTGCACCATACAACACAGTCGGCACAATCGCACTCTCATACAGCCTTCTCTTAACATCTATACTCATACTCTTGTTGCTCATCACTCTCCTCAGAGCACCCAAAACCTTGCTTCCTTGATTCACTCAGGAAGCATGGTTAAGGGTAATTGTGTAAAAAAAAATTGACGAGAAGTATGTCACTATTATATTGGAAGTTCAACTAACAATGCAAGTTAGAGGATCACTATTTGATGATGTGACCTTTGGGAGAAAGAAACAAAATGTGACTGTGATGTAATGTCAGTCAAAGAATGTCAACGGTCATTAAATTGTTGAACCCTGCCCTATCCTGGTTCACCTACTTTCTGCCTTATATAACTGATTTGCCCGTATATGAGGAGCAATTAATCACAGAACATGTTAAGCATCTTCTGCTGTTAAGTAGTAAATGATTGTTCATCTGTCTTGACCTCCGTTAGCTTGTTAACACCCTGGGAACGGTCGATGAGTCACCGACACGCCTTATATTTCATACTCCCAGATCTCATTCAACGTAGGTCAACATGATTAGCAATTACAGCGGTATGACCGCAAACGAACGGAATAAAACAATGGGAAAAGAATGAGCTCAGAACGTTGCGTTCTCCATCAATGAGTTTCACACTCCTGGATCACACACACGTCCTTGTCTGGTGGTTGTGAAACGCGAGACAGCTGTCATTAGCTTGACAGGAAGCCCGTCGGTTAGTACGTTGGACGCTAATGGCGACGGCATCTATTTTCAGGATGGGTGCCGCAACCCGATATGGCAAGCAGCTGCCAGAGATCGGGAAAGGAAGGAGAGAGTACGCTCGGGGTATCGGGTGTCGGTCGTGTACAAAGGCGGGCCCGAAAATTGTGGAGTTACATTGACGGATTACAAAAGTAGTTTCTTTGATGTGATCACTATTTGGCAAGATTTCTGGGTGATGAAAGCTAACTAGCCTTCTGCTTCTGTCGAACGAGATAGATATTGAGACACATTTGCAAAATCCAAGGTCCAGAAAGTAAAACCACTGACACAGTATGGCTTAAAGTCAGTGATATCAGGTAATATTCATGTCTGGTGAGGCACAGTCAGATTCACAAATGTATCAACCAATATCTTATCCATATTGTATGAATATATATATATATATGTAACCGCGTTGTACGTGTCCCACCAAAGATCCACATTCACGCTGGACTGGATGATGAGGTTTTTATTATTACAGTTCTGCAAATGGATGAGTCACAACATTAGCTTTTTCTGCTGGGTTTGATCTCTTTGATCTCTTTGTAGTACTCTGGTTAAACTGACAAAACCCCGCCTCCTGGTCACATGTTAGAAGCCAAAACCAAACCCCACCCCATACCAGCAGATGGCACTGTTGGACTCAGCATTGCAGGACATTTACCAAAAACTATACACATATTTTAGCAGGAATTTCAATAAAATAAAAGTTATTATTACACCCGTTACATACACCCCCCTGAAATTCTGCTAAATATGGGAGTGCTACACTAAACAGAAAAAAAATCACATGCCAAAAAGGCAAATACTGATGAAAAAGAGGACACGAAAACTGGTACAGTATTACAAGGAACAAACTGAAGTGCATGTCAGTTCTAAAACTCTCCCAAAAAGGAGTGTGAAAAGAAAGGAGGCGAGCAAACTCCTAACTAAGCACAGACTCAAAGATGCCTGTTACATCTCTGAAATATCAAACATTGTTCCTGTAGTTGTAAGTGCTCACATAGGCACAATTCTTGTTTCTTACTCAAGCTTTGTTACTCAAACTGAAAGTGCATCTCTACTGAACTTAAACTAGGAACTTGCAGATATTGCGGACAGATGATTGTCACCTACCACATGGTCATTCATCTGACAAATAAGACGACTAGGAGGCCTGATGGACTGGCGGACCCTAAGACCATAACGGTTAGGTTGAGCACAAATAACCTGAGCTTGAAGGTCTGGGGCAGTCAAGTCTAAACAGTCAGTATCAGGGGAGTCTGCGTCCAGATGGTCAGTGTTCAATGGGGTCTCGTCTGGGAGACCTATACCCAAAGGGATCATGTTTTCAGAGCACTGTGATGGGCTTTCCGTATTGTCACTTGAAGTATGGTCAACATCTTGTTCGGGGATGTGCTGACTTCCTCGGCTGGATGTATCAACACTGCGAGAGTCGGACTGGGCATCAGATCTGCTGTCTAGTGAGTTATCCTCTACCTCTGGATGAACTTGCTCTTCACCTGCCTGTATCACCCAGTTTACTGTACGGACATCACTGTCTTCAACCGCGTCAGGTAAATCAGGGCATACATCACTTCCATGCATAGCAGCGTCAGACTCTGAGTGTTCAGATTCGCTGGCCAGATCATCCTCACAGGGCAAGAAGCTAACAGAGAGCAGCAAATTCCTGTGAACTACCTTCTCTTTGCCCGTCAGACAATCCTTGACTCTGTAGACATTGAGATCAGGCTTGACTGATATGACTTCATACGGGGTTGACTCCCACTTATCTGCAACTTTGCGTTTCCCCGGGACACCTCTGTTGGCGATCAACACCCGGTCTCCCACGACGAGAGGTGATCCTTTGGCGCTACGGTTGTACAGCTTGGCATGACGAGTCTGTTCTCTGAGAGTATTCCTCTGTACAATTTGAGCAGCTTCATGTAGATCTTTCTTCAGATGGCGTACAAAGTCAGAGTAGCTGACAACAGCATCATTGGTATTAGCATGTTGAAACATGACATCGACAGGGAGACGAGGGATCCTACCAAACACTAGGTAAAACGGTGCAAACCCTGTTGTCTCATGCTCTGTGCAGTTATAGCAGAATGTGAGCTGCTGCAGCATTTGTGGCCACTTTGCTTTGGGCTGAGGGGGAAGGGTTCTGATCATATCTCCCAATGTTCGGTTGAATCGTTCTGCGATGCCATTTCCCATGGGGTGGTACGGAGTGGTATGGGATTTCTGCACCCCTGCCATCTCTAGAAGCTCTTTGATCAGTTTGCTCTCAAAATTAGCTCCCTGATCAGAGTGGATACGCCGTGGGAAACCATAGACAAGGAAGAAATCCTGCCACAGACGGCGAGCAACTTGTTTGGCGGTTTGATTTCTGCAAGGGAAGGCGTGCGCCATCTTGGAGAAATGATCAGTTACGACCAGGACATCTACAGACTTGTTCTCTTGCTCAGCAGTCCAAAAGTCTATACAGACCAACTCCATAGGCTCAGAGGTGACTATGTTCTTGAGTGGTGCACGGTTGTGTGGTTCCGGTGTTTTCCCTACTACACAGCGCTGACAGGATTTGACATAATTCACAACATCACGTTCCATGCCATTCCAGAAGAATCGTTGCCTCACCAGAGACAAAGTACGGTTCTGGCCTTGGTGACCTGCTGAGTCATGTAAACCTTGAAGGACTTTCTGTTTCAATGAATCAGGCACCACAAACTGGAAGATTTTCTTGGCCATGTGAGGATCTTTCCTTATTTTGTAGAGCATGCCATTCTGTATGGTGAGTCTGCTCCAATGCTTCAGTAGTTTCATCACACTAGGCGACTCGACAGCTCTCTCACGCCTGGTAGGTCTCTTGTGTCTATGCACAAAGTACATGGTCCTGCTTATTGTGTTGTCCTGTTCTTGTAAACCAACAAGCTGACTCTGTGGGAGTGCCGTTGACTGATCTCCCTTCTGCAGAAGATTGAAGTTGGCGTCTGTTCCCATCACTTGACCCACGCCACCAGTGGACTGAGCACTGAAGACAGCAGCAACCTCTTCTGATGTCACAGAACCATTGGAGCCTGATGGAATTGCCCTTTTTACTGACTCGTCTGATGTCCCAGCACTCTCGTCTACAACAGCGTGACAATTGTTGGATACTCTGAACACCTCTTGCACAGTACTGTTGTTCACCCTGTTGACTTGGTCCAAGAGCGAAGTATAGGGCTCGGTAACAAGGCGATGACCAACACATGACCGTACAAATGGCTCACGGCTCAGAGCGTCGGCTACGATGTTCTTTGGTCCGGGAATGTACTTCAGGTCAAAATTGTATGCAGCTAGCTTCGCTACCCACCGCTGTTCACACGCATCAAGTCTTGGTTTGGTCAAAATGTATGTAAGTGGGTTATTGTCGGTCCACGTGGTAAAGTGTCTTCCTTTCAACCAATGGCTGAATTTATCACATACCGCCCATTTCAAGGCAAGAAATTCGAGCCTGTGTGCAGGGTAGTTGAGCTGGGAGCGAGAGAGCGTCTTACTTGCAAAGGCGACTGGTCTGGCTACTTTTCCACCAGGTGGCAGCTGTGACAGGACTGCTCCAATCCCATCAAAGGATGCGTCGACAGCCAGAATAAACGGCGCATCAAAATCTGGGTGGGCCAGAGTGACACCTGTCACGAGGTCGTGCTTCAGTGTTTCAAAGGCGTTCTGGCATGCATCGGACCAATCTGCAGGCGTCAGCTTCACTTGACCTTTCTTGCGGGCTCTCTTGCGCTTATGCTTGTCACCAGATTCAGATGTGAGCCTGAACAGAGGTTTTGCCTTCGCAGAACATGCTTCAATGAAGCTTTGGAAATACATCACCATGCCTAGAAAAGATCTGATTTTACTAGGGCATGGCGTCTTGCCATCCGACTCCATTAGATCAGTGACTTGTACGTCATTTATCGCTCTCACTTTCTCGGGGTCAGTCCGAATTCCATCCTCACTGATGACATGCCCAAGAAATTTCACAGTCCGTCTGAGGAAAAACACTTTTTGGGTGCGAGCTTGAGGTTGTGTTCCTTAAGGCGAGTAAACACCATCTGCAGGCGTTGGAGTGCAACTTCCTCTGTGGGGGCAAACACCATCAGATCGTCGAGGTAACATAATAGGCTCATGAAATTCTGATCACCAAATATTGACATCATCATCCTCATAAATGTTGCTGGGCTGTTGCAAAGTCCCTGAGGGAGCCGGTTGTACTTGTGAAGGCCGAATGGTGAGGAGAATGCCGTGTACTTTTTGTCGTCAGGGTGCAAGGGGACATTGTAGTAGCCTGACGTCAGATCCATTGTGGAGAAAAAGGCATTTCCCCCAAGTGCGGCCAAAGCATCAGCTTGATGCGGTAGTGGGTAGGCATCCTTTATGGTTCTTGCATTAAGCCTTCTGAAATCAGTACATACCCTTAGTTCTCCATTCCGCTTCCATATGAGAACAAGCGCAGATGCATAGTCGCTAGTCGACTTCTGAATAATTCCTTTCTCTTCCATCTCGTTCAGAGTCGTCCTCAGTTTTTCATACTGACTTGGTGGTATACGTCTGTAGGGTAGACGGAACGGCTTATCATCAACAAGGTGGATACGATGTACAAACTCTTTGGCCTCTCCACAGTCCATCTTATGGCGAGAAAAGATTGACTCGAATTGTTCGATGATATGAAGGAGCTTGTCTTTACACTGCAGCGAAACCTCACATGACTTCAGGTCAATGTCTTGCAGTCCCAGAGCTTCCAATGCACGCATCATGTCCTCTTCTGACCTGGGTCGGACCTCTTTGCTCTGTACACTCTGCACGTTGCACTTGACCTCCTCTGCATTGGGCAGGTCTTCCGCTGCGATACAAGGAGACACATCTGCAATTTTCCTGTTTCTTCTCAGCACCACAACTCTGTCCGTGGGATTAAAGACTTTAACAGGCACCCATCCATCTCCCCAGAGTGGAGTAACAACTCGTCCGACAAGGACTTGTCTGGGCGCAGCCTTAGATTGGGTTGGCTCAACGACCACTGTGCTGCCCGCTGATGCCCCGGCCAACTCAGGTAACTTGCCCCAAATAACGTACTCGGTCCGTGGCTTCAGCGTCACGCAACTCTTGATCTTTACTGTCCCTACCTTGTCTGGAATGCAATCACCTCTCCATCTCTCTGTGTTGGAAAGCATTGACAGGAATTGACTGTGGTTATCGGACAGACCGTTGTCAGGAGTGGAAACTAATCTCCAATAGCCATCAGTACTTTTCAATTGAGTCAAAATATATTTGATGGCATTGCTGCCAAGGATCATCTGTTCTGTCTGGCCTGGCACCACCATTACTGGTATTATCATTTGGCACCCGTAAACTGTGACGTGAATGTCGTACATATCTCTGGGAGAAACTTGGTGTCCACCGCAGCCTACAATGACATAATCATCGGCCGTGTAACTCATCATATCAGGGAATTGCTGCAGGAGGTACTTAGCTGTGTCCTCACTTACTGTACAAGCCATCGACCCGCTGTCCAACAGCGCTCTGAAAGTGGGGCCTTCTTGCACAAGTACAGGTGTGTAAAACAGTTCGTCAGTCTCCGCTATTCTCTGAAACCCCTGAAAGATCAGCTTCTTCGATGGAGGTATCTTGTTGCTATACAACTCATAAATTGATTTATTGTCTTGCATGTCAGGCTTCACATTAGTGGTGGGAGGTATACTCAGTTGATCTGCACTGTTCTCCCCTAAGCGCAGATCAGTTAGTTTCCCTGAGGCAGCGGGACAACTTTCGTCACTGGACAATCACGTCGAGAATGCCCTGGGGCATGGCAGTGAAAGCAAAGGTTTTTGTCTCGGCAATGAACGAGAGCACTGTGTTCGACTTCTTTGCAAATGATACATGGCTTGGCAGTGAAACCATTTATTCTGGCTCCAGGTCGCCTGGTTGGAGCTCCCCCTCTCTCTTGAAACTGGTTCGAGGTAACACGTATCAGAACTTTCTCCAACATACTAATAACGTCCGTTAGAGAGACATACTGTGGGCTCGAAGTCTGAGGTGGCTCGTGCACGAGGGTTGGACCATGGTTCACCTCAGCTTTGTGTACGGCAATTTCCGCTCTATTCGCAGGTTGTTGTAGGGAATCTGCTTTGTAGCTCTTCTCAGCGTGGTATTCATTCAGCACCTCTAGTACCTCACATGCTGACCACTTTTCGATGGTTTTTGATCTGTAAGTGAGTGCCAGTTCCTTGCATGGGCAGTTCCTAATAAATATGCGAGTAACCTCTATTTCAGGGTTGTCAAATGTTTTGCCCTGCTCTCTCAAGCACTCAGAGGCAAGGTCAGCTGCTCTGTTTAGTCTCAGCCAGTAGTCATAGGGGTCTTCCTGGTCTTTGGGCAAAGTTGAATAAAAGTCAGCTAAAGGGACAGCAGAGTACTTGGTACAGCTAAAGTATTTCCTGAGAAGACTATAAATCATGTCAGGGCGGGTATAGACGTCTATATTACTGTTTCTAGTGCTAAACCTAACTACATCTTTAGCTTTTCCTCTCAAATGTATAAGGATTTCCTCTGCTTGCTCTTCAAGTTTCACATCACTCCTTTTTATAAATGTCCTCATTAGATCTTCCCACTCATGTATTGTTATTGAGTCTGAGCCATCCCCAATAAATGACGGCGGTTCCTTAACCTTTCTCTGCGTTACCACCTGACTCAATCTGTTTGCTTCATCTTGTGTGGCAGCAGCGTTAGGAGCTACTATATTATGTGACTGTATATTTGAGAATATGCTATCAGCCAATTTATGTCCTATCTCCTGAATAATATTTGTCATGTGATCAGCTAAACCCTCAGAAATTTCACTCGCGGAATTTGGCGTAGATGTGGGTCTGACCTGAGGTGAAGGTAGGCTAGCATGTTGGTCAGCTGCATTATGGGTGCTCACACTGGAACTTGCCTCTACTCTATGTGTCGCACCACCTGGGGTAGAACTATTATCAGAGGGGATGGGGGTAAACATGCCCCTGCCCCTGCCAAAGTGAATAGGTGTGTCAAATTGTGGAGCTAACACATTGCTCTGATTAAACATGTTTCAAAGATTAACAGAAAAAAATGTAAATAAGTCAAAATCACAAAATAAATCAGCAGCCTTCGTATCACTGTGACACTGCACTGTAATGAGCTAAACAATATCGCTCATGTAACTAAAATTTCAAATACTGTGAGCTCATGTGGCAGGTAGGACAGTCCTCGGTTCGGCGAGTTTGATAGAAGTCACGGGTCACGGCACCAATGTAACCGCGTTGTACGTGTCCCACCAAAGATCCACATTCACGCTGGACTGGATGATGAGGTTTTTATTATTACAGTTCTGCAAATGGATGAGTCACAACATTAGCTTTTTCTGCTGGGTTTGATCTCTTTGATCTCTTTGTAGTACTCTGGTTAAACTGACAAAACCCCGCCTCCTGGTCACATGTTAGAAGCCAAAACCAAACCCCACCCCATACCAGCAGATGGCACTGTTGGACTCAGCATTGCAGGACATTTACCAAAAACTATACACATATTTTAGCAGGAATTTCAATAAAATAAAAGTTATTATTACACCCGTTACATATATAATATATATATATTATGAATTATTTGATTTGCAGAGCAATGAAGCAATATACAAACTTAAAGATATAAAAAAAACCTTTGTATTGCATTGTTTGAGGTGTCCTTAAAGTTGAAAGTGAAATATTTTCTCTATTAAGTATGTGCTATCACTGCGCCTGTCTGGTTTTATTTTACTTTTAGCAAATCTGTTCTGTGTGGAACACATTAGGTACGAGGAATAGTGGGACAGGGCAAAGGGCTTGTAAAGTGACAGCTCATCCCTGTGTTTTTGTTTCTATTTGCTGGTGTAGCACAAAAACGGTGAAAGTAAGAGGAGAAGATGAAATAGAAGAAGTTTGATTGAAAAATAAATACACGTACTTGCATATTATTTTTGTGACTACCTTTATATAATCAACTTCTCATGCCACACCGAAACATAATATATATGGTAAATCAACTTGATTTTCTGTGACTGCAGGGATTAGCTCAAAAAGTGCAATACTGACTTTATTTTGGTAATTTCACAAGACAAAGAGTAATGTGGATAACACCCCGTGTGTCTACAGCTTCTCCTTGTGTGTACTTAAGAAGTTCAGGAAGCGGACATGGATAGCCGAGTCGTCTGATACGAGGGGAATGTGTCAGGCCAAGGTCAAATGACAAGATCTGCACCTTGGTCTGGATACAAAGACAGCCTGAGAGAGCCAACATAGAAGGGCTTCTCTGTTTTGGAATCTGGATCACGTTTCATGTTGAAAACCGGACCACTTTGCTTTCTTTCATGTATTTTCTACACAATCTGGTGTCCGTGGGTGTCGAAACTGAGCCGAGACTCCCCCGACATCCTAACGGTGGGGGAGAAATGAGGAAGTGGTCAATGTCGCAATAGCCGACAAGAAGTGTATCCCAATGTTCTGCGCCAGTATCAAACAGCAGACATGGGGACTTGAGACTTAGTGACTTGGACTCGAGTCGACTCGAGTCGCTGTTTTTATGACTTGTGACTTGACTTGGACTTGGCAATCTAAGACTTGGGACTTGACTTGTGACTTGACTTGCCCAAGAAAAAAATACTTGGGACTTACTTGGGACTTGAAGGTGAAGACTTGAGACTTACTTGAGACTTGCACATGTGTGACTTGGTCCCATGTCTGTCAAACAGTATCAAAGGAGGAAATAACACGCCTGAGAAAAACTCGAGTTGGGTGGATAACAGAACTGCTAATGATATATATGAAACCTTTGACTTCTGGTACCTTTGCTTGGACCCTGATAACTGGTTTTGTGAGTGAAACTGACAACCAGTCAACTAAGATGAAAACAAATATTTGTTCAAATTCAACCCTTGGACCAGATGATTGGAGGCAATTGTTTGATTAAAAACAACTTCTTGCTTTTCTTTAATAAATGATTTACTTTGTCTAAAATATAGTACAAGACTGAAAACGGATGGAAGTGTCGTGTTTATTTTAGCTTTATGTCAAAAATATAGCGAGATAGCATTACTTCTGGTGGCACGGCAGATAGTTGGTTAGTGCGCAGTCCAACAGTGTGAAGGTTTAAAGTTCAATGCCAGTCTCCTCAAGTTGAGTTTACATGTTTCCCCCGTGCTTATTCTTCAACAAAAATATGAAAGCTACAAGTAATGCAATGTTTATAATACTCGAATGTTTTTCCCCAGTAATTTAGGATCTAGTATGAGTACTGTTATTTGTTGCCGCCAGTCAATGTGGTAGTCCGGTTCATCTCTGAGGAGTGGGATGAGGGTTTGCACTGAAAAACAATGGCAATCCAATGATGAAGGTGCTGTATCTGAGTCTGATCAGGAGGCTTATCCTGCTACTGGTAAAAATGGAAACCGGTACTGTTTCATGTGGGGAAGCACAACTCTACCCAAAAATTAACCTGGAGAGGGATGGGCACTGCCAGGCTGTACTTGGCCAAGACACAACTCAGGAAGTGGTGCCCCTACAATCCAGGTGGTTAAGAATCCATGAACGTGACTGTGTTTATAGTTTGCGTTGTCAATAAAGTATCTTAATCATGGTCGCATGTATTCAACGTTTGTCTTTTACAATGCTTAGTTTGAGCTGAAAAACGTTATATGGGTGTATTATCAAAAATTAGGCTTGCACGTAGTACACGAATAAATACGGTGCAGTGGTACCTCGACTTACGAATATCATTCATTCTGAGAATAGCTTTGTAACCTGAAAAATTCGTAAGGAGAGACGGATTTTGTGTGTGAATCTGTAAATCCGTTCCGAGCCCCTCCAAAGGACAGTATTCAATTTTTTAAATTAATTATATTAAAGTGGCAGAACATAAAACAAATACCTGTAAAATTAAATTACCGAATACTAAACATAAAACGAGGGGCACATAATGTAAAAAAGAACGAAAAGAGGAAATAATCAAAATAAATAACTTACCTTTTTTGCCTCACGTTTCTTGAAAAACTGATTCAATGATGTAGTGATAACCCAACTTGCCAACACTTTTTCCAGGTGATTTGTTCCTACAAATTCTGAGATTCATAGAATTTTGCTAAAATGTCTTCAATTTGGGTCGATTGAATAATGGCTGCGTCCTCCCCTCTATCTTGCCAGAACAGTATCATTAAAATGAGTCCAAAACTAACTCTTTTTTTTTTTTTTTTACATACAGTGCTTTCTTTTTTTGTCTTCCGTTATTCCATCCTGGACAATATGTCTGGGGTATTGACGACAGATAGCGAACAACAACAAAGACCGAGGCTTGATTCCAGGCTTTACTGAAATCTTCTGGTCTTAAAAGATACACTGTTGTGGCAAATACACTTGCAAATGTAGAATAGACTTGCTTACAGGTAGAAATGTAGAATAGACTTGCTTACATGTAGAAATTTGGAAGGACTGCTTACGGGTGTGGGAAACGGCTGTGGGAAAAGGCTGGGTAGACATCCTTGAAGATACTCTTGGCAGACATTAAGTTTCCTTGAAGATAGCGTGCAAGGGACGGGACGCTCTGTACTTGATACGTGATACAGGACCGCCTTTTGGGGTGTACTCAATCGAAGCCTAATCGTCACTACCAGCTTTAAATACATTGTCATGTTCCTAGCTCTGTGAGATCTTTATTGACGCATCAATAAAGTGACATCTCCCTCCATAACGAAGCGGGCTCCTGTCTATTTCTTTTATCCACTTATGAGAAGACTTTCTCTCGATTATCGGACCTCCAATTTCTACAACATTTGGCGCCGCAACGTGGATTGGCACTAATTAAGTAAAAAAGAAAAGGGAAAAGACTTCTCAGTGGAACGGTCTCGAATGAGCGGTTGAGGTAAGGAAGATTTTTTTTTCTCTCCTTACTTCGGTTTGCTTGTGGAGATTCGTGGGAGGACGGGAGCCTGTGACGTCGGAGCTAAATTATGAAAATGCGTGCACGTGGAATTTTCCGTCTATAATCTGGCCCAAGTTCGGACGGATGAGATATGTAAACTGAGTTGAGATTTATTTATTTATTTATTTTTTTGTCCCGGGAGTTCGGTGCTCAAAGATTCCTGTTTGTTTTGGGACGTAGGCTGCTTGAAAAAGGAAAAAAGGCTAATTTTACCTGGATAAAATGGTGCAGCGGCGTCGGTATTTGTATATTTATGATTGTCTTGAGATCTGTGTAAAGCTGTGATAAGACGTCGTCATTTGCTGAAGTGACAGTTCGAGAGTGAACGATCTATATATGGTTAATACGGGGCATGTTTTATGTGTTTCCCTAGTCGATTGATGATTTGGGAGGGATATGTAACCTTGCACTTAGGAAAAAGTGTGGTGCATGGAACCTCGCCATTTTCTACAATCTAAAAGGTTATACCGGCGTTAGAAAAATGAGCAGTAATCAGATGTTGTATTATTAAGATATATTCGCATAGAAACAAGCGATACACAGAATGTGTGAGAATTGCTGACATGTTTTCAGTCTGGGAGATGTCTCATTCGGGAATGTTGGTGTGTGTGCCAGCTGGCGTTAATTGTGCGTGTGTCTCTCTGTATGTGGATGTGTGTTCTGTTCGGTTCGGTTTCTCCCCCGGCCGCCTGAGTGAGTGTGCGCGGGTGATTTATACTTAACTGTTTTTTGTTTTTTTGTGTTGTTTGGCGTTGGGAGGGGAGTTAAGGACGCATGGATGAATGATGGAGTGACTGCTTCTTGCTTTTTGTGGGTTATCCTGCCCCCACCCCACCCCCGTCTTTCCCCCGTCTTTCGCTCCTTTACTGTATGGAAAAAAAAAAAAAAAAGTGGAGGGATTACTTAATTCGTCAAGTGCTCCGTTTGCGTGTGGCCTTTTGATTTGTGGGATCTTGTTCCGATAAACGTGATAAGTATAGTTTGGGTAAATTGAGGAAACAATTTGGCAAGCATTTTCAAAAGACAATGAGGGGCAGATTACTCGATCTTGAGGAAGACCATGACAAATTTAAGAATTTAATTGCTTAGGTGATCTCTTCATGGTCATTTAACCTAGACTAAACATCCGAGTTTGTAAACATAACCGATTTAACAGGATTCAGAAGTCAGACGGACTGTTGAAAAGGGCTGAAGATGGCAAAAAACAAACAAAGACGTTCACTCATCCGTTGTCTGCGCCGCTTGTCTACAGCAGGGTCGTGGGGACACTGGAGCACATCCAGGCTGTCCTCAAACAGTGAGCGGGGGGCAATCTGAACTGATTGCAGCCAGTTTCGAGGAGAAAGAGGTAGACAACTGGGCACCAAGGTCAGTGTGGCACTGATAAAGCTCATGGTCACATTCCAGCGGCGGATTACGAGTGGAACGTCACGATGGACTGAGCCAGACGGCCAAGGCCGTCGACGAGGCGGTGATAACGAACAACACGAGTCTGCATTGAATCACGCTAGAATCTTGTTGATTGACGTAGTGTTTACAAATCTGAGGAATATTGATACGTTTGGATTGTGAATTATTTTATTTTTAACACAGAAATACTGCTAAAATTGTATTTTGAATCTGCTTTCCAGGTAAACGGTGATGTGTCTCCAGATGCAGGAGCATCAGGAGGATTATTAAGGAGAATAGGTAACAGGGGAATACCTTTGACTTTATATCAGATACAGGCCACGGTAGACGGAGAGAATAATAATAATAGGAGTAGTAGGAATAATAGGAGCAGTGCCATCAAAAGATCTAGGTGCGGGAACAGTAATTAGGTTTTTGATTAAAGAAGTTATTCCGCGATTTGGCATACCGTCAGAAATAAGCTCGGATAACATTTGTTCAAAAGGTCGTGAAGGGCATCTTACAAAAACTACACATTAAACAACGGTTCGGTGAGGTTTATCAACAAAGTCAAGGGATGGTGGAAAAGAGTAAATGGAATATTAAAATCAAAGATAAACAAGATCTTTGTGAGTACTAGGCTCGACTGAGGGGATGCGCTACAGTTAGCGCTGATGAGTTATCGCATGCAAACTCATTGGATCACGCATTTAACACCGCATGAAATGCTAACAGGCAGACCAGCACCGCATCTAGGAGGTCCCTATAAGGGGCCGCCACTTGAGCAACTACAAACTGAACTAAGAGACAGTATGAGAAAATTGACGGCTGTCATCTACTGGCTGGTTAAGAGACAAGAGTCCAGGGTCGAACAACCATTTGAAAAGACGTCCCAGGGGATCTCGTCTACATCAAGGTTTCGACGAAAGAGGAACCATCCGAGGCGTGAGGGACCGTACACCGTCGTGAGGGCAACGCTGGCCGCAGTCCAGGTCGAGGGTAGCTCAACATGGTACCATCTGAACCGCGGTACCACGGCTCACGCTGCCACCGTCAACGAGACCAAGCAAGATCAACAGGGCAGTAACGTTAAAATTAGGAAAACAAAATGTGGATGACAAAGCTGTGTGTGATAATAAATTGTCTGATATGATTGTTACAAGGAGCAGAGCTCGAGAGATCGCAGCGGCGAATGGAAATTGTGGTTCCGAAAGTGCAACCGGAGATCCAAAAAGCGACGCTGCAGTTGCAGACCATGACGCATCCTAGAGACAGCGGCCCGGTTAAGTGTGACACTACTGTATAACATGCCAAAACGGTTGAGGATTTGGGAAGTACAAGTACATTTTACCTCATGAAGGGCTCACTGGCCCTGAGGTATGGAAGCTCGAAAGTACCAAAATCAAAAATATTACAGGAAAAGAGAAAAAATGTGAGATATGACGAAAATGTGTAAAATATAATGTTTAAAATATGGTGCCATAAGAAACATGCACTCGAAATCTTTTAAAGGGACAGTGTGTATACATTGACCCCAAGATGTCTTTGCACTGTGGAGTGCAACCGAAGTAAAAGTGCTGAACAGGATAAATAAGGAGAGTCACAGTGCCCAAAGAAGCACTATTTTCTTCTAATTATTACTCTAGTTTACAGTCACGTAGTCACACCAGCGGTCCCTGTTTTGGATGTAAATTGCTAAAAATACTTTATAAGAAAGCTAATTAAACGATTTAGGTTCACTATCAAGACATTTCTAATAAAAACTCGCAGGAAAAAACCTTAACCGAGAACGAACGTTTTATCCAGAAGCTGTAGCAAAGAAACTCAAACGTTTTGATTGGGTAAGTGTTAGGAACTATAAACAGGACATGCGCACTTTTACTCCATTGCCCAGCGCCTGTGCTAAAAGTTAATACGTAAGTATCTTCAGTTGTAGGAATTTTTGACATTTTCACAAAATAACTTGGCTTGCATCAGGTTTTGAATCAATAATTTGAGACAAAATGACAGACAAAATGAGCCTCAGCACTCATAAGTGACGGCGGGAGGGAGTCGAATTCTAAGTCGCTCGACACTCAAAACGTCACACAGTGAAAATTAAAATCGCTAAATGAAAGTACCGTAAAAATACTACGACAGTAATACGGTAATAGAGAAATGCCCCTAGAGCAAGGGTGTCAAAGTCATTTGAACTCGGGGGCCACACGATAGAACAAACATTCTGTCGGGGGCCTGACTGGTAGATTCAAGAGAAAGAAAAAGAGAGAGAAATAAAAGAGAAAGAGGGAAGGAAAAGGAGAGAGGGAGAGAGCGTGAGAAACAAAAGAGATAAAAAGTCATGAGAGAGGGGGAAAAGAAAGGGGGAGAAAGAAAGAAATCCAAAGAGAAATAGAAAGACAGAAGGAGAGAAAAGAAAGCGTGAAGGGTAGGAAGAAAGAGAAAAGAGAGGAAAGGAAAAAATGAAGTTAGAGCAAAAGAAGTTAAAAAGAGAGAGAGAGAGAAAGAGACAAAATAACAAAGAAAGAGAAAAGAGAGGAAAGGAAAAAATGAAGTTAGAGCAAAAGAAGTTAAAAAGAGAGAGAGAGAAAGAGACAAAATAACAAAGAAAGAGAAAAAGAGAGACACAGAGAGTGAAAGAGACAGAGACAGAGTGGGAGAAAAGGGGTGGAAAAGAGAGAGAGAAAGCGAAAGAAATACAGAACAGTGTCTTTGTTCAAGGCACCTGGGTTTCATATTTCAACCTGCAGCCTCTTTGACACCTGTGCCCTAGAGGTATACTAAACAGTATCACAAAACTAACGATTCAATATAGTACTTTGAAACAGAGACATAGTACACTACATCAATTAAAAATAAATAACTACAGAACTAAATACCAAGTTAAGTACAAGAAGGGCATTTATGAGCTGGCTCTCTTCAATAAATTGAGAAAAAAGCAGTTTTGTCCAATGAAAAAGACTGACTTAACCAATTACCAACAGCAATGACGTAATCTCGAAGCGACGAGATCTCATTAGCTAAGGTCGGCGTGCAGAAAAATAAAATCTCATACAGCAAGACCAAAGTAACGATGATGTAATGCGTTGAATCTTTGTTATAGAGGAATTAAATGATAATGACAATTTAAAGGAAAAGTTTGCGTCCCCAGCATGAATGATGCATCTGGGACACAGGTACATGGTGAAATGAAAACACTGAGTGTATAATACAAGATAATTATACAGAATAGTTTAAAAAGAAAGAATGTTTAAATAACAAAACTAATCATCTCTCGTTGAATATGCAAATGGCAAAAGGGTAAGAATTTTTAAGACGTGTAGTTATGCTCCTAATAAAGCAAGGGCGAGTAAAACAAAGAAGACGACTGGAAACCGTCCATAATTTCAGTGTCCATCTTTTCGTTGGTTATAAATGGACAAATTCAAAAGAGGCGTAATACATAAAAAGATTGTTTCCTTAGTTTTTCTCATATTCAATAATAGATTACTAGTGGTATGAATGATTTCGAATTATCAAAAATTGAAAGAAGTTTGAAAATGACGACATATTACCACCAGGGAAGAAAATTCGAGACTAGAAATCATTAATAACGTAGCTGAAGCTATTTCAGTCACTGAATGGAATATTTCTTTTAAAAAGGAAAGAAAAAGAAAAACAAAGGGGACTAAGACAATTGCATAAAAACGAAGATTGTTGCGCGGAATAAAAGATTATGATAATAATATAAAATAAATACGAGTCAAAAAGATAATTCATGAGTGACGAGTATGTATTGCTTTATATCGAATCAACAATAAGAGATTATGATTACAGAGGGATGAAAAGACAATTAGAAATTTTTGACATTGAGTTCGAGTTGGCAGTTTTTTAGGACAATTGATTCCACACTGAATTTTTTAGAATGAGTGTTACGTTTGACAAATGATTAATAAATGTGAAACAATAGCTGACTTATGGTTTGGTTAAGTTAAAATGAAACATTGTCTATGGAAAAGAGCATTTTTTTTTTGGAAGACAATGAGAAAAAGATTGATCAACCCTGGAAAGGATTAAAAGAATTAAAAATAACGGATTAGTGGATTTCGAGACATATCATGGTGATTTAAAAATATAACTGCATGGGAAATGAATGGAAATTAATTAAACTAAGATAATTAATGTCTACTAGTACTTAAATTTAGAGAAAAATTTAGAAATTGAATGAACTGGCTAATTTACTAAAACATCTCAATACGTAAGCACGATAAAACTTAACGAGACTCTAAGTGCCCCTGAATTACACAAAAAAGTTTACCTAGTATATTGTTTTGCTTTATTTCTGAAAGAAAGGGAAAAAGAAACACTAAGACAGACATACAACATAAGTTATTTAAATAAGGATAATTTGCTGAAAATTGGGTATGAAAAACTTGAGACAAAAGTATGAAAAACAACACATTAGGTGGTGTTTTTGGAGTTCCCCAGGGTCTTGAAAAGCACTATATAAATCCAGACCATTTATGATGGAATGGAATATACCTTTACGGACATAGTTACAAAACGGGTTCACATATTGTAACTGACAATTAAATTTGGCATGACACTCCATCTTCAGAGTTAGGTAAAGGATCGGAAGAGATGAGGTTATAGTTATAATTAATACAATATTTACACAAGAATGTGCATTTAAAATGTTACATACAGTTGAGGTTTGTGTAAATATGCATTTGGTGAAAAATAGTCATGTAGTGCAAAAAAAAAAAAAATGTCAGCATTGTGCAAAACATATAACAGTATTTTATAGATAAGCTATGAAAATAAAAGGAAATTATTAAAAGGATCAATATCTAATTGAAGGCAAATAAACATAGACATAACATGTTGTTTTGCTTTAGAATAAGAAGATACGTACCACGCAATACATAAAATTTTGTTATAGAAAAAGATGCTGAGCACAGGGGTGAACGAATTAATCAGATAGATAGATAGATAGATACTTTACTCATCCCCTGAGGGAAATTCACATTTCCAGCAGCATCCCTGAGCTGAGAACAATACAATAATAAAGCCAAAAGAATACAATATACAAATACCCAGTGTGACGTGCAAATGCCCACTTTAGCATGTTATATAGAGTAACTAAATAGTGCTACACAGAATACATATTGCAGTAAGATTCGGTAATGTCCAATGTAGGTGGTGTTGTTTAATGTACGTATTTTTGCGAGATGAAACCCATATCCATAGGATAGAAAGTAATCCAAGTGTTGCAAGGCACTGATAAAGTAAGCAAAAATAAGTAAACAAATAAATAAATCACAAAAGTAGCGAAAATAACACGGGAGCTGCTGGAGTGGCTGCCATTCGTGACGGCGCCGGAAGTGACATTATCAAATACATTTTTCCACAATTGGGTCAGAATTAAACCTCTAGGGTTTAATCCAGCCATTCATGTGCAGTAAACCAAAGGAGAACAAGAAATGGGATGGTAAAGTATTACGATAATGTAAATCCTACTACAGAAATTCTATGAAATTACTAGAAAACGGAATATAGAGCTTGGAAAACGGGACATAGTATATGGTACGGCTATAATTCTAAAAAGACCAACTACAGAAATTCTGCAAGAATACTGCTACAAAACTACAACAGCATTAATACTAGCGCTACTAAAAAAAAAAAAAAAAAAATCCTTCAAAAATACTACAACAGACTTCGAAAATATTACAGAATCTTATTTTGTAAATATTATAAGATACTACTGCAGGGATGGTTGAGTTAAGTGCAGAGCGGACCAGAACTCAATCGCTTAACGACCAGTTACTTTATTCAGCAAAATTGTCCAACGCTTAGGGAAAAAACAAAACAGCAACTGGCCTACAGGCAAACAGGAACTCAGACTAGGAATACTCATAAAACAGGCTTTTACTCAGAACGGGCAAGCCCTTAAGAAGGACACACGCAAATTAGACGGTCGCCACAGCGACCATGCTGGACATGACAGAAATACTACATACGTGCACAACTACAATAACACAGTTGTACCTCTACTTATAAGTTTAATTGGTTCTAGCAGTAAATATGGAATGATGAAACTATTGTAAATCGAAACACATTATCAATTTGAATCAATTGGATTGAAACGGGATTAGTCCGTTCCGAAAGCAAACGAACCTTGTTGAATCAACTGCAATTGCCCTGAAGGTATGCTGGTGTTCAGTAGGGGTTCATACATATACACAAAATAGATAAACATGAAATAAATATAATGAAATATAACATCATAACTGTAAATGAGAAAAACTGGGTGTGTCCCCAGGCTCGTGACGCCAAAAGTTTGCCCACCCTTGACTTAGAACCATTGTTTTTGGGACGATGGACTGGTGGTTAATTGCGCTTTTAATGACGGATTTCTTTTTAGGTTCTTTTTAAGAAGCAGAATGTTGGAAAAAAATTTTGAGCTGATTGTAGGCGATGATGAAATAGGTCGATAAATTCTCTATAGAGCGTGACGTCTCGTTTGGTTTCATGTTATAGTCATCATAGTTCCATTCCACTCCATTTAGTTATTAGTATCGATACGACGACACACACACACGCACACTGCTGTCGTCTTAATAAAACTGAATCGTCTCTGCACCGCACAACACAGTGGCCAGGATCACACTCTCAGTCCACTCTTGGCGCCCATACTCAGTCATCCCTCTCCTTAGAGCGCCCTAAACCTTGCTTCCTTGATTGAGTAGAAGGACGTGTATAAATAGTGCGATTGCGATAGAAGACAAGTTTTGAATTAATGAAATTCCGAGTATTATGGGATGAGTCAAACGAAAGAGAGACATAGATTGTGAACTTAGGTTTTAACTCAGGGGGGAAGTTGAGACATTCCGTAAAAATAAGTTAAAACCTAGTTTTTTCCGAAATTGATGAAAAATTGTCTTCTGAATAAGCTCTCCATATAACTGTTTTTTGAGATTCAAATTACGAAATTTGGACGGATAGAAAAATATTACACAGAAGAAATGTTGTAATATTACAAAATTTACAATGTTTGTCAAATTGATTAACAAAAATCAATTAAGATAACCATTCACCATTAGCAAATCGCCCACATTGAGAACATTTTGGGATGGTATTTTTCATTTTTGGCAAAATCATTCACTTTGAGCGTGAAATACCTGCTTTCTTTGCAAAATACTGTTATTTTGAACAAGTTTACTTACTGAAGAGATCATATATAGGTTATGATTTTTATAAAAGGCAAAACAAAGAGTGAATCATAACAATAAAAACGTCTTTGCTTGGGTTAAATTGACAATTTAACAATCTATCCTGGTCATCTGCCTCGAGGGGAATGGCCAACAGCAAGATAACACATTGAAAATCAAAAGAAAATGCAAATAAAAAGTGCATACAAATTTTTTCTCGGATGTGATCAATCTACAAAAGAGAACACTCAAACACTCAACTCAGGGTAAATGATTCTGACAGGGATAATGGTTAAACTGACCCAGTGACTGTATTTAGTGAAAAAGCAAAATTTGAAATTTAGAACTGACAATTTAAAAAATAAATTGTTTATCTTCTAGTTAGAATTTTGGGATAGAATGCTCAAAATGGATAGGGCATCTTATAGTAGGGATTTTGATTTTCACTTAAAATAAATATAAAAACGTGCAACCAGTCGGAGTGCCGATGGACTACCGAAAACCAAATGTGTTAACGACAGTACAGACTAAAGTGACGGATAATATGCTAAACCTTAATGTGACGATACAGGCGAGAAGGGTACCGACACACCAAAGTCCAGAAAAACCTACACCCACGGCGACAGCACTGAAGAGTGAGGTTACAACGCCGACGGCCAAAAATGAGTGCACGGCCAGTACGTAAAATTCGGGAAATTGTGTAGAAGAGGAGAACCATAACCCTAACTCGGTAGTTGTGTAGGCGCATGGTCTCAATGTGCACTGACTTAATTTGACTAATTAACTTAAATTTTTGTGGGCCATCTGTCTTGTCATATGTTTTATGTTTGTTCAATGTTGTAAGTGTTTGTATTCTTTCCTGTATTCTTATCTTTCTTGTCTATATGGTTGTCCAGCGTTTAATCGGCCCACGTAACTGATAGGATTAACAGAAAAATATCGAGGGAAAAGGAAAAAGGGAACAATACAGTACTCATTGAGACGAGAAAAACGTTTTTGAAGAGGAAGACGGTTTAAAATGTATTGTTTTAGATAGAACCGATAGCACGTCTCGTTAGGAATCGAAAACGTTCGTTTTTTTTAAGAAATCGTTTTGACGCTAAGGGTGTGCAACATAACGTCCGAGAGCCTATGGAGTTCCCAGAAAAATAAATGTTTTTTCAGTTGGAAAACGATGAATTTAGGGGTGAAAAGTCTAGAAAAATTATGTTTGGTTATTTTAGGTGCTTTAGATTATGTTAATGCCAGAATAACACCAAGAAAGGATAGGATAATAACAAAAAGAAAAAAGTTAACCTATTCCGGTTTTCAGTTCAAAATTGGAAAATTAAGGAATGTGGAGACGAGGAAAAATCCAATTGAGTGAATTGGGATGGAGTAATTTGAGATGGAAGCATTGTTGTACGAGAATAGTGGAAAAGCGTGAGTAAATACTTTCTTTTCATTGAATATGGAGGAAATATTCATTGAGTGGAATACAAATGAGTAAGAAGAATCGTTGTAGATCAATGCACGTCATTTTCACATTAAGTAGGTGAAGCTAAGATAGTAGATTGAATTGGTTTGGAATAAATAAATAAATAAATAAATAAATAAATAAGTGAGATGGTTATATGTCAATTTCCCATTAAACTAGTGGGCTAAAAAGCATGTGTTAGAGGGCGTAGGAGAAGGGAAAGTTATGTAGAAAATTGATTGTTGGCAGAGCAAGTAAGGAAGTTACAAATACAGAAAGATAAAAGTTAGTAAAAGAAGGTAAAAAGGGGAAGAGATAGTAGGCATTGAGGGAAAGAGAAGAGGGGGACATGCAAGTGACAAAAGAAAGAAATGAAAAGGGGAAAAAGTAATTAAATGAAATATTTTTGTTGACAATTGGCCGCAGTAAAGAGAACATATATTCCGGGTAGACGTGTATATCTAGATACCATCAGACAACCGAGAGGAATTCCAGAAGAATTTAAAGCTAGGAATGAAATTAAGTCTGGATTAGAATCGATATTTATCTGGATAACTCCGAAAAAGAACGCAGAATGGATTAATTACATTTATTGATTTATTACAACCAACGACGTTTTATTAATTACATTAACGAGGCCTTCAGTGCAGTAGGAGAGCCAGTAAAGGAGGCGTGTGTCATATGATATAGGAGGAATGCTGTACTTATATACCTTTAAATACATCCGAAGCAGGAAGCTTCACAAAAGCACTGTCAAAGATTCGTGAGTTGAGCAATGAAGTGACAGTAAATACTGAAAGGAACAGTATCTCTTTTGATTGGTTCTCGTCTACATTTGGGTACTGGGGTGGTATGTTAGCGAAGGGGGAAATTCTTGTACTAACTGTCGTAATAATTATGTGTTTGTTGTGCCATACCTATTCTTGAAAGAGGAATTCTTAAGACTTTTGGAGAACAAATGACAGTAGTGGCTAATACTAGGGTGGCAGAAGCTCAATGAGCACGGTTAGTGATTAAGTATCCAAGCCTATTCCTTAGTGAGGAAGAACAGATGACTCAACTAAATTCAACGCCTTGAATTTTATCTGGCAACGTTAATAGTCAGTCTACATTATAATAAAAAATGGAGCATCTGCGGAAAGAGACACATATGATGATCTGGACTGAATACGATATCAATTAGCACTATTGTTAAACACGCAACACACTATATAGCACTAGGAATAACAGCAACGAAATATATTTCTGATTGTGATTCTTTTGTTGGTATGTCACACTGCCGGGGAGCAAGCTGCTGTCTGGGATGGTCAGGATGCATCGTCGCTTCCGGGTTTTTGGCTGCATGGAAACTGAGCGTGATGCCTGCTGGGATGAACACTCACTCCAACATCTGACTTCACGACACCCGTTGACGAATACGACAATGCATGGTCTTCAAATTGTTCACGGGGGTCAGGCCAAAGGCCAATGTGGATATCACTATCCAGTCATGCACTCATCTTGGAATGTATCGACGACTGTTACCGAAATTTGTTATCACTCACTTATCAGTTCATTTATTCATTTACCTTTATCACGTACCGATCAACCGTCGACGGTCCGCGTGTATAATCCAGTGTGTACGGATAAAGATAAATGAAGGGGGGGTTAGTGCATGGGTCAGATGTTTGGAGTGTTGGGGGTTTTTGTAAATGAAACATGAACAATGAAAGTTAGAATGATCACAGCAGGCTGACCGCCAGAATTTTATTTTATTTTCGATTTGCGTAAACTCTGTCCGTGTATTGATGTCTATGATTTGTAATACTTTACCACTACTCTGTATTCATTTTTGATTTTAATTTCTGTTCAAAGTGGGAGTATGAACTCCCAGAAGGGGGGATAAGGTAACAGAAGAAGAAAAAAAAAAAAAAAAAAAAGGGGGGATATGTTGTGGCAAATACACTTGCAAATGTAGAATAGACTTGCTTACAGGTAGAAATGTAGAATAGACTTGCTTACATGTAGAAATTTGGAAGGACTGCTTACGGGTGTGGGAAACGGCTGTGGGAAAAGGCTGGGTAGACATCCTTGAAGATACTCTTGGCAGACATTAAGTTTCCTTGAAGATAGCGTGCAAGGGACGGGACGCTCTGTACTTGATACGTGATACAGGACCGCCTTTTGGGGTGTACTCAATCGAAGCCTAATCGTCACTACCAGCTTTAAATACATTGTCATGTTCCTAGCTCTGTGAGATCTTTATTGACGCATCAATAAAGTGACATCTCCCTCCATAACGAAGCGGGCTCCTGTCTATTTCTTTTATCCACTTATGAGAAGACTTTCTCTCGATTATCGGACCTCCAATTTCTACAACACACAATACAAAATGTCAAATGAAATACAAGACTTACAACACACTACTTAAAATCTAATTTTCTTTATATTCACTAACTTCCTTTACGGTTATAAACATACGTTCTAAATCAGGTAGGGTAATCAGGTAATTAAGACAAAACTAAACCTCTAGCATATTTTGAAGTATTGAATATTTACATAGTGACAGTAAGTAGGACAAATTGCATTAATAGACAACGTTTCACACAAAGCACACTAAGTATCATGCAAATTAGCTTAACTAAAGGCTAAATGCCTCAACAGTTTAGCTAATTAGCAGAGTTAAAGCTTCGTAGTTAGCATAGTTAACCCCTATAAACGAGCTTTTTTATATTTAAAAGGAAGGGTTTTTATCACCACAATAAACACAACAAAGATATAAAACAACTATAACAACAGCAAGAATTTACAGTTGGTTCCACTCCAAGGTTAAAATAACTGAAATTCAGACAGAGAACATACAGACTGCTTCCAACATGGCTGGTTGCAACAGGAAATGGTTCATGCAAAATACAGGATGTGTTAAACTGTAGCTGTGATACCTAAAATAACAACTGGGGGAACCTAATCCCATTCAATAATTGACAGGTCAGCACATCCATATTGGATTTAATCAGTACTCAACAACTTTAGAGCCTTTTACTTGTTTGTAAACAAGTGTCATGTAGCCAAATGCGTATGATTTGTGGAAGCAGAAGGGAAGAATTTCTCTCAGTTTAAAGCAGCCCATTCATATAAAAAAATATCGTAGATCATAGATAGGAAAATCTCAAACTAGCACAAAATATACTGCATGCGCTAGCAGCAAGATAGCTTATTTTTATCCGTGCCGGATTTCTGCCTTTGAAGGCACTGGGAAAATTGAAAAATTAGCCTTGAAAGTGGTTGAAAAGTGCTTGAATTTGGCCATGAAAAGGTTGTACGAACTATGTGAACTACATTTGTCAGTTTTGAGACCCGTAACCCAGTTGGCAGCGTCACATAATTTCCGTTGTGTATTCGCGCATGTACGTGAGATGTGGCGAAGGCGGGCTGGGAATTTATTTTTTGCAATAAGCACCATGGACACCGACTGGCCGTGGGATTTGTTAATGCGTTGCTCATTAAGTGCACCAGCAAACACGAACACACGCAAACGCTATCATGTATCTCCTGCAGACAACTGCTTGTTGACATTCCGGATTCTCCCCACTGATAATGGACCGTAATGAGGGGAGACGGGTAGCGGCGAGGGGGCAAGCGAGGAGGCTATTTAGGTGTAAGTGAAGAGCACAAAACAAAATGAGGTGTGAGATGGGCGCAGGGACGCAACCGGAACACTCGGTGACATGCTAATGAGATGTCAATGTGCTTAGAACATTGGCGATTATTGCAAGCTATGCTCCCCGCTGATTTCGAAGCGCGTAATTGAGCCCTTGACATGCAGTCGACGCTACGTTCAAAGGGAAATTCATGACGATTAAGACACCCGAGTTTTTCGGATTGTAGTCAATAAAACGAAAAGATTGAACATTTTCGGATATGATTGGCGTTCGAAACCACGCGTGCGGACCTGAATTGACAAAGCCCACGTGGTAATCTAGTGTCGCTTTGATGAGGAAAAAGCGAACATTAAAATGACAGTGTGTATCATTTGAGCTTTAGATATCGCAGTTTGGCCTAGTGCGATTAAAAAAAAGTGCTAATAAGCACAAGAAACAATACAAATGACGGAGATTCAAAGTGACAAAAAGAACAATTTTTATTTGTGGCCCAGCCTATTTGACTTTTTTTTTGTTCTGTTAGCAGCAAGATAGGGGCCAATTATGTCTGTCTCTTTAGTTAAATTATGTTATAAGATAAATGCTCATTTTTTGACCTATGAGAAAATATACATGTTTATATGATAGTTTGTTGATTTGTGCTCATTACTATAAGTGTTGGAATAGTTATGAGGAAGAGTTCTGATGAGAGGGAAATCAAAACGAGAGCTAGAGCCCAGGAGAGAGAGAGAGAGAGAGAGAGAGAGAGAGAGAGAGAGAGAGAGAGAGAGAGAGAGAGAGAGAGAGAGAGAGAGAGAGAGAGAGAGAGAGAGAGAGAAAATGAGACAGACTTGAGTGTAGTACTGTTACAAAATACATATTTCTGGACCTATGAGTATTGTTCATGTGTTTTGCCTATTATTCAAATCAGTACTGTTTTTTAATGAAGGATATTTTTTACCTTTAGGAGGAACCAGATATTACACATTGTCCCTTTAAAAATATATTGTTCCCAGCCACTGGAGATTGCGTATGGGATTGCATTTCAGTTTGTGGTTAGGTGAGAGTTTCAGTTATAGAGAAGGTAACTAGTTACCTGACTGGGTCATGGTTTGTGATTTCGACAAACGTATTAGGGCTGAAAATTTGATACAAACATTAAACACAAAACACACAGCAAGACTAGGAGGTGGACTCAAACCCGGACCTCTAGAACTGTAAACCATTATCCCACAAAATTGCACGTTCAATACATTTACAAAACAGGGTGGAAATAACAGAAAACATTTTACACATTGGTTTAATTATTAATCAATCACAGTTGTACTTTTACTGGAAAAATATTTCAGAAGCATAACAATTAAGATAACTTATGAAATTAAATAACAAGAAAATAATCCCCCGACACTACTCCCTTTTCAATATACTAAAAGATAACCTGCAAGTTAATTGTATATAATTTGATAATTTTACTATAAACCACTGGCCAATACAACAGTTTATTCATCCTAGTAAATTATAAAAGTGTTGTATCTTTATGTGCAACGAGTCTTCTTCTCCATCAGCATAAAAATGAAGGTAAATCTTCTTTGTATTTTAATGCTGAACTTTTGTTTCTCTGCACAAATATATGTCATGATTTGCCAATTGCCCTCACCTGCCCTCACTCATTCAGCCCCAGCTGCCACTCGTTCCCTAATTAGTACTCCTCTTATTCAAACACGTCATTCTCGTTCACTCCTTGTCAGTCCGTCTGCGAACATCAGCGCATGCAAGGCAAGCCCTTTTGACACTGGCTCCCGTTTTGATCCCGACCTGTTTCCTGTATCAATCCCCGATCAAAGCTCCATTCTCCTGTCCCAGTTCAAAGCAGAGTGTTAACGTTTTTGCACTTTAGTTTGAAGTAGACCTGTCCTATCTAAAGTCTGTCCTTAGGAACTGTGTACTGGATCTTTTTGCTTCATTAATTTGACCCTTCGATAATACATTTCTGTTGGTTGCAAATTCTGATATTATTCTATGAAGATTTAACATAATTTCCGTAAATATTAGTATGTATTCAATCGAATAACTTCAGAATGTTTTCTTTTAAAAAAAAATCACAGCAATTATTGTATTCTATGATTCTCAGATGTACTGTTCCAAAAATTAATGTATAAAAGATTTGAAGACCTCCCTTTTAACGCTGCTGCACCCGCGACCCGACCTCGGATAAGCGGAAGACAATGAATGGATGGATGGAGATTTGAAGAAATTCACTGTCATAGTGCTTACTTTCATTGGGATGTTGTCAAAAGTCTTCTGATGGCTGCACAGTTCTCCCTCCCTGGATCCCAAAGAAACTTCTGAATGTTATAAAATGGAGCCGTAGGTACGGAACATTTGAAGTAGGCATTATTAAAACATAGGTTAAGATGTGATTTTAAGGTTCTGTTGGTTGTATACAAAATCATGCATGGACTTGCTCCCTCATATCTTTCAGATTTAATTTCCCCCTATGTTCCAGTCAAGAAGCTCTGCTCTGAGAATGCTGGTCTACTAGTGATCCCGAGAGCCAAGAAGAGAACCGAGAGCAGTCTCCATTCGGGCCCCGGTTCTGTGGAATACTCTTCCCCCTGAGATTCGATCTGCAACCTCAGTGGAAAATGTTTAAATCTAGGCTTAAAACACACTTCTATTCTATAGCTTATGAATGACCTATATTTCATGTTGACAAAATTTGCGTATTATTTGTTATTGAAATATCAACTACAACCTGGTCATCATGGAAGGGGGATTCCCTCATGTGAGGTCCCTTCTCAAAGTTTCTTCATTTTCCTCATGCTGAGGTTTTTTGAGTGTTACCTTGCCCTCATGTAGGTTTTAGATCAGGGGATGGTGTAATAATGATAGTCTGCAGTTTGTAATAATCTGTGGTCTGTACACCTTTTTGAGACTGCTTGTGATAAAGGACGTCACAAATAAACAGGACTTGACTTGACGTTACAGAGAGTTATAGTCCTGTGGCGCTTCACGTATTTCTGTACTCTGAGGCACGGCGTCTCCTGGAGCTTCTGCTACATCACCTCCTGCGAGCATGGAGATGTAGTCCTTGCCGTCCTGTACAAGAGAGCATCTTAAGGTAGATGATAATAAACAGATGTACTTGTCCAAGACACACCACAGGAAATGGTGCCCCTATGACGCCAGTGGTTAAGGGATTATCATATTGCGTTTCAGTGAATATGATTACCTGATTAGCAATAGCCTGCAACAGATTGCCCAGATGCTCCACCAATCTCGTGAAGGTTGGCCTGTCTGTTGGGCAGTCCAACCAGCAGTCCAACATCATCTGGTATCTGCCAATGCAAAGGTTTTTTTAGTGGGATTCTATTAACAATAAATGCTAGCTGGCAATCACAATCTTCTTTTCACTCACATCTCAGGGGTGGCGTATTCTGGTGATCTCATCCTCACGCCTTCTTTTAGCTTTTGGCAGAATGTCTCATCAATGGACATACCAGGATAGGGTGATGCTCCTAGAATCAGGACACAAGTTTGGGTTTTTCACTTATTTCTGCTGCCAAACGATACACATACTTCTACTTCGGTTAAGTCATACGATCATGTAGTGTATGTGAAAAACACTTAAGTAGTTATTGTATGTCTTTAACACCTATCATGTTTAATTTACTTCATATTTTATGGATCAATAGAAAGGCTATTATGTTTAGATATTCCTGTTTGTTTAGGGTTTAAAGCTCAAATGAAATATTTCCTGCCAGATTGAAATGCCCGGCAGTATTTAAATGCATTTCATGGCCATCTGAATGCCTTTTAGTTGCTGGATGCTAACACTAGACATTCATACTGTTCATTCACGTAGTGGAAGAGTAACTTCAGTTTTAAAAAAGCAATCCAAGTGCTGCCCACTACCCACTTAGCAACTATTCATGCTAGCCTTTAATTTTAGTGTCGCTAGTCGCTAATGCTAGGGGTAACATCAGTAAAAGAAGAATGCTTTTGCATCAGCCATACTTGAGCTTTGAACAGTTATGAAACTTGCAGGTTGAAATTTGCTACTTTAATTGGCCGCAAGTGCATTAAACTTTAGCACAATGATGAGCAAGCACTAATTGATTTGACAAATAAGAAAGGGTTCATCCAAAAGATGTTAATAAAATGTTTGACTGACACTACTACTATATACACAAATAAACTAGCTAATTACTATCTGCAACTTGTTTGATTAGCATTGAGAGCTAAATGCAAATCAACTATGTCTTGATAAGTTTATTGTTAATTAGAAACTAAGAATTTGGAGTGCAGACATCAATTTATTTTAAACTTGCAAGGGAGACAGGGAGTGGAATCGAATAACAGCAAGCTGATCAGCCGATAGTGACAATAATGTCATCAGTTCATAGTAGTAAACAAACAACAAAAAGAAAAAAAATGTGCGATAAAATAACAAATTGGTGTCCCAACAATCTCCTTTTCAGGGGCTAAATTGTAAAAACAGCATAAATGTATTGTCATGGACACGTAGAATAAGTACTTTAAGCCTCTCGTGTGCCAATTTTGACAGAGTAGAAAGGAGCCGCAATCTCACAGCTGTGATATAGTCTGAAGTGGACTGTGGTTATATCCATAGCGGCACAACAAACAATGATAAAACTGTAGCAATTTGCATGTGTCTGCTAAGATACCTCAACTAAACTCTGTGCTGGTCAAGGTCATTTATATTTGATCAATTTTTAAGTTCATGTTAATAATACAAAGTTTCAATAGACTTGAATGTCTTATTCCACATTACATCACAAAAACCAAGAGTGTCTAACTTGGTTTACCCAGTGAGAAGATCTCCCAGAGAAGAACTCCAAAAGACCAGACATCACTCTGGATGGTGTGCACCCGGTCGAAGATAGTTTCTGGAGCCATCCACTTCAAAGGGAGCCGTGCCTGTGGGGAAAACCGCAGACATATTTTGTTTATTTTGCCACTGACTTTTTGGGGGTATGCTCTACCAGCTATTGCATTTTAAAAGACATCCCCGCTGACTAAGATAGTTGCAAACAGCAGGAGCTTGTTTCCAGAGTCAGCATTTAAATGCAATCAGTAGCCTGCTAACTGGAGCGCAAGCTTGACAGCTACTGACATCCAAGGATGTTTTTTTTTTTTTTTAAGAAGAACTCACATCTCCCTTGCGGACGTAGTTCAGGTCTTTGTAAATATCCCTGGCTAGGCCAAAGTCGCAAATCTTTACCACGTTGTTCTCAGCAAGCAGGATGTTCCTGGCAGCAAGATCTCTGTGGATGCACTGAAAACACCGTGAAATTTCATATCTTGGTTGACTGGATTTATATGAAAGTCACTAGTTAGGAGCTATATCACCTTGCGCGAGGAGAGGAATTCCATGCCTTTGGCCACCTGGAAACTGTAACTAATCAGGTCCTCCATGGTCAGGAGGTCATCATCTGTGATTTCTGCTTCACGTAGTATATGTTAGTAATAGGTTTAGGTACATGCAGGCAGGACAATTTTGGATTTGAAATGTAATATTGCCAGTATTTAGATTATGTGAAGCCACGTAAACACACACAATCCAAAATCAAGAGCCTGCAGCTGGTACAAAATGTTGCAGCGAGGCTTTTAACTAAGATTGATCACATTACCCCGGTTTTAGCTAACCTGCATTGGCTCTCTGTTAGTTCAAGATGTGATTTTAAGGTTCTGTTGGTAGTATACAAAATCATGCACTGACTTGCTCCCTCATATCTTTCAGATTTAATTTCCCTCTATGTTCTGGTCCTTCGCTCTGAAAATGCTGGTCTACTGGTGATCCCAAGAGCCAAGAAGAGATTCACAGATTTGAGAGCGTTCTCCATTCAGGCCCCGGTGCTGTGGAATGCTGAAATTCAATCTGCAACCTCAGTGGAACTGTTTAAATCTAGGCTTAAAACAAGCTTCTATTCTATCGCTAATAAATGAATTACATTTCACGTTGACAAAATCTGCATATTAGTTGTTATCGCAACAACCGTTGCAGCCTGGTCATTCTGGAAGGGGGATTACTTCATGTGCGGTCCCTTCTCAAGGTTGCTTCATTTACCTCATGTTGAGGTTTTGAGTTTTTCTTTGCCCTCATGTAGGTTTTAGATCAGGGGATGGTGTAAATATAGTCTGTGGTTTGCAATAATCTGTGGTCTGTGCAGCCTTTTGAGACTCTTTGTGATTAAGGGCTATACAAATAAACATGACTTGACTTGACAATAATTCAATTTAGGTCTTTGTCCGACTGCAAGTTTTTTAGATTGCAAAAGGTGAGTTGGTCTTTTCATTTTCCAATCACTTGAACATGTACTGTATATGCGTTTGAGTTTTTCCTCATACTGAGTATTTTTAAGCCCCAAAGCAGTGCGGTAATTGTAGTAAAGAGACGAGTGATACACGCAATCTCCGTTTACTCGCTAAAAAGCCTCATATGAATATCAGCTTATATCACCGTGTGAAAGGGTGCAATCTCTGTGGCTGCTTCTATTTCCGAATTGAACACTACCAGAAGTGCCCCTGCCCGGCACAACACAGACAAGCATACAAGTGTGCATATTAAAAAATATAGCGATAGCAAAACTGAGTTTGGTCGTAGTTTAAATATTGATTACAAAGTGAAAAACACGAATAAAAACTTGTTGGAGTTGGTTTTTCTGCTTCCTCCAACTTGCGAACCTTTGATTCATTGATTTTCAATTCACTCGTGGCGGCTGCTCGGTTTCCATGTTCATTGAAAAAATTAAATGGAAGTGAAGTGAGGTTTTGGATGTAATTCATATTTGGGAGGGGGGCAACTCTCTTCAGCCCCCAGTAGCACAATAACTTTCAAATTGTTAGATAGGCTGTGACATTAGCATTCCTGAGCACTTGTGGGTGTCTTGCGTGTGACATCACGTGTCCTTTTGCGCATGCGGGATATGATGGCAATCAAACGGGGCGTGCTTAAAATTTACAGAAAATCCATAGATGTGACATTTAGTTGGAAATGTGAACGATCCCTCCAAAAAAAATCAGATTTCACCCAAATATGTTGTAAGTCTTGACTCGGCCAAGGCTTCAACCTGTGATCTCTCATTTTCGGGAGCAGGCGCCCAACCCTAAGGCCACCGAGCTATCCTATGTCTGCCGCTCTGCATATGAGATAAGAAACTGAGACCTATTTGCGCCTTATTGTCGTGAAAATATGGTACCCTATCTTCTGGACATTTCTTTTTTTATTTTCTGCCCCCACGGCCAAAATGCCAAAGGTGTATTCATCTACATAGAGTGGATGCTAACGTTGTACCCATCCATAAATAGTTCATGCTTTTGACTGGCCACGTATGAGCACATATTGTAAACACACATCCATCCATCCACTATTTGCTTATCCTCAGTAGGGTCGCGTGGGTGCTGGAGCCCATCTCAGCTATCTTCGAAGCAGTGGGCAGGGGAGAGCCTGAACTGGTTGCCAACCAATTGCAGGGCACACAGAGACTGACAACTCACTCGCTCATTCACACCTGGGGAAAATCTGGACTGGCCAATTAACCTGACATGCATGTTTTTTGGAATGTGGAGGAAACCGTATAGCAGGGAAGAAAACCCACGCAAGTACAGGCAGAACATGCAAACTCTGCACAGGAAGGCTGGTAGCTGGATTTAGAGCCATGACCTCAGAACTGTGCCGCGGACGCGCTAACCACTCAGCAGCCGAGCCACTTTTGTGAACACACAGCAATTTGGAAATCATTAGAAGCAAACATGATACTTTGTTGGATTTGGTGAGTGACATGAATGAGATCATCCCTTATTTAATGCCAATAGTTGAAACCTGAAACAACATCTCTTTTGTGAATGACGTCACCTTTTCAATCGGATTTTATGCAAATGCGGAAAAATTACTCCGTCTCTATGTGTGTGACCTATTCAAAAATCTAAGTTAGTTTCCAATTGGATTGTTACCTGCATGTAAACGTAGTCCCTGACAAAATCCAGATATAAGGTGGAGTCAAATTGGAATTACTGACCAGCCCAAGGGTTCATGTGGCTGCCTGAAGCTCTGCTGGGCGTCTTTGTGTAGGTGTCTGGCTTTGCAATCTCCCCCACGCTGGGATCACAACTGGCCGTGCTATCTTCTTTACAAGTCCACCCTTGGCTGTCTGTTCTCTTCCTCTGTAGAGCACAGGGAAAAAAATGAATATGAACTTATCGTGGGAGATTGTGGACCCAGCTACCTTGTATGGATGGTATTCTCCGCGTTTGCTCTTTAGGTACCTGGAGAGGTTTCCATGTTTGCAATACTCCATGATGACCATGAGAGGGCCTAAAAAATATTCACGCAATTGGAGTGCGATATCACAGTAAACCACACCTATGTTGTCAATCTCACCCCCAGGTTTAGTACAAGCTCCCAGAAGGTTGACAACATTAAGGTGATGTCCCATGTGTCATGGAACAGAACAAGGACTCGGATCCAATAGCGTCAGTTAAAGGATTTATTGTGACAAGATTCGGTGGAGCAGGCTTGGGACGTCGAGCCTTGGCAGTGGAAAGCCTCTTGGGACGATATGGCAACTCCGTGGTGAAAACGCGTGGCGAAACGTAGCAGGTAAGTCGGTGGCCGGGACGGAAGAGTAGATCGAAAACTTTTAACAGACAAGGGTCAGGCAACGAGAATCAGACTTGGAATATACATGGGCTTGTGGTACCTTGAATGTTGGAGGTTCACTCAGGAAATGAGGAAGACACTCGAACGTCCATCTCTGGACGCTGACAGCTTATGTAGTAGACTTCCACCAATCAAGAGATCGCGTTCCAGCACACCAGCTGATTACCTCAGGTGACTCCGGTTAGGTAATCACGACAGAACCCCCCCCTCAAGGGACGGCTCCAGAAGTCCCCCAGGGAAAAATAAAAATAAATCCAAACACGTCACATGGCAACACCGGTAATCCAAGGGAAAAAAAAAAAAAAAAATCACAGGCCAGTTACAAATAATTCCCCAAAACCCAAAATACATCACCAATAATCCAAAAATCGAGGGCCCAGAGGTCGTCCGATGAACCCTCAGAATTCTTCCGAGTGGATAGAGGCCCCTTCGTCCGCATCTGAAGGGGTGGTAGCGGGTGGGTCTGCCGGTGGAAGAGCAGCAGCGTCGGACCTCCGACGACGACCACGGCGTGGTGCTGGTTGGTCAGGATGCAGTTGATGGAATTCTGCCACAAGAGATCGGTCCAGGATCTGCCTGCTGGGAATCCATGATCTCTCCTCCGGACCATATCCCTCCCAATCGACCAAGTACTGGAAGCCCCGACCCCTGCGTCGGGAGCGGAGCAGGCGGCGCACTGTATAGATAGGCTCCCCGTCCAAGGAGCGTGGAGCTGGGGGAGGAGGTGGAATGGGTGCCAACGGACTCTGGCTGACGGGCTTGATTCGGGAAACATGAAACGTGGGGTGCACTCTCATAGATCTTGGTAGACGGAGACGGACTGCTGAGGAGTTGATAATTTTTACTATAGGAAACGGGCCAAGATACCGAGGAGCCAGTTTCCTCGACTCAACCTTCAGTGGAAGATCAGCTGATGCGAGCCACACCTTCTGGCCCACCTGGTACTTCGGAGCAGGACTCCTCCGTCGGTTAGCCCCAACGGCATGAGTCTTGCTTGCCCGAAGGAGTGTGGCCCGAGCACGAGCCCAAGTTCGCCGACAGCGACGTGCATTCGCCGTAGCTGACGGGCAGTTTACTTCCTCTTCTTGACTAGGGAACATAGGGGGTTGGTACCCATACACACACTGGAAGGGGGACATTCCAGTGGATGAGCTAACCAAGGAATTGTGAGCATATTCCACCCATGCCAATTGCCGAGCCCAGGACAACGGTTCACTAGAGACCATGCAGCGAAGTGCCGTTTCCAAATCTTGGTTCACTCGTTCAGACTGACCATTGGATTGAGGGTGGAACCCTGATGAGAGGCTGACAGAGGCACCCAACAGACGACAGAACTCCTTCCAAAACGCGGATGAGAACTGGGGACCACGGTCAGAAACAATGTCCAGAGGGATGCCATGGAGGCGGAACACATGCTGCTGGACTATCAATGCAGTTTCCTTGGCGGAGGGGAGCTTCGGTAGTGCCACGAAATGGACCATCTTACTGAACCGGTCCACGATAGTTAGTACAGTCGTCATCCCCTCGGATACTGGCAACCCCGTCACAAAGTCCAAGGAGATGTGGGACCATGGGCGGCGGGGAACCGGAAGTGGATGTAACAGACCGGCCGGACGTTGGTGGGATGTTTTGTTCTGGGCGCACACTTGACAGGCGGAGACGTATTCCCTAACGTCCTTGGCCATGGTAGGCCACCAGAAGCGTCGGGACAAGAAACTGTGAGTCCGAGCCGACCCCGGATGGCAAGAAAAGTGAGAATTGTGCCCCCATTGGAGGACCTCGGACCGTAAGGGTTCGGAGACGAATAGTCGACCCTCGGGACAGGAGCTGGGACCCGCCTGATCGGGTATCGCCTCTCTGACTCGGGACTCGATATCCCAGGAGACTGCTGCCACCATACAGGAAGCTGGAAGGACCGTTGCGGGACCCTGAGGTGTGTCATTGGAACTCTGGAATTGTCGGGACAGCGCGTCGGGTTTCACATTCCGAGATCCGGGTCTGTAGGACAGAGTGAAGTTAAAGCGGGTGAAAAACAGGGCCCAACGTGACTGGCGAGGATTGAGCCGCTTGGCCGATCTAATATATTCTAAGTTCTTGTGGTCAGTCCAAACTATGAACGGCACCGTTACCCCCTCCAACCAATGCCGCCATTCCTCCAGGGCTAGCTTGACGGCCAACAACTCACGATCCCCCACGTCGTAGTTGCGTTCGGCCGGGGACAACCGCCGGGAAAAGAAGGCGCACGGGTGCATTTTCTGGTCCTTGTCCGACCGCTGGGACAGGACAGCACCCACTCCCACATCTGAGGCGTCCACCTCCACTACCAGTTGGCGTGCAGGGTCCGGTACCTGGAGTATGGGGGCCGTAGAGAAATGGGTTTTTAGACGGTTGAAAGCTGCATTAGCCTCGGAAGACCACCGAAATGGCTCTCTAGGACTGGTAAGAAGCGTGAGGGGAGCTGCCACCGAACTGTAGTTCCTGATGAACCTCCGGTAGAAATTGGCAAAACCAAGGAATTGTTGGAGTTTTTTCCGAGACTCAGGGACAGGCCAAGAGGTGACTGCTGATACCTTGGCAGGATCCATCTGAAGGGTCCCCTCCGCCACGATGTAGCCCAGGAACGAGACTGTCTTGGCGTGAAACTCGCACTTCTCTGCCTTAACAAATAAAGAGTTCTCTAGGAGACGACGGAGAACCAGCTGGACATGTTTTCGGTGTTCATCGAGGGACTTTGAGAAAATCAAGATATCGTCCAGATACACAAAAACAAAACGATTAAGCACATCTCGTAAAATGTCATTTACCAAAGATTGGAAAACAGCTGGAGCATTGGTTAATCCGAACGGCATTACCAGATACTCGTAGTGACCGTTGGGTGTGTTGAATGCCGTCTTCCATTCATCACCCTCCCGGATTCGGACTAAGTGGTAGGCGTTGCGCAGATCAAGTTTAGTGAAGACCGTGGCCCCCTGTAGAAGCTCAAATGCAGAGGCAAGCAGAGGCAAGGGATAGCGATTTTTAACCGTGATTTCATTAAGGCCCCGATAATCTATACAGGGCCGGAGTGACCCGTCCTTTTTTCCCACAAAGAAGAACCCCGCCCCAGCAGGAGAAGAGGAGGGTCGAATGATACCAGCCGCCAAGGCATCGGAAATGTACTCCTCCATGGCCTTCCTCTCGGGAATGGACAAGGAGTAGAGGCGGCCCCGAGGAGGAGCAGACCCCGGCAGGAGATCAATTGCGCAGTCATAAGGTCTATGAGGGGGCAAGGAAGAGGCCTTAGCTTTACTGAAGACCTCCCGTAGGTGGTGGTAACAGGCTGGGACCTTGGACAGATTGGGTGGAGCCCTCGTGGAAACAGGATGATTTGGGTAAGGAGCGGCTTGCAGACAGGTTTGGTGACAGTACATGCCCCATTCAAGTATCGACCCAGTGCGCCAGTCGAAATGGGGGTTGTGTTGCACCAACCAAGGATGACCCAGGACAAGGGGTTGGTTAGGGGAGTGAAGTAAGTGAAATCGGATCTTCTCTCTGTGATTTCCAGACAACTGTAGTTCAATGGGTTCCGTTATTTGAGATACGGTGCCTAATAGGTGGCCATCCAAAGCCCGAGCTGATACCGGGTTGGGAAGGGTTTCAACAGGTATCCCCATCTTGTGTGCGAGTGACAAATCCAGGATATTTGTTTCGGCGCCAGAATCGATGAGGGCATGGAAGGGTTGAGATGTACCGGAAATAATGAGATTTGCCCGGAGAACAGGTCTATCAGTCTTGGGGGACGATAATAAAGCTGAGCTCAATCGGATGTCCCCTATATCCGACGAGCGTTTGCTTTTAACGGGCAATTGACCACCCTATGTCCCTGGCCGCCGCAGTAATAACATAGCCGTTCGGTACGCCTTCGCTGGCGTTCTTCGACGGAGAGAAAGGTGCGGTCCACCTCCATCATCTCATGAGGTGCGGTAGAATTGGTTGGGGGGTTCGGTATGTTACTAATGTCTTGACTTTGCCGGGTGATGGGTTGTCTGGGATCTTCTCTCTCTCTGCGTCTTGCCTGAACCCTACGGTCGATCCGGGCGGTCAGTTCGATAGCATTGTCAAGAGTTACCGGAGGAGCGTGGGAAACCAATTCGTCTTTGATATAACCGGACAAGCTATGGAGGTAGGCGTCGACCAGCGCCTCTTCGTTCCAGTGACTCTGGGCTGCTAGTGTGCGAAAGTCAATGGCATAGTCGGCAATGGAGCGTCTCCCCTGGCGAATGTTCAAGATTGAACGAGCAGCATCGACTGATGAGGCTCCAGAATCAAAAACTTTAATCATTTCCTGGCTAAGCAAATTAAAAGAGGTGCATGCTGTCGCCCCTCGTTCGTATTCTGCCGTTCCCCAAAGGCGGGCTCTGCCAGTCAGATGATTTATCACAAAAGCCACCTTCGCCTTTTCGTTCACAAAGGCTCGCGGTTGTAGATCAAAAATTAGTCGGCAATTTATAAGAAAGGGGCGGATCTGGGCGGGCTCTCCACTGAATCTCTCTGGCGAACCTACTCGTGGTTCAACACTGCCGACCTGATCAGAAAGGGGCGGAACTGGATCTCGTGCTCGTGTTGCCGGGGAAGCTTCGCACTGTTCAAAAAAATCTTGGTGACGTTGTACTTGCCGGACTAGTGTGGATACGTCGTGGACGATTTGTTGTATTGCGCCTTCGGTGTGTTGTAGGCGCTGTAGCGCGGATTCCTGTTCGGCATTTCCGCATCTCTCAGAGGTGGGACGAACTGTCGCTGGATCCATGCTTTGGTTCGAGTGTTCTGTCATGGAACAGAACAAGGACTCGGATCCAATAGCGTCAGTTAAAGGATTTATTGTGACAAGATTCGGTGGAGCAGGCTTGGGACGTCGAGCCTTGGCAGTGGAAAGCCTCTTGGGACGATATGGCAACTCCGTGGTGAAAACGCGTGGCGAAACGTAGCAGGTAAGTCGGTGGCCGGGACGGAAGAGTAGATCGAAAACTTTTAACAGACAAGGGTCAGGCAACGAGAATCAGACTTGGAATATACATGGGCTTGTGGTACCTTGAATGTTGGAGGTTCACTCAGGAAATGAGGAAGACACTCGAACGTCCATCTCTGGACGCTGACAGCTTATGTAGTAGACTTCCACCAATCAAGAGATCGCGTTCCAGCACACCAGCTGATTACCTCAGGTGACTCCGGTTAGGTAATCACGACACCATGTGAATGAGGATCTTCAACTCCGACATCAAAGCTTGGTAGTCGACTGACGTGGCTCCCTCTGCCACGTCCGATTTGACAGAGGTTTGACTCTTATCCACTCGCATACACTAGTATAGGCGAAATCACAACTCACTTTTAAGCATCTTGACAGCAACAGTGGTACTGGCAGTTACTTCCTCGATGCCAAAGGCAGTGGCTTCCACAACCACGCCAAACTCGCCTCTTCCCAACGGAACACCTTCAAACGCCAAAGTATTTGATGGACCAATGCGTTCAAGAATACTCTCATGGTTGACAAAAAGCTTAGTGAATAACTGACAAAAAGAAGTTTCTTCTGCTTGTTTCTGTTTTTAATCGTAGACAAAGGAAATTGCATAGAATGCCAGTTAATTTTTTACTATTATGCATTGATGTCATTATAAGCTAATAATGTTGCTGTTCTTTGATTACCACACTCTTTTAGGAGAGATCTGCTTCATGTACCCTATGATGTTTTGATAAAAAGGGCCCAGGACAGGGCTTTTAACACAGATTTGGAATTTTGAAAATGTATACCAACTCATATTCTACCAAAACAAAACTTCATGTCTTCCAATTTAAAAACACAGTTAAGAAACCAAGCTAGGTTTTAAAAACAGGAAGGGAAACACACTAACATTATAGTGTACAAAAAATCAGGTAGATAATAGAAATTTATATACCAAGTGTCAGCCTGCTTTGAGGAAATTCCCACTTATTTGCATCGTAAATAAGCCTCTCGCATATTTCCTCCATAGGCACATTGTCTGAGTCCATGATGGAGCCAAGGTAGCTCTTCTTAAATTTGGGCTGAAATAAACAGTGATAGATTCAAAGTAAAACAATCACCACAGCTGAAATGAAGTCATGCATAAAACTGAAACTCCCTCACAGTGTTTTGATATGTAATGTATTTCCACACGTTATAAGGGGACAATTTCAGCTGTGTGCATCAACACCAAATATTTTTTTTTTGCAAAAGAAGGTCACTTATTTGACATGAGAGTGTTTCAGTAGTGTTTCTGTAGTTTGGTAGAATTGTGTGAGACATTATTTTAACTGTGCATACAGTGTGAGAAAAAATTAAAAGGACATTGTGTAATATTTGACCACTAGATTTTGCTATATGTGTAGTGCAACCTAAAAGGAGGGCTATCAAGCTCAAGGAAGAATACAAACTACAGAGAAGTGACCAAATCGCATCATTAATCATCTCATTTTTTTGCCTAGTGTTTTTGAGGTGTTTGGGTACCCGTAGCAGTAAGATGTCGGACAATCACGTCAGCACTCTCCAGGATAACCCCCTTTTATGGAAAGTAAATACTAATTTCTTGTTCCACAATTTTTAAGATGCATCTTTGTAGTATAATGTATGTATTTTATGTTATTATTTATAATAATAGTTTTTTTTAATGAATGCATCAAGAGGTGCTAAATAATTCACAATGTCTCTTTAAAGACCTTTCGTACTTTATCACTTGAAAGTGGAGCGAGAGTTAAGGTGACGGTTTACGTATGAGTAATTCGATAGTGTACGTTTGTAAGGGGAAAACCCCCCAACTTTTTCTGTTTAAGAGCTTTTTAGTAACATAGACGAGACAGACCAATGCATATAACAGCATTTCGGAGGTGTGTTTTCTGTGTACATGGATGGGAAGAGGAATCGTAATTTCATGTGAGAGCTTTCGATTAGCGCAAGGGACGTTCAGTATCAGAAACGATTTTGAGATATTTACTAAATTTCTGTAGTGCTTCAGACATGTGAACAATACAAAAATGTCCACCTACAAATGTGTTACATATTTCTTAATGCAATAGATGGTTTCAAAAGTGGATGTGAGCATTTCAGAAAGCTATCCAATTTGATCGTGAAAGATGTTGAGGAATACGTTCTAACTCTATTTCTCTTGAGGGCGAGGAAGACGCTAAGTATGAGGAACAACAGGCCGATGATCACCAAGCTGATAATAATAATCGTTTCCACGTCCTCTGCACCTGAAACCACATAGAAAACGTAGTGGAAAGTATGTCAATAAATGTGAGGAATAGGAAAATTCCAGACCCTTTGAGTTCATCTATTTAAAACATTATCAGGTTTTGTTCAGTAGGAAAAAAAGCCTGTAAAGTGTGTCATCTTCATCCTTTTGGGAGTCTGTCGGTCTGTCTGTCTATCTATTTATCCGTCCATCTATCTGTCCGTCCGTCTATCTATCTATCCGTCCATCTATCTGTCCATCCTTCTGTCTATCTATCTGTCCATCCGTCCATCTATCTTTCTATCCATCCATCCGTCCGTCCATCTGTCCATCTATCTATCCATCCATCCATCCTTCCATCTATCTATCTATATCAATTTGTCCGTCCATCTATCCGTTCATCCATCTATCCATCTGTCTGTCCGTCCATTCATCCGTCCGTTCATCTATCCATACATCCATCTATCATCTATCTATACGTCCATCTATCTATCTATACATCCATCTATCTATACGTCCATCTATCTATCCGTCCATCCATCTATCCATAGGTCCGTCCATCTATCTATCCATCCATCCATCTATCTATCCGTATATCTATCCATCTATCTATCTATCTATCTATCTATCCATCCATCCATCCGTTTATCGGTCTGTCTGTCTGTCTGTCTGTCTATCTATCCATCCATCCGTTTATCGGTCTGTCTGTCTGTCTGTCTATCTATCCATCTGATTGTTTTTGTTTTCTGTTTATTTTGTTAATTAATCCTTACAGATTTTACACTGGAATTCTGATATAAAAATAATTTAATGGAATTGTTTTAAATTTGGTTAAATGTCTAAATATTACGGGCTGGGGTATCAGTTCTTTATATCATAAACTGTTTTTCTTATTACAATAGAAAATATTTATTTTACTGATAACAATTATCTTTAATTTGCCCTTTTGAATTATTATTATTATTGTTGTTGTTGCTAATGTTATTTCTAGTGTTATTATTTAGGAAATACAATAAAATATTAATATATGTATTAATTTACTCATATTATTGTGGGGTTTATTTTCATCAAAGAATAATTTGTATTATAGTGTTTAAAAACGTGAATAATTAAAAATACTATATTCATTTGAATAATGACTAAATAAGACATGAACTATCATCTAAACGTGCTTTTTAGAATGTTTTTGTAGGTGAAGAAATGTGTATTTTGTCACAATCCTGCAAACAAGTTCATTCTCTCTCCTCTTCCTCTTTCTCCATCATCTCTTTCCCGTTTAATTTTTCCCCTCACAGCTGCGGTCACTTGTTTTGATTTTCCTCCTATCATGACTTAAACCCTCTGCCTCCTTGGCTCTGTGCTAGTTGGTTGTCTTCCATGTCACATCCCAAGCACTCTTGTCTCATCGTCTTGCAATATTCCACTGTACCGAACCTATGCCTGCTCCTCGGGATCACGAGTACCGCCTGATGAAATCTTGGACTGTAACCCTTGCTATTTGGACTGACTGGAATACCATCCCCTCGCTTGAATCTCAGACCACAGGTGATGCTTGCTACCTGCTATCCTGTGTACCGAACCCTGCCTAGATAAAAGACCACTGTTTGCAGTACTAACCAGTGTTTCTACACTTTGCATCCGCACCACCCAAATGGATTCCTGACCGTATTTATTTTACACAACATGAGGCTAACCTAGAGAGAGCTGTCATCTTGCTTCTACAAGTACCTCCAAAAACCTAGCAAAAGGCTGGTCACTTCGATTTTCCATTGTTTGCAATCATTCTTGTGTGTTGTGGCACTCCTTTTCATTTGCACTACACAGTACAGTGACATCTATAGCTCAAATATCAAGCTGTGCTCCTTTAAGCCTTTTTTTCCACTTTATTTATTTTCACTTCGTGCAAGCTATTTTTAATTTTAATATGCTATGGTTCCTTCCATAAATACTGACCTTCAGTAGTCAGGAGAGCATGCAAGGTGTCGCATCCACGGCTGTTGCAAGCCGAGCAGCTGTACAATCCGCGGTCATCCTTCTTGACACGTTCAATAGTCAGCAAGTGAGCACCCTGGCTCAGGATTACTCCTTAAAGAAGTGACCAAGGTAATATCAGTCCAAAAGACTAAAAGAAATCACAGGTTCAAATAGAAAGCATGTCTTACTGGCAGTGTTGGGACTAACGTGTTACAAAGGAACGCGTTCCTGGAACGCGATTACTTTCCTTGGTAGCAAGTGCTATAGCTCGCTAGTAATCAGTATTTTATTATTCTACTGTAGTAACTACATAATTCCACTACTTATTAAATGCAAACCATAAGTTATAGGGTCGTCTGGTTGCAGAATACTCACATTGCCGCATACAACTTTCGATCCGCAAGCTACATATCATTAAAGGGTGGACATGTTTATTTTGATCAACCAAGTAAAAATGAATACAGTTATGGTGGCACCATCTCATGCAAAGATTGTGAAAACGCTGAATTTCTCCCCATAGAGATATTCTCCCACCTGTATATACTTGAATCTAAGCCGAACTGATAATTATAAAATAAAATACTGAAATCAGGGGGTCAGCTTAGAAGCACATACTTGGTTGTGTGTCACCAGTAGCGATGATGGGCTGCACATGCAGAGGGGGGCGTCGCTTATACAGGAACAACAAACAGAATTTATGATAAAAGGGTGCTGGATTTTGATATTTTTATTAGTCTGTGACTTCAATTCAAAGTGATAAAGGCAGCTGAAGAAACAAGCAACCTGGACGCATGGAAAAATGTGAAGATTGAAAAAGGATACATCACTTGACTTGATTGGAAATTGCATCTAAAGCTAAACCTGCAAATACGGCATATAAACAGATCTTTGAAGTGTTTGAAGCCCGGAAACAAACTCGAAAAGTGTCTCGGCTCAGTGTTCGTTTGCAAGCTTTCAAGATTTATCTAGTTACTTTCACATTAACACACTATTTTTTGGTGTCAGTAATCTGGCGGGTAACTGAATCACTTTTTAAAAAAGTAACAGTAACTAAATACTGCTTGCAGTAACACGCCTATCACTGCTTACCGGATCCCTCTTTCACTGAGCGGTTGTTTTTGGTCCACATCACCGTCGGCTCTGGCGTGCCGGTGACGTCGCACATGAACTTAACGGTGCCGCCTGTGGTTACTTTTTGGTCGGTGAGATTGTTGATGAATCTTGGAGCCTCGAGACCTGCAACAAAGAGTTTTACAAAAGTTGTTGCATATTCTGGACGGATATAAAAAAAACATTATCCCTTATCCCATTTTGCTGCAAGCAGGGAACAGCAGTAGGCCCTTTTGTTGGTAGGTGTGCCATTCTGGCCCTGCCTCAAAAGAAGTGCAAGGTTGTGGCTGCGATCCATTATCCCCAATCCCGTATTGCTGCATGAAGGCGCCATCAGAAGGTACTTTTGTCAGTGGTTGTGCTGTTGTGGCCTGCCTCAAATGAAATCAAGGTTGTGGCTATGATCCATTATCCCCAATCCCATATTGCTGCAAGCGTGGACCGTCAGAAGGCACTTTTTTCTGTATGTGTGCTGTTCTGGCCCGTCCAAATGGAAAATGCACCATTATGGCCACGATCCATTTTCCCAAATGAGTATTTACAAGAGTGGGGTACAACACAGGAAATCGGGATCATGGGTGGTGGCTTTCTTGTCCCTAATCAGAACAAAGCTCTCTCAACATGTTTGAGAAATTACATGATGGCATCAAGAATTTAATATTCATTCCTTTTCACGAATTCTCTGGCAGGAAAATTGCCTTGAAGTGGTGGCTTGAGTCATCGACAACCTTCGAATGTACTGATAAATTCTGTCACAAAAGCAAAGGACGTACGGTAATGAAATGCATTTTGTATAAGGTGATATTCAAAATTTCGGTAAAAAGTATTTCTGCCTTGTGATTTAGGATCTAGTATCAGGATTGTCACACACCGCTGCCCTCAATGCCAAGGTCCGGCAAACAACGACTACCAGATGATAGAGGTGCTGTATCTGAGTCAGATCAGGAGGCTTCTCCTGCTACTAAACATAGAAAATTGTACCACTTGTTTCATACGTAGCAAACTCCTACCCAAAAAAATGGCCTGAAGAAGGTTTTCGCCGCCAGGCTGTAGGTTCCCAAGACACACCAGAGGAGGTGGTTCCCCAACAACCCTGGCTATTATAGGATCTGTAAACCAACCCCAAAAAGTCTTGTTTCACCTCTTAGAAACAGGTGACGTAGCAGACAAGTCTTCTGTCTGGTCTTGAGGTTCTCCACCTGGCAGACGTAGAGCCCATCATCCTGGCGGGAAGCATTGGGCAGCAATAACTCCAAACTTATGTTGGTGCTTCCTTCACCTCTCACAGCATCACTGCGCAATAGCAGACGGGTAAGTGGCAAAGTCAATGAGCCACACGGTTCCATCGCTTCCCTTCGTTCCCACTCCGATGTTTGGGACACATAAAACCAGGTCAGGTTGCCGTAGATCAGCCCATCCGCCTTGCAGCTTAGAGTCACATTCTCCTCTTCCAGGGGTTCATTGGAAGGAGACACGCTCAGCTCCAAGTCATCTGGACATTGAAGAAGATAGAAGTACGGCGGTATCTATCAACATGCAACAATAATAATGGCACTACAGGCATACTCACGTGTCACGTGGAAAAAAATAATGTGCGAATCCATTCCAACCTTGTTGGTACCCATGCATCGGTACAGGGCTTGCACCCTTGCTCTCTGAAACTTCAAGAAGCTCACGATTTTCTGTTAGACAAAAAAAAAAAAAAGGATTTCTTCTTGTATGGTGTTCTGTGGCCCCAGTGTCAACCAAAGTTTTTTGCTTATGGGCACATAATGTAATGGTCCTTGAACACAAAGTCACTTATTGTTGATGCTTCACAAGAGATTACAGTTTTATATCTTGATGTTTGAAGTCTGACATGTGGCAAAAGGTCACAAACATTGTTATTGTGGCCTTTAAGAAATAGCTTCCTTCTTGCCTCTCTTCCATAAAGGCCAGATTTGTGCAGTATACGACTAATTGTTGTCCTACGGACAGATTCTCCCACCTTAGCTGTATACCTCTGCAGTTCATCCAGAGTGATCAAGGGCCTCTTGGCTGCTTCTCTGATCAGTTTTCTCCTTGTAAGAGCTGAAAGTTTAGGGGGACAGCACGATCTTGGTAGATTTTCAGTGGTCTGATACTCCTTTCATTTCAATATTATTGCTTGCACAGTGCTCCTTGGGATGTTTAAAGCATGGGATTTTTTTTGTATCCAAATCCAGCTTTAAACTTCTCCACAACAGTATCTCGGACCTGCCTGGTGTGTTCCTCGTTCTTTATGGCGCTCTCCACGCTTTAAACAGAAATCTGAGACTATCACAGTGCAGGTGCATTTATACAGAGACTTGATTACACACAGGTGGATTCTATTTATCATCGTTAGTCATTTAGATCAACATAGAATTTTTCAGAGATCCTCACTAGACTTCTGGACAGAGTTTGCTGCACTGAAAGTAAAGGGGCTGAATAATTTTGTACACCCACTTTTTCGTTTTTTATTTGTTAAAAACGTTTAAAATATTAAATAAAGTGTGTTCCACTTCACGATTGTGTCCCACTTATTGTTGATGCTTCACAAGAGATTACAGTTTTATATCTTGATGTTTGAAGTCTGACATGTGGCAAAAGGTCACAAAGTTCAAGGGGGGGGGCAAATAGTTTTGCAAGCCACTGTATATACTGGACTGTCTCAGAAAATTAGAATATTGTGATAAAGTTCTTTATTTTCTGTAATGCAATTAAAAAAACAAAAATGTCATACATTCTGGATTCATTACACATCAACTGAACTATTTCAAGCCTTTTATTATTTGAATATTGCTGATTTTGGCTTACAGCTGAAAAAAACTCAAAAATCCTATCTCAAAATATTAGAATACTTCCTCAGACCAAGTAAAAAAAATAATTTTATAACAGCAAAACTAAATCAAACATTTGAAAATGTCCATTGATGCACTCAGTACTTGGTTGGGAATCCTTTTGCACGGATTACTGCATCAATCCGGCGTGGCATGGAGGCAATCAGCCTGTGGCATTGCTGAGGTGTTATTGATGCCCAGGATGCTTCGATAGCGGCCTTCAGCTCATTTGCATTTGTAGGTCTGGTGTCTTTCATCTTCTTCTTAACTATACCCCACAAATTCTCGATGGGGTTCAGGTCAGGGGAATTAGCAGGCCAATCAAGGACAGTGATGCCATGGTCAGTGCACCAGTTACTGGTGGTTTTGGCACTGTGGGCAGGTGCCAGATCATGCTGGAAAATGAAATACTCATCTCCATAGAGCTTTTCAGCAGATGGAAGCATGTAGTGCTCTAAAATCTCTTGGTACACAGTTGCATTTACTCTGGACTTGATGAAACACAGTGGACCAACACCAGCAGCTGACATGGCTCCCCAAACCATTGTTGACTGTGGGAACTTCACACTGGATTTCAAGCAACTTGGATTTTGCTCTTCTCCAGCCTTTCTCCAGACTCTGGCGCCTTGACTTCCAAATGAAATGCAAAACTTGCTTTCGTCTGAAAAGAGAACTTTGGACCACTCTGCAACTGTCCAGTGCTTCTTCTCCATAGCCCAAGTCAGACGCTTCTTCCGTTGTCTTGAGTTCAGAAGTGGCTTGACCATGGGAATACGGCTATTGTAGCCCATTTCCCGGACACGTCTGTGAACTGTGGCTTTTGATACCTGGACTCCAGCTTCAGCCCACTGTCTTTGAAGCTCCCTCAAATTCTGGAAGCGGCTCTTCTTCACAATTTTGTTAAGGCTGCGGTCATCTCTCTTGGTTGTGCAGCGTTTCCGGCCACATTTTTCCCTTCCAACAGACTTTTTGTGGATATGCTTTGAAACTGCACTCTGTGAACAGCCTGCTCTTTGAGAAATTTCTTTTTGTGTCTTATCCTCCTAATGGAGGGTATCAATGATGGTCCTCTGGACAGCAGTCAGATCAGCAGTGATTTAGTTTACTGAACCAAGCTGAGTGTTTTTAAGGCTCAGGAAACCCTCGCAAGGTGTTTCGAGTTAATTAGATGATTCAGGTGATTAGTTGAATAGCCTACTTGTATACTTTTTCATGATATTCTAATATTTTGAGATAGGATTTTTGAGTTTTCTTAAGCTGTAAGCCAAATTCAGCAATACTCAAATAATAAAAGGCTTGAAATAGTTCAGTTGATGTGTAATGAATCGAGAATGTATGACATTTTTGTTTTTTTAATTGCATTACAGAAAATAAAGAACTTTATCACAATATTCTAATTTTCTAAGACAGTCCAGTATATATATATATATATATATATATATATATATATACACGTGTGTGTGCATAATTATGTTTTCGGTTGTTATCTGTATCACACTAAACCTAAGCAGGTGAAAAAGTAAATTGAGTGTACCTTCTGGTCACGTTTGACAACAGCAAAATATTCTTTCACCGGGTTGTGTGCTGTGCCATTGTGGATATCACGCCAAGCTTTGCAGTGAGCTATTTGCGCCTCGGTCTTTGGTAGGCCCTGCCTGTGTTATGAAAAAAAAACCAAAGCAAATTAGAGTAAACAGCAATGACAAAATGCAATTTAAAAAGTAAAGGAAACTATAAAAATATCTGTATGTCAAAAAGGAGTGATCCGATATACCTGGTAAGACGATCAACAAAGCATATCAGAGGGTAATTTGTATACATTTCTTCTTTGTATTTTTTATATTCTTGACTTGTTTTATATGCAAATAGAAACAATTTAATTTGTGTAAATTAAACGTTTTGATAATTAGCATAGGCTATGGGTAATTGACTGATCTGTATTTTGGAAGTGGGAAAAAAAACGGAAATAAGTACAATTCTCTCTTTAAATAAGAAAATAATTGCAATATACCAATTGAATATGTATAGATTTTACGCAAACAGCATGGAGTATTTTCTCACATTTTGCATGTTCAAGAAATTGGGAATACCTTTGAAGCATACTCACCTAAAGGCCTCTAAACAGTCATCTGTGGACATCCATTGCCACTGAATGTGCGGTGTAGGAATTCCTCGGGCAGTGCATTTCAGTGTAGGGCTGCTATCATATAAAAAAACACCCAAGTCCATCGCCACCTCCTTTTCCATAATTTGAGGAGGGACTAAAATGGGAGAAAAGTATGATCATGGACATCAGAATCAGAATCACCTCTATTATTGTGTTGCTTCAAGGAAATTAGCGTTGCACTCCAGTTAGCAAAATATACAATATAAAAAATAAAAATAGAAAAATATGAAGTATTCCTCTCTAATATCAAGCATTCACATATCAAATGCAAACTATACATCACTGGGATATTGCACTTAAGGACAGGATATTGCACTTGAAACCAGGATATTGCACTTGAAACCGTGTTCCAAAACTGTGCTTTAGTGTGTTGATAATTTTGGGGTCGAAACTATTCCTTAGTCTGTTCATTTGAGGCATGTGTGATGTGAACCGTCGGCCCGATGGTAACAGTACAAAAAGGAAGTTGTTGGGTCATAATGAGTCTATCAGGATATGTTTAGCTCTGCTGAGGTAGCTAGAGCTGTCAATATCCTCCAGGCTGGGCAGTGGGCAGTCGGTGATCTTTTAGGCCATGTTTATAATCCTCTGTAGTGCTTTACTGTCTGCTGCATAGCATCCTGCGTACCCTGCAGTTTGTTAGGATGGTTCCTTCAGGTTGTTTTTCCTGTACACTCTCAGGAAATGGAGTCTCTGCTGGGCCTTCCGCTGTGTTGGGCAACCAGTAGAAGTCCTTGTAGATATACACGTCAAGAAATAAGCTGGGTAGACTCTTTCCATGCTGTCTCTGTTGATGGGAAGTGGGGCTAGTTCTGCTCAGGCCTCCCTGAAGTCCAGGATTATCCTATGTTTTTGTGGGGTTTCTGTTCACTAAACACCATATGGTTTGTCTTTTGGCCTCATCAGTGTCGTCTGATTTATTGGCAACGTGCAGTAGGAAAATTCAAAATACAATTGTGATGATGACGTACCATTGACCAACAGCTGGAAAGATCGCCTTCGCTCGTTTTTGGTGAGTTTGTTGCTTAGAATAATCGTGTAATTCCCTGCATCGCTTTCGGTGACGGTGTGAAAGATCAGGCTGTTGCTTTTTTGCTTGATCCGGTAGCTTTTTTTCAGTGGGCTGCCGTTTTTCAACCTGCATGGACAAATATTCTCAGTACAAACTCAAGACTATATGTCGTATGGGCCTGTACTAGTCAAAAGTATTTTTATACGCTTTTTACATTATATCGTTTAAACTATTTGCACTTTGACTTTGTTTTCAAAATATTGTACGATGGAAGATGTATTTCACATTGACTTTTTGATATTTATATTTTTGTTACATTGTTGCTTTTTTTGGTTTGACTCTCTTGAATTTTGTTCTGAAACTGTTGTAATAGAAACCTTTTTTGTTTATTTTTGTACTGTTAAAGCTAGCATTTTAGTCAATTAATTAGAAAATAAAACATTCTCAAAGACTAACTGTCACGGTTGCCATGGCGCCCAATTGGCCCCGCCCGTGTGGCGCCAGCTGCGGCTCATTAACAGATTGGCTTTCCGTCTTTTTAAGCTCAGTGCGCTCTCTCTTACTTTGTCAGTTCGTAAACGAACCTCTGCTCTGCTAGACATGGGTTCTGACTCGGTCCTGTTTTCCTGTTGGTATTTCGAGTCCGTAAATACCAACGTTTAACCGTTTATTTTTGTCCTGTTTATTATTCTCTCCAGCTCTCGTTTCCGTCTCGTTTCCGTCTTGTTTGTCCTGTTTATTTTCAATATCTTGTTTCATTATCTATCCTGTCTGTCTTTCCTGTCCTGTCCGGTATCGACCCCATCTGTCCGATATCAACTCGGGCAATTGGAATCGGTCTCGTCGGTCTCTGGTTTCCTGTCTTTCCACGCCAGACCGCTGTCTAACGTGCATGAATCCCTATATCCCATAAAATAAAACGCTTGTGTGAGAACGTCACGCGTTTGGGTCCTGATCCTGTTCTGGTTCTTGACACTAACATTTTGCGCTGTGTTTCTAGTAATTATAATCAAACTGAAAGGATGAGGAATTCAACTTTCTAATGATCATGACATTTCACAAAAGGTACCGGCATCAGATCGGTATTGATCAATACGAACCAGTCTTTACTTGATTCGAACAGATACCAAAAGTCCCAGTATTGCCCACCCTTAGTAGAAAAGACGCGCATTTGGGTCCACTTCCACAAACGTGACACAAAACGCATGAACCGAAAAATGTTATTCAAAAACAATTTTGTCTTACCATTCAAAGTTTGGTTCAGGGTAAGCTGTGTAATTAACATTTATTGAAGTTGAAGACAAAGATCCCACATTCACCTCCTTGACTTCGGTCCATGAATCCTCCATGTCAATAAATGGCTTTTCTGGGAAAGGTCTCAAATTTAGTCCAGGAATTTTTTTCAATCCTGTTATAAAAAACACATACCGTAGACTTTGAGGAAAGCTGTTGCGCTTTGCTCCATGGTTCCACTGGAGGCCGTGCAGGTGATTTCACCGATGTCTTCCAAGGTTATGTTGTCCGCCACCAGCGTGTTAGATATTTGCAGAGAATCATGCAACATTTTTATTCCTTTCTCACTAACTGGCTTCCAACGTTCATCCGCCAACTGATGAACAGACATTGGGTTAACATAGGCCAATACCATCATAGTCGTTCACGTACAGTGCCTAGCAACAGTATTGTTGTGTCACGATTGTGTCTCACAGGTTGTTGATTCATAAAAAATATTTTGAGGGCTGTTGGCTATAATTTTAAAGCCTGGAATACGATAATATGTTGAAAAGTACTTGGGTGGCCGGTGCTTTTGCAAGGCATTGTACAAGAAACATGGGAGTTGAGGGGCTCACCAAGTTTTTGCCTGCACGCGTCCATTCAAAAAAAACGTGTACATAGAGTTCAGTGTGGGCAATACAAGTTAGCCTCAGACGTTCCCTGACCAATAGTCTAACTTCTTGGGGTTTCAGGGTGACGTTGTATATCTTGTATGCTAAAGAAGAGGGCAGATAACAGTCAGCTGGCTTGTCGCTTCCATTGTTCTCTTCTTACCGAAAACGACCAACAGGTAGGTAGGGGATGTAAACTTCTTGTTGCCGATGCGTGTCTCGCACTGCACTAAATTGCTGAACTTTATCAGATGACTGGAAATTGTAAATCCGGTCCTGGCATCCCACCGGCTGGCATTTTCCTCTGGATAGAACTCCTTGTCTGGATACTGACAGACAAAAGAATAGGTGAGGGCGTTCCAAAAGTCCTAGGCACATTTGTCCCCATATCTCCTTAACTAGGAATTGTAGTACGATAAGAGAAATCTTGATTGAAGATTATTTTATTTTCCATTTCTTCTATTTATTTCCAGACCCATTTATGTCATTCACTCAACCAGAAAAGGTGTTTTGTGTGATCCATGCTGAGCTCATTTGACATCAGGCTAGAATTTTAAGGTTTCAGAATGTCCTTCCCAAAGTCCTGACTTAAACCCCATTGAAAACATTCGATTTTACTTACATCATTATTACACTATGTTTTACTTCAGCGCCAGAAACGATTGTTAGAGAAGAGAGAACAGAAAGAAATCCTGAAAGATCAAAATAAATGCAAAAAAGCACGACGAGGGAATCAACTCATTGTCTATCTAATGACGAATCAGACTAGTGCCAACCTTGCCACGACCCATTTACAAAAGAAGAGGAAGAGACTTTGTCTGGCCATTGAAACAAAGCAAGAGATAATAGAAAGGTATGAAAACACACATGACCATGCAGGAGGAGTTCAGAGATAACAAAGAGGAGGAATCAGCCATCATTCCAACAGCCCAAATTAAAGACATTTTGGCAAAATTCTATGGAGTCTCAGAATTTGTGGAAAGGAACCATCCAGAAAAAGCGTTGATAGGTCGGGCTATCGCTGATTATGGTGATGTCTGCCTTTCCCATTTCTGACAGACTATCAAAAGCCAACAAAAGCAAACGTTGGGACCAGTTTTTTTCAGGAAAGTCCAGCAAATAACACTGCTGAGGACCAGTAAACAGAGGTCGGGTTAAAAGCTAAATGAGAATACCAAAACCTTATAACTATCCCACTAGTGGTACAAATAACTTTTGAAAGGGCAATACATTTTATTATCACACTATTTTCACCAATTCTGGTGGCAAACAATGTTTGAAAAGGGAAAAAACAGAAAGTTGTCCTGAAATATATAACTAATCGCAAAAAAGCACGACGAGGGCAACAACTCTTTGGTGCATATGTTGATGAACTGGACATTGAATTTTTTGTATTATTCAGGATGAAATTTCTGTTTCTCCATTCTCTAACATTTGTTTCTGACACCAGGAGTAAAAATAATGTGTCAGTGAGATAAAAGCGAATGCCTTTTTGACCGTCATCAGTACCACTGGTCGCCTATTGGTTAAGTGTTGACACCTACACCGACCCAGCTCGAATTCCCGTTAATAAATATACTTTGCGAAAAATGCTCAACGATATTTTCCATTCGATCAACCATTGTCCAAGTACGGGAGTATACCATTAAACCTTAATTAGTAGCATGCATTTCCAATTGTATCCACCTCATTTTGCGGTATATAAGGCGCACCAGGTAATGAGGCTCACTTTTACATTTCTGGCCAATTCAGGGTTTTTAGGTGCACCTTATAGCAGTGTGAAACTCATGACCAAAAGTTACCGGACAACAGGACAGACAACTCTGAAAAGTTGCCTGCCCAGCCATAAAGTTGCCTGCCCGAACTAATCGCAAAAAAAAACAAACAAAAAAAAAACATTGTTGCAAAGTATTAGGGATTGATAATCAAAATATATTACAGAACAACTCTTTAAAATTAAGTTTATTATAAATCTACTTATAACATTCATTGCATGGATATGACATCGCTGTTTTCCATCTGCCATCAGTATGTACCTGTATTTACTCATCTTCATTCATGCAATGTTTGCGTTGCGTCATCTGCTACAAGCCACGACGCTTTTAATGTATGTTTACGTTTTGTAGGGTCATCAATTTTGTTTGCTTCTTTTGAATCTTTTGAATCTGAGTTTTTGACTTGATTCCTAACCACTTATCAATCTTTGTTGTGTTCTTTGTGCGTCTACTCTGGAAAATGATATGCAAATGCACGACCTTATAAGGCTCGGGAAAGTCCGGAAGCACGAAGTTATTCGATGCAGGCTTCTGATTGGCTGCCAGGTATGGAAATTGCCTAACGAACCGAAATTCCGAAATTTCCAAACTGAACGAAGATTTCAAAATCGGAATAAGCAAATGTTTGATTTGAAAAAAATGAAAAAATAAAAACAAAATTTTTTTTTTTTTCTTGAAAAAGTTGTCGGCCACCCGGGCAGAGATGTTGTGTAAGTCGTACGCCCGACGTAAAAGATGCACGCCCCGGGCGTCCGAGCAGACGTTATTTCAGACACTGCTTTTAGTCTTGAAAATACTGTATTTGTGCGAATTGCCATCTGAAGTTATTGAAGAAAATAATAAAGGTAAGAGTCAGTTTTAAAAGTCAAATGAAAAATGATCCACACAGAAAAAAGTGTGACGTTGAGGTTCTCCATTGATCCACGACATGGTATGACGACAGGTTCGTCTGACTGAATGGACACCACATGAACTTCTGTCTCAGAGGGAACAAACGGCAGCTTGTCATCTGCAACCATATACATGTTCTCAAATGTTACAACCAAGTACCCGAGGCCAGTGTTAAACCGATGATCATACCTTGAACAAAAACGTAAACCATTGTCGATGTTCTGTTATCTTCAGCTTGGACGTCACTGTAGTAGCACCAGTACTCTCCCGTTTCCACGGCTGAGGCATCGGGGACCCGCAACTCTGAACAAATTACTCCTGCCTTGCTACAATTACGGAAGGAAAAACGAGTGCTGGTGGGGGGGACGGTCCAACTCAAGGTTTGTTGTCCACTGTGGGAGAATCAATTTGTTTTGTTAGGTGACTCTAAAGAGAGGACTTGGAAAAGTGAATATGCGTTACCTGCATGTGAGCACCAGGTTGTCGGATTTGTTAATTCTGAGGACGCCTTTGACGTTCAGTGTGGGTGGTTCCGACGTGAACTGCAGCTCGAAAGATTTTGTGACTAAAGTCGATAAGTGGGGTGCGACGCCCATCCAAAAATGGAATTAAAAAGTACTGAGATGTTGAATAAGGTGGAGTTAGGACGAACACATTATGAAGGAACAGGTTCCTTTTTTTTCGGTAAGGAGTACTGCCGGGATGTCAAACTCAGTTGGCCTCTGGGGCCGGATCCAGACTTTCTGTTCTCAGGCGAGCCAGATCAGTAGGAAAATGTCACCTCCACATTTTTAGCCTTTGTTTTGTTTAAATGTTTGGTATTGAATGTATTACTTATTTTTATGGCCTGGATTCTTGACATGCTCGGAGTACTGTAACCTGTTAAGAATTTCCTGACTGGCAAGTAATTTTGCATCACTCATAATGTCACACACAACCCTAGATATGTAGATGACTATGCAAGGGCATGTTTATATGTACCTATGAAGTGCAACCAAATACAGTTACGGTGGCATCATCTCAAGCGAGTGTCCCGGTTGCCATGGCGCCCAATTGGCCCCGCCCGTGTGGCGCCAACTGCGGCTCGTTGACATATTGGCTTCCCTGCTATTTAAACCCAGTCCTGTCACTCTCCTTTTGTCAGTCTGCAAACCTTTGTTTACACAAGGCAAGCCTTTTTTGACCCTGACTCCCGCCTCTCCCGTTTTTGCTTCTGTCTGTCTCCTGCTACAACCCGTTCTGATCCTGACCACGTCTGCTCTACTGTCCCGACTTACGTTTTGCTCTCCTAGGCCCGGCTAACAACCAGTTTTCCGCCCCTGACACTGCCATCGCTCGCTACGTAAGATCTATTTCCGTGTTTGGATCACAATCCGAGTAGGAGAGCGACTTGCTTCCCGTGTCCAGCGAACACCGGATCGTGGGCGCAGCCCTTCCTCTCTCTTTCAACAAAACTTGTGGTAAACGTCAAGCAAGTGGGTCCTGTTTCCGTTCTGGTCATGACACAGAGTACCACAACGCTGAATTTCTCCTCATGTAGATATTCATCCTACCGTATGTATTCATATCAAAGTAAAATTTACAAGTATGCAATAAAGTAATCAGCTTATATGCGGATATTTGGTTGTTTGTGACTAGTAGCGAATGGTAGGCAGCGCATGGGATGGGTAGGCATGGCTTATACAGAAACAACAAACCAACTAAATCAATGGGGCAAACATAAGAACAGAATTTACAGTGCTTGATTTTGATTTTTGATTTATTTATAAAATTGCTTTTGGAAAGAACTATGCCTGGAGAAAACAAAAAAAGAAAACGTCTTGGACAGTATCCAGAAATGGAGGAGATCTTCGAGTGGTTTGAAGCTGCTACTTTTTACACACTGTGGCTTACAATACTATGGGGCTGGCAGCAGGCTTTGAACTGGTTCCGTCCAAGGAAATCTGACTGTTTTATTAAAACAATGCATAGAGGGATGCGGGCAAGTGTTGATGGGATAGGAATTCTGCCCAGCGGTCGAAATGTCAAAGTGAAGAAATTCAATGACACGTGAGTAACTCTGATTCCCTTTACAAGCAAAATCCCTTGTCATCTAATTAGTGAAGCGCATATATGGATGAATGAGATTCCCACTGTCCCCGACCAATGTCTAGTGAAACCACGGCCAAGGGAATGCGCTTGGCTGAACCAGCAGGGAAATGTCTAGTACAGAAAATTAACGCATCGTGCCGTGATTAAGACATTCATCTGCAGACTGTGTCAGCAGCCGTCAATCTTAAGAAACTAGGACAGCAGTCAATCTTAATTACATTTTCGTTCACAGGAGTGTGACAAAAACATTCTCAAAAAAAACATAATGTTCTATACTGACGAAAAATACACAAGCCTGTACAATCACAACAGACTTAAGTTATCCCATCCCTTGTGCGCATGACAAAGTGATAGAGAGGAGAAAAAACAAGACATTTTTCACGGAGGCTGCAGCACTGAAACGGGATGGCTGATGGTCTTGCCCCTCGCTGCCGAGACAGGAAACTAGGAGTAGTACTACATGAAAAAATATATACATAAATGCTTGAAATCTATCTAACAAGTAGTGTCGGCTAATTGGCTGTTTTAGAGTGGCAGCAGCGATACTTTCAACAATTTCCAGTCATATTCAAACGATAACTTTGTTTCCATATTTCACCTGTCACTGTATTTACCATTCACCGCAACAAAATTCCAGAGCTGGTCAGGACTGGGTACGATGGGTCGGGTCTGACTAAATAGAGTGCCGTAAAAAAGTAATTGCCCTTTTCCTGAATTATGTGTTTTTGCATATTTATTACTCACATTTGTCAAAAAACATCTTGATTATCCTCAAGACTTTTGGAGTAATATTTTGAGGAGTGAAACTGAACTTCCCCCTATGTTCCCGTCCGCAGCCTTGGCTCTGAAAACGCTGGTCTACTAGTGATCCCAATAGCCAAGAAGAGATGTGCATGTTCGAAAGTGTTCTCCATCCGGGCCGCGGTGCTGTGAAATGCTCTTTCCCCTGAGATTCAATCTGCAACCTCAGTGGAAATGTTTAAATCTAAGCTTAAAACACACTTCTAATCTATAGCCTATGAATAACCTATATTTTGTGTTGACAATATAAGAGGATGGTGTCATAATAGTCTGTAGTTTGCAATAGTATTTGATCTGTGCAGCCCTTTCAGACTCTTTGTGATTAAGTGCTATACAAATAAACATGACTTGACTTGACTAACTTTTTGGAAGGGGGGCAGCCCGTTAAACCTGGCATAAAAGTGGCACAGCATTTGACAACAGCATAGTAGTGGCAGTGTGTTGGTCTGGGGCTGTTTTGCTGCCTCAGGACGAGGACAACTTTCTGTGGTTGATGGAATAATGAATTCTGGTGTATACCAGAAGATCCTGATGGAGAACATCTGGCCATCAGTTTGTGCCCTCAAACTCAAGCGCTCTTGAGTGCAGCAGGATAATAATCCGCAACACACCAGCAAGTTAATCTCTGAAGACAAAATGAAGGTTTTGGGATGGGCAAGTCAAAGTCCAGATTTAAATCCAAATGATATGTTGTGGTGTGATATCATTTTAAATTTATGCTAGGAAACCCTTTAATGTGGCAAATTTGAAACCATTTTGCAAGGGCCAAGGTTCCTCCACAGCATGTGAAAGACCTATTACAACTTATTGTAAATGTTTGATTTCTGTTATCACTGCCAAAAGGTGGCTCGACTCATTATCAGGTCCAGGGAGCAATTACTTTTTCTCATATTGCCTTAAAACACGGAATCAACAATTCAAAAGTGCATTTTGCATTTTCCCAGGTTGTCTCTGCGTGAAATTGGTTCAAATTGATTTGATTATCTGAAACCTTTGTAAGTAACAAATATAAAAAAAACACATAAATCAGGAAGGGGGCACATCGTTTGTCACGACACTGTAGTTGCCGCCCCCTAACGCGCCCTGTGTGGGGTTCCTGTTTCGGAGGATGCGGCCTGACAACCCTCACCCAGGTGCCGTCAACAAAGAACAGATCACAGAAAAACATAATAGATTATTACAGTCACTCTTTCACATGCAAACCGAATGAAAAAGGTGCCAACCATGTAAATAAAATCAACAATAATGAAATGTCCTTACCAGGAAAAAAGCAGAGTTCTTGACTGAGAAAAAGGATAAAAAATGCCAAAGTCATCATTAAAAAAAATGTACTCAGGGAATAGTTTGGAAAAACCTAGAGAAAATCACTTTGTATACCAATCCACACAAGGGTTAAAGTTATCTTGTTATCCCAATGAAGTTATCGACAAATACAGAAGGAGAATAGAACACAACCAGAGTAAGTCCTCGTCTTTTGCAAAAGGGGGAAGTGGTTTCTCATCAACTCTCCAGAATCTTCACACTTTCTGCTTTTTCTTATAATGTAGGCGGTTACGGTAAAACTTTGATACTGTCCAAGACGGAGAAGTCGCCTACTTTGTTTTTTAAATGTTTTCAATAATTTTAAAACACTTAAAAAAATCTAGTAAAGTCAGAAAAATTAAACGTGAAATAACGTTCTATTTACCTAGTAAAAAACAGTTAAAAGTATATTGTTCACGGATCCCTGAACCGCCTGGGTCCTTGAAGGATCTCCTGTGGTGTGTCTTGGGCAAATACAGCTGTAATTCCGAGTTAAACTGAGTTAAGGCTACGTTAAAGCTGTAACTAAAGAATGAATGACCTAAATACAGTTCAACATCTCATCTCATCTCATTAGCTGCAGCGCTTATCCTCAGTAGGGTCGCGGGGGTGCTGGAGCCCATCCCAGCAATCATCGGGCAGTAGGCAGGGGACACCCTGAACTGGTTGCCAGCCAATCGCAGGGCACACAGGGACACACAACTCGCTCGCTCATTCACACCAAGGGACAATTTGGACCGGCCAATCCACCTGAAATGCATGTCTTTAGAATGTGGGAGGAAACCGGAGTGCCAGGAGGAAACCCACGCAAGCACTGGGAGAACATACAAACTCCGCACAGGAAGTCCGGTAGCTGGATTTGAACCCACACAGGAGGTTCCCAAGACCTTGGAACTGTGCCGCACACGCGCTAATCACTGCGCCGCCGTGCTGCCCCTACAGTTCAACATTTTCTACTATTTAAAACAGCTAGAGTGTCTAAACTACAGCTACAGGGATGAAAAAGTTTGAATTTCGTAACAAGTCTAGTCTAGATATAAGGATTTAACTGAGTTAAAGCTATACGAAAATTCAGAAGGAAAGCAGCTTTCAAGCTTTAACTTACAACAGAGGTCTCCAAACTTTTTCTCAAGCTGAGAGCTATATTTTGACACTAATTAGCAGTTACAATTACCAGGAAGTAGAGTTAAACATACTCTGTCAACCACCCAAAATACATTTGTCTAGAATATCACAATTACCCACTAATGGTGAGCTATTTGCAGAACAGGTCCGCGGGCATTTCTACTGTTCTCAGGGGGCACTATGTTGGAGACCCCTGACTTAGAATTACCCAACAAAAACTTCTACAAGAACATTTGTATTCACCATGAACAAAGCCACAGCCTTTATAAAGAATAATCCGTCATACTCTGTGTCCACATCTGGACTAATGTCTATCTGAGGTTCATATCTACAAATTGGGATGAGTGAAAAATTGCCGAATGTCTCCAGATGTGGATTCAAAAGAAAATTGATTGTTTTATGTTTTTTTAGTATATGTTTACACAAGTTTGATATCCAGTCACTGTAACCTTTTATAAAAATACTTGATGATAACCTAAGTTATTACCATTTATTAGGGTGGTACTGGGCTCCCAGAATATTTGATTGGGGACACGTCAATGAAAAATGGTAGAGGAACAATGTTCCAGCATGTGTTTCATTAAAGAGAGAAGTTAAAAGGAACAGCACCTCTAAGTCAGAGACGGTGGTACTCAGGCGGAACGGGTGGTTTGCTACCTCCGCGTCGGGATTGAGAACTTGCCCCAAGTGGAGTAGTTCAAGTATCTTGGGGTCTTGTTCACCAGTGAGGGTAGGGTGGAACGTGAGATCGACAGACGGGTCGGTGCAGCGTCTGCCATCATTCGGGCCCTGTACCGTCCGTCATGGTGAAGAGGGAGCTGAGCCGAAAGGCAAAGCTCTCGATCTGCCGGACGATCTACGTTCCTACCCTCACCTGTAGTCATGAACTTTGGGTTATGACTGAAAGAACACGATCCCGGATACAAGTGGCTGAAATGAGTTTCCTCCCTCGGGTGTCTGGGCTCTCCCTTAGAGATAAGGTGAGAAGCTCAGTTATCCGGGGGGGACTCTATGTAGAGTTCAGAGGAGCCAGTTGAAGTGCCTCGGGCATCTGATATGGATGCCCCCTGGACGCCTCCCTCAGGAGGTGTTCCGGGCATGTCCCACCGACAGGAGGCCCCGGGGGCGAACCAGGACACGCTGGAGAGACTATGTCTCTAGGCTGGCCTGGGAACGCCTCAGGATCCCGTTGGATGAGCTGGAGGAAGTGGCTGGGGATAAGGACATCTGGGCTTCCCCATTAAGGCTGCTGCCCCCGCGACCTGACCCCGGATAAGCGGAAGACAGTGGATGGCTAAGTTAAAATGTCATCACTTTTTGAATGGGGGTGTGTGGGACATTTTCGGGAAGGTCAGCTTTCCTTGCAGTCCCAAAAAAGTTGACACTCCTGAGAACCCAATCACGAATGTTTGGTTAAAGCCAAAAGTGGAGGATTCAATCCCCTTTTTCACAGACTGGTGTCTGCTTTTCTAATAAGAGTGGGTACTGTGGAGGGATTATCTTCCCACTCTATGACTTTGATTCGTTGACCGTCTGGGAGTCACTGAACTTGAGGGTTTGGTGTCAAGTGACGGTCATGCTGCTTTATAACACAAACAAAGTTTGCAACTCAAAGAATCCGTATCTTTGACTAAACACGAGGAGAGCCTCGGTATTGTGGACATTCTGGCAATTGGGTTGTTTTGCATTCAAACTTTGGTAAAAATTTACAGACTGAGCACATACTTTGTATCTTTGTGGGTCAGTAAAAACGGTCCTTTGACAAGTAAACAGATACTTGGATGGATGAAACAAATCAGCAAAAAAAACAACAACATTCATGCAGAAGAAACCAAACCCTCCCATGCCATAAAGAGGCCACCCAAAATAAAACCCTGATTTAGAAATCTCATTAGACCTCAGATATTGTACGGTTCCTTGAAAATTGAAACAAGATGTTCCTCAAGGCATCTCCAAAGAATCGTCACGTGATACACATTCCTGGACGTCACAGTCATCCACAATAGACCAACAAAGGGTCACGGTTCTTCAACTTTTACTTGCGTTAGTGAAAGCAAGAAGAGTTGTTTAAGGATTAGTCTCTTGGGGGTTGAACACAGGGGGTCAATAAGAAGCCCACCCAAGCCATAGAGACCTTCTAATTCTTCAAAAGCACCAGGACTTCACTATCTTTCAAGAATCCCAACTCTTGCACAGGCTTGGATGTTGATGCCAGGGTAGCTATCCAAAACACAACTACATTTCTCCTTACTTTTTTGGGAATGCGGGGGCAATTCGAGCCGAGCGTGTGTGGAAGTTGCGCAACAATACGGAAAAAGGAGTTGACGCACCGGAAATGTGAAGCAACACATATCGCAAGAACTGGTCAAAGAGACCTGATAATTCTCCCGTTTGATATCTCATTCGGAACATAAGTGGGACAGAACTGAAATGCAGAATCAAATCAATGTGAGCAGATGGATTATCATGCATTCTTATACTTGTTCGTGTCAGGTCGGCTCTGAGGAGAATCACGGCGTGTTACGTAACGCTATTGCGTCCCGGCGCATGCCTTCGCACAAAGAGTTGGCATGCTGGCTCACATTCAGGCCAGAGGAGGAAGAAGGCTTGTCACAGTTTTGGACAAAGAGGAAAAGGATTATAGAGGTGTTTGTGAAATCATCCGCAAATTCCACCCGATTTAGGCAACTGGACTTGGCCTTGATTGTTCTGCCAACGGAAGCTACAGTATATGATACTGTGTATCACTTCTCAGGTTTCTCAAATTCATCTTGTTTTTTTGCCTGTTATCACTTATTTGATCAAAGCAAGAAATGGAAAAAGAAAAACATACTTTTAAGGATGATACAGAGTTTGTTCACAGAACAAAAGTCCTTCATCTGGTCCCAAATTAAGTTTTTACTTTGTATATTGGAGATAATTTGTTGCTTGGTTCTATGATTATGACTTAGTCAAAGTCAAGTAATGTGGGTTGGATGTGGCCCGTGAGAATATTTTCTCCGGTCTCTGATTTGTTTTGGATACTTACAAGTTTGCTGCTATTGGACGAGTGAAAAGTCAAGTCAAGTCATGGGCTGCACGGACCACAGACTATTGCAAACCACAGACCATTATTACACCATCCCCTGATCCAAAACCTACATGAGGGCAAGGAAAAACCTCAATCTGAGGAAAATGAAGTAACCTTGAGAAGGGATTGCAGGATGACCCGTAAACATGGAAAAATTGAAAATGAATGTGCTGTAAATAAATCCTTTTTTTTAATTTTTATTGTTATTTTTCTTTGTTTTTGGCTATTGTCATTGTTGCAATGTGTATTAAACGATGTGATCATCTCTGAAGAGCAGGAGGACGCTTTACACCAAAACACCAGATGATGAAGATGCTGTATCTGAGTCAGATCAGAAGGCTTCTCATGCTACTGGTATCCATGGAAACAAGTACTATTCGAAGGCCTCAAAAGGCCTAGAGATGGAATGGCGCCACCAGGTTGTACTTGCCCAAGACACACCACAGGAAGTGATGTCCCTACGACGCTGGCGGTTAAGGGATCTATGAATCGTGAACAGCCTGAACTGAGCTCATGTTTAGCATTAGTAGTAAGATGTAGGCTTTAGTATTGTCTAGCAGTGCTTTAGGGGTCGCTAGCATTGCACATTAGTAACTAGCATTGACAACTTACTTCATTTTCAACAATCAGTCTGGCCATCGGCAATTCGTCAAATGTTTTTTCGGCTCTAGGTCCATTCAACTTTTAAACCCCTGACTTATGCCATCATACAGACGCTCTCCTAATTACGAACATTCGAGTTACGAAAAACGGTAGATAAGAACATTTTTTTCGGGATGTTGAAAAATATCCGGATATTGCTGTAAGTTAGATTTTGTATTGTGTGGACCTTTTTCAGAGTTCCAGACATTCCTCTAGTGCTTTTTGCTGCCACTGTCGTTATGTGGCATTGTGAGAGGTCACCCAGCATCCACTCCGAAAAGAAAATCTGGCTTGCTCTTCCTAGTTCGTGTGTAAACATTGTATACTGTATTTCCAGCGTGCTAAGAACTTTGACATTTTTATTATTTAATATCTCATGCATCCATTCAATATGGTTGGTGTAAAGTGTAAAGAAGAACATTGCTAAAATTTGTCCTATACTGTCTCAGTCGGATGCGGAGATTATATTCACGCGTTTGTTACCTCCCGTCTCGATTACTGTAATGCACTACTCTCCGGTCTCCCGAAGTCCAGAATGAAGTCTTCAGCTGGTAGCTGTAGCGAGGCTTTTAACTAGGACAAAAAAGTCCGATCACATCGCACCGATTTTGGCTAACCTGCATTGGCTCCCTGTTAGCCTAAGATGTGATTTCAAGGTTCTCTTAGTATTATACAAAATCATACATCGACTTGCTCCCTCATATCTTTCAGATCTGATTTCCCCTTATATTCCGGTCCGAAGCCTTCGTTCTGAGAGCGCCGGTCTTCTGGTGATCCCAAGAGCCAAGAAGTGTTCCGCTGGTTCGAGAGCGTTCTCCATCCGGGCATCGGTGCTGTGGAATGCTCTTCCCCCTGAGATCTGATCTGCAACCTCAGTGGAAATGTTTAAATCTAATCTTAAAACACACTTCTACTCTATAGCATATGAATAACCTATACTTTTTGTGGACAATATCTCTGTATTATTTGTGATTGCAACATCCTTTGCTGTCTGGTAATCCTGAAAGGGGGATGCCACATGTGCGGTCCCTTCTCAAGGTTTCTTCATTTTCCTCATGTTGAGGTTTTTGAGTTTTTCCTTCCAGATCAGGGGATAATGTAATAATAGTCTGAAAAAATAGTCTGTGTAATAACCTGTGAAGCCCTTTGAGACTCTTTGTGATTAAGGGCTATACCGTACAAATAAAAATGACTTGACTTGAGAAGAGGCGAGCCGTTTCATTTGAAACGAAAGTGGAATAAGATTGCTTGATGCGGTTGAGAAAATGGTCGGAACGCTTTTTTTCGTCCACTTTTTACCACGGAAGAGGAAGTAGCCTAACTCTTGAAGCCCTTCTTCCAAAAGCAAGTTAAACTTGACGTTATTTATCTTTATAGAGCATATTATTTCATAAAATGTTTATTTTTCAGTACAAAACAATACAGGTTACTTATAAAAGCCTTAAACATACTTGTACAAACCTTAAACATATAAAGTATAACACTGAAGCAATTCACGAACAAATTCAACTTACGAACGATCGTTTGTAAGTAGGGCAGCGTCTGTAGTTATTGGAAAGATATCGACGACATCATTTTAGTTATATTCCCAATAGTCTGAACAACTTCTATTTGGGAAGGCGACTTTCTGCCCCCAGCATGAAAGCGTGAACACTTACTAAAAAATACCCGAAGCCCCTCGCCGCTGTACGAGGCAGAGCCACGGGCGAGACGGAGATAAAAATACTTTTTGCGGCCCATTCTGTCTGATGCTATCCTGGCTCGTTGCCGTGGCAACAGGAAGGAAGCAGAATCGTTGCCCTGGCTCAGCAGGATGGGCTGAAATAACTGTGACAGGAATAAAGAGGGTGAGCAAGTGCAGCAACCGAACAGTCTAGATAATAACCCAAATGTACAAAATGCCGGAATATGAATGTAAATCTTAAATGTGTTTCGAGGATTTATGATACGTTTACTCTGGACCGTTCATTTTTGCGGGCATGTCAAGAAAACACAGGAAACTTCTCAGAACTTATCCAATGTGACCCAGCCAATGAAACGGCTTGTATGTCGTATAGTTGTTTTGTGGGGCGGGGGGTGTTGCGTGCGAGGTGAAAAAATTAAATCAAAGGACATTGGAGGTTAAAGTTGCACCCAGGTCAGTCATTTTGGGAAACTGCATTGACCTAGATCGGGGGTCTCCAACCTGGTCCCCGCAGGCACCCGGGTGCCCCCTGAGGACAGCTAATGTGCCCGTGGACCTGTTTTGAAAATACTCTAACCAGTCGTTGTGATTTTCTAGTAATTTTCAAATTCTTATATTTTATTTACATTTTTTCTTTCTCTTTTTTTCTTTCATTCTATCTCTCTCCTTTTCTTTCTATTTCTCTTCACTTTTTATTGATTGTTTTTCATTTCTCTTTTTCTTTTTCTCTCTTTTTTGCCCATGTTTGCTCTTTCCCCCGGTTTTTGTTTGCTCTCTCTCTCTCTCTCTCTCTCTCTCTCTACTTTTCTTTCTTTTTAATTTTTTTTCATTTCTCTCTTTTTTCTTTCTATCTCTTTTGCCTATTTTTGCGCTTTCCCTTCCTCTTTCCTTCGCTCTTGTCTTTTTCTGTCTCACTCTTTCTATCTCTCTTTCTCTTCCTCTGCCTTTCTCATTTTTATTTTCAATGATTAACCTGTTATTACCATAGTAACAAAAAGTAGTACAAGATACAATTTTATTTTTAAAAATGTAAATCAGACAAGGTGCCCTTCAGACTAATAGGTAGCAAAAAGTAGTTCTCAGCTTGAATCTTTCCTGTTAATTTGATTAAGTTTTTCTTAGTCTTGATGGCATTGAAAAACGTTTGGTCTTTACCTTTTACAGTAATTTCTGGAATACAAGACGCTACTATTTTGCAAAGTTTTAAACACTGTGGCTTTAAATACGGTGCAGGTTGTTATTTTTTGTGTGGCTGCACTTAGGAATATGGCAAGCTGCTCTTTTCCACATTGCCCGAGTTAAAAAAAAAAAACACCTCGGTGACGTCGGGAAACATTTATGACACCCTTGAGAGGAAATTATTTTTTTTGTCAACATTGTATATATAATACATAACAGGAGGAAAACGGGAAGTTTAACATTACTTTATTGAATATTTACAACATACAATATTTTTCACAAACTAAGTTCTTAATTTATTCATCTAAATTCAACATCAGTACAAGTTATCGACAGAAAACCTGTTCTTCCCTTTCTGTATCATTGCCATCATTGTCATCATTGTCACGTCACTGCTGTTTCCTTTAATCTTCCAGGATTGATGACAAGCGAATGCAATGTGGTCCCTCACCACAGCAACCATCCTCATACGATGGTCCGGCCACCATGCCTCCCTCCGAAAATGTCAACATTTGACAGGGACGTGCGAAGATGATCTGTGCCGTCTTTGTGGTGAAGAAGAATGGGCTCTGGTGCCCCGCACTCAAGAATGCCAGTTAACAACGCTAACTTCTCCTTCAGGAACTAAGAAGCCTCCCACATAAGAGAGATGATTATCCTCAGGCGGTTGAGTGACTCAACAACAACAACAACCGCAGCAACCACCAATGACAACAGGACAAAAACCAAGTTTGGGATGCAATCTGGCGCTATTCTCCACACTGTCACTGGAACTGTCGTCTAGAATTAGAATAGAGTATACCTTTATTATCATTGTTACAAAATGGGTTGAACATATTGTGACAACGAAATTGGACGTGGCACTCCAGGTTCACATTTTACTGTGAGGATGAAAAAACAAACAAAAGATAAAGGATAATTTACACAATGTTTACACAAGAAGGTGTGGGCATGTAGAGGCAGAATGTGTTTACATTGGGCGTTTACTTACAGTTTTGGGATCGTATTAGTGCAATATGCGGTAGTGATAAATAGGCAACATTGTGCAAAGTAAGCATAGGTATAAATACAATTTTACATCTGTATGAGGTAGTGTGTTTGCAAGAGTTTCAGTTTTTTGTGCAGTGTGTGTTAAGGGTGGTGATGGCTCTGGGGAGGAAACTATCCCTGAGTCTGTTTGTTTTTGTTTTGTGTGACCTGTAGCGTCTGCCGGAAGGCAGCAGGTCGAAGAAGTGGTGGCTGGGGTGAGAAAAGTCCTCGATGATGCTCACATTTTACGCTATGCAGCCCTCATTTGCCTTTTTTACGGTGCAGCAGTAAATATATGCTTGTCTATGTAATCGGTATGGTGAATGGTCACATGATCCAAAAACACGTGATGTAAACAACTTAACTTATTTCAAATGTGCGGGGGCATGGTGCCGTTGGAGTTTCGTAGCAAGAGGCGTGGGCTAAATCACCCACTCGGTTGGTGCCTAGTTTGCACCGGCCCTAAAATGTAAAACATGGACGTGAATTTGTTAATATTTCTGACAGTTTAAGCCTTTGTTTAGTGCAAAGACAAAATTGAGTTTCATTCATAAATTTGAGCATGCGGCTTTTGGATCAGGTGCGCTCTGTAATCTGGAATTTATGGTACGTCTTTTTTTAATTAGATTTAATTTCCTGAGCAAAATATATGTTTCATTGTTCCCCAGCAGACATGGTATTCTGAATAATGATATCTGAGTATGTGGTTTATCGTTATAGCCGCCAGGGTCATCGGAGCACCACTGTCCGTGGTATGTCTTGGGCAAGTGCAGCCTGGCAGAGCCCATCCCTCTTCAAGCTGTTTTTTTGGGGGTAGGGATTTGTTCCCACAAATAAATCTGGTTTTCAAATACACTAGAAGTTAAAAAAACACAACTGTTTTTATCCGTCTATGGGTCAGCCATTTTGAGAATTCTGTCTTTTGAAGATGACATCAGAAAAGCTCTGGTTTCAGCTAACAATCAAGCACGGTTCACCTACTTTTGACTTGTGATTGCAACCCATGTGGAGGTGCCTTCATCTCAGTTACGCATGTAATCAATTGCCCTGCACATGGTTCCGTTTTACTGGTCTGCATGAGTAAATGCTCAAAGAGCCAGGAAGCCATTAGATTGACTTGAATTCCAGAAAGTTTTTGCTGTTAAGTAAGTTCGTGTTGAACAGGAATCTGTATGTATTGGATTTGTCTAATCTAATAAACTGTATTTGTAGTTTACGTTGCTAAAATAGTCCTTTTGTTATTTATGCATAGTCAATTCTCTAGTTTTTGTTTAGTCCTAGTTCTCAGTGTGCTGGATTTGCCGGTCTTCCCTTTCTTAATCCCTCCATTCGCCCAGCTCGTAACCTATAAACTTTGCTAAATGTTGCGCTATATTAGCCTTCAATGTGCAACTCATCCTTTCTCTACGATCATGTTTCTGTATCGTTATGCCAGAAAACAAGGAGGCAAAGGAGGACCTCTTGTCTTGGTTGCCATGGCTCCCAATTGGCCCCGCACCTGTGGCGCCAGCTGCGGCTCGACTATTTAAGCTCAGTGCTCTCACTTTTCTTTTGTCAGTCCGTCAACGAACCTCTGCCCCGCAAGACGTGGGTTCCGACTTGGTCCTGTTTCCCTTTGGCCTTTCATGTCCGGTATTGTTACCGTTTATTTTGTCCTATTTTATATCGGGTTCCAGTTTTGTTCCCATCATTTTGCCCTGTTATTTATTCTCTCCAGTATTCGTTCCCGTCTAGTTTGTCCTATTTAATTTCAATATCCTGTTTAATATCAATCCTGTCTGTCCCGTCCTGTCCGTTATCCACCCCATCTGTTCGATATTTGCTTGGGCGATTGGTATCGATCTTGTCAGTCTCTGGCTTCCTGTCTTTCCACGCCAGACCGCTGCTTAACGTACATGACTCCCCACTTCCCGTATAATAAAAGCTTGTGTCAGAAATGTCACGCATTTGGGTCCTGATCATGTTCCGGTTCTTGACACCTCTTGTAGGACAGAAAGGAAAGAGACTGTGTGTTTAGGCCTAGCACGACAAAAGCTATATGGAAAGTATGCTTCGAAACATCACAGATAACATGTGACCATCCTTAAAAAACATTTAGTTTTGTACACTCAACAAAGGAATAATACGATTTTTTTTTCGGATGCTCGAATCAGATGTCAACGAGTCTTGGGTATACCATATCTCACTACAGTCATTGCGGACCCTGAAGAGCTTAAAAATAAGTGTGAATGAATGAACACATCAGTCTTGTGTCAGCTAAAGCAACAAATAGCGCAACGACTCTTGACCAGTGAACCGGCACATCTACACATCCTTGGTACATATTGTTGAAACACTAACCTGATCTAAATGAACAAAACATGGAATGAAGAAGGATATGATGGAATACAACAAGTTTTTCCACATCAAAACACTAAAGTAAGACGACAGGTGAAGCATTCTCAAGCGTGGACCGAACAACAACTAGAAAGCAGTGACAATGAGACCATGAAGTATAATACTGGATCACTAACTACTAGCTTCAATCTGAAAGAAACATGAAAGAAAGATGCCTCAGAATATATACACTCAGGTATATAGAGCAATAATGAGAGTGCCAAAATGACCAGTGTTGATACTAGCACGTAACCAATGATCTATTCTCCATAAAAAGCACTGTGACGGTTATTAATACAATTTTGTAATTCTACTGTCATTGCTACATGGTGCGTTACTACATAGTACGTTACTACATCGTTGCGTTATTCCTATACTCCTTTAACGCAGATTAACTATGACTACATCCTCAAAGAGCAGAGCACTTCTCCTGAAGCACATCATCAGCGAGTCTTTTGACTAAGACAAGAAAGTTTAACCATCGTACTCCAATATCGGCTAACTTGCATTGGCTCCCGGTCTGATTAAGATGTGACTTTAAGGTTCTCTTACTAACATACAAAATGTTTGCATGGACTTGTGCCCCCTTATCTCTCTGATTTGATTTCCCTCTATGTTCCTACACGGAGCCTCCGCTCGGAAAATGCTCGTCTACTTGTTACTCCAAGAACCAAGAAGAAATCTCCAGGCTCTTTCGATGGCTTATGATTGTTGCCTACATTTCCTGTCCTTACCGGATGCCTGGTTGATGGTGAAATGAGGAACTCGGACGTATCGGGGTGAGCCAGTGGACAAGCGCCATAACCTAGTCCTGAAGCATGTCACCATCTGTATGGACCAGCTGGTCGAGATGGGAAACTGCGTCGTTGCTGTCACAGATTTTTTAGGAAATGCTACACATGTTTTCTTATTGATGTTCACTAGGTTTAGTGTTTTTACCCAATGCCAAATATATTGCAATTTTGTCATTCTGGAAGGGGGACTACTACTTTTGTGACCCCTTCTCAAAGTTTCTTGTTTTCCCTCATGTTTAGGTTTTCCCTTGCCCGCATGTCGGTTTCAGATCAGGGGATGGTGTAATTGTGGCCTGTGCAGACGTTTCAGACATATTGTGGTTAAGGTCTATACAAATAAATGTGGCTTGACTTGAGAGCTGAAGAGACAGTTCAGTTGAGGAGTTTTTCATAAAATAAAACAAGAGTGAACCCCGGACCATTGGTTCAGGAGAGCAATAAAAGATGGGCCTGTGTACATATTCAGACACCATCAAGGAACTTTACCAACTTGGCCACAAACCTAAACCAGGCCAGGAACCATCAGCAGCGGAGAAAGCTATCCAGAGTTGCCTCCTTAGTGGTGCCCCAGGCAGTTAAGGGATCCAGGAACTGATTTAATACACCCTTGGTGTGGTGGCGTCTGTATCATCCTCAGGTCCTCTACCAGAGTCCCTGGGAGTTTTTGAGGGTTCTGTAGTTCTGCAGTGTTTCATTGTCCCTAGGACTGCGCTATACTATTTCATTTTGGTGTCACAAAAATCACACTTCTTATTTGTCATGCAGCAGGAAGTTCCTGCTGTGAGCTTATTCAAAACGCCTGATCCCAAAGCGAGCAAATACGACTTTGGCCTCGGAGATAGCGAGCAATGAGAGGGTCAATGAGATAAGAGGCCGCTCGAGTGTGCATTTGCACACCGGGGCCCAAAGTCAATCATTCACAAAACGTCTTTCACACCCACACGCTTCCTGCGTGACGTTGTCGATAGGGCGTGCCTGGTGTCACAATCTTCACACTTTTATAATGGGTGCGCTCGTTTTCTAAGACGTGATGTCAGTCACTCAAACGTCAATCCTCTGTAAAGTTGTACAGGAACACATGATGACTGCTTATCTCATGTGTGTCAGATTTATGGCCCGCGGGCGAAATGTGGCCTGCCACGTACGTCATTTTATGTGACCCGAAAGACAATGCTGAGAGAAGCACAAGAAAAAACAACTGCATAGTTTCAAACAATGACTTGCAGTTTTGAACAATGCAGTTTTAAATATGTCCACTGGATATTGCCAAAGCCAAGCACTACTCCACCCTGACCACATACAATGGAAATTATTTCAATAGTTTTTTTTTTTTTTTATGTTTTTTTTTTTCCAAATGCACAATAGAGAACACTACAAGAAAATGCATTTTAGTGAATCACAAAAAAATGTTTTGTATTTAAACACCCTGAATCATAATGTAATTATGAGCCTCCAAAAAGACCCCTAGCCCTCTAGCTAAGACACACTTTTTATGCCAATAATTTACTCTTCCAACCCCCATGAGAATAGTTTTTCTACCATGTGGCCCCCAAGCGAAAGAGTTTGACACCCCCTAGTTTATCTCAATTATGAACTAACTAACTGGTTTAAAGATTTTGCAGAGGGGCCCGACCAAGAGGAATAAATGATTGATTAATTGATTGGTTAATTGGTAGATTCAGAAAAATCCGTTTTTTTTCATACTCATTCATTAATAAATATACATGCAGAAGCTTACTTGTCTTTTTATTTGTTCATATTGTCAAAACCAGAACAAACAGTAGACCCAAACGTGTAGCGTTTCACATCAAGCTTTATTGAGGAAGCGGAGAAGTAAGGCGCGGGAAAACAAACGCCAGTGATTCTGTGATCGCTGGGCAGGAGAAGCGAGATCGGAGGGCAGAATCGAGTTGAGCAGCAGAGACGGGAGATCGGCGCGTGGTCAGTGTACGGAAACAAGTTGGGCAGCCGGGACGGATGATCAGAGCGTGGTCGGAGAAGGGAATCAAGTCAGGTAGCCGGAATGGGATATCGAAGCATGGTCGGAGGAAGGAATCAAGTCAGGTAGCCGTAGACAATCGGGAAGCCAGGGGCAGACGAGTAGGATACAGGATGGGACAGGACAGATGGGAGCCAGAGTCAAAAAGTGCTTGTCTTGCATGTGCGGAGGTTCGCTGACGGACTGACCAGGAGTGAATGAGAATATTGAGTTTAAATAGAAGGGGAACCAATCAGGAAATGACCAGCAGCTGGAGCCAAACCAGGGGGCAAAGGTGAGGGCAATGGGCAAATCATGACATATTTATAGGACAAATGATTGATTGATTGCCCCCCCCCCAAAAATTTTTATATATATATATATATATATATATATATATATATATATATATATGCATTCTCTATAATTATTAACAAATATACATGCAGACATGTTTTTGTTATTTTATTATTTATTGCCAATTTCATCAAATTGGAACGAATGCTAATTAAAAAAAACAAATAAGCGGTCAAATCATGCTTAATGCTCTCAAAATAGGTGTGTCCTATGTAGGAATGGGTAGAATATTTTGTTTATTTTCTCTTCTAATATAATATTTGTTTTTATTTTGCTGTCTTTGTTTTTGTCTTATTTTATACTGGGATGTTTTTAAACTGCTCCAGAATGGAAATGTGTATTAACCTTTCCTTTTAAGGGGTTATTGTGCCGTTTAACATGGTGTGACCTCTTTTCAGATGGTATTAAAAGATAGTTCTCAGTGTGCTTTTGCTTTTCATTTGGCTCCCTTGGAAGTAGCACGTTGAATAATATAACATTTTAGAGTTCATATGTTTCATATGTTAGAGTTCAAAATGTTAACTCACTGATAATTTGCTAGCGTGTAAAGGTATAAAAGTCACACTTCCTCTTTGCATTTCCTTTTACTCAAAAAAATATTCTTGGTAAGTGTTGCAATGCCACTTTCAACACGCATAATCACAAAGAACCATGCCAAAAATAAATAGGAAGACATATTCCATCCATCCATCCATTATCTGCATCGCTTATCCTCAGTCGGGTCACGGGAGTTCTGGAGCCCATCCCAGCCATCTTCGGGCAGTGGGCAGGGGACACCCTGAACTGGTTGCCAACCAGTCGCAGGGCACACAGGGACAGACAACGACTAAATTTATAATGTGATTGTCAATGTAATAATGTGCTGATTAACTAATAGAACTAATATAGCTGAAAACTCATAATGACAACATACTCAGTCACGCATTTTAATAATCCGTTTGTATACAGGGAACATCAAACAGAAGGATGTGGATTCACTCCACAGGCAAAAGGTTGATAGTTCTGAACATCTCACCTCCATAAAGGGTGACAAAACTCTTTGAAGTAAGAAAAATACTCAACCGTAAGGTTCTTTGCAATGCTCAATATTTGGTGTTAATGCATGATTAATTACAAAAATTATATCACCCAATGTCCAATATTGAAAACAGTAACACGCGGAATAAACATATCTCTTATATTCTTTCAATTGAAAATAAATATTTCAACACTTGGTGATTAAATTACAAAATTTGACATGCATTTTTTTTGATAATCATTAGACTTTATATCTAGAAATTCTTACATAATACTAGGTTCAATTCATCCCAATGGTATTCATAACACATTTCTATGTTGACATCACCAAACCGTTTTCCCTGAGGCGACGTTGAATCCCTGTGATTTGGCGCCTGGCCTGTTCCCGTTCCCCGCGGGCGTAATTAATTCCCGCTTTTTATTATCCTTTATCAAGCGGCAAAGACATTACCTGTGTCACATGAGGCGTGATGGCGCCGGGGGCGGCGGAGGGGGGGGGGGGGTTCAAGGAGCATCCTTGTCGTCGGGTTGCCTGGTAACCATCAGGTCACCACTCAGCCATCGTTATGGTCTTTATCCTCTTCTACGCTCTGCAAACAAGATGTTGAGGATCAAAGTCATTTCCTGTTTGACTGCAAGTGCTAATCTTATTCGTCCATATTTTTTCATGAGCTCACTCAGTGCCATCGATGTATTTTCACGTCATTTGCCGTTTTTCCTTGCCAACACTCAAACCATTTTATTTAAAGCCCCCGGTGCGAATTATTTCATCACTAGATGGCACTGTATTATTCAAAGCGAATGGAAACCCGTGCCACAACAAATATTACACACTGTCCCTTTGATGCTAGAATTGGCATAATTATTAGCGCAATTTAGTTAAAAATTGAAGTAACTATATTTAAAATGAGAAACATAAAACAGCAGCATATTATTTTGATCATACTAAAACAATTTTTACTAAAATGAAAAATAAAAACGTTAAATGAGCGAAAGCTCCAAAATGCGCTTTTTTCAATTAATTTTTTTAAATATGAAATTTAGTAGCCTACTGTCCCTTTAAGATATGTTTTCCACCCAGGTAAGAAAAAAAAAAAAGTAAATCTACTGGAAGTATACAATTTCAGTGAAAAATATATCGTAAAATTAAAACTGAAAACATCAAAAAATATGTCATAATATTAAGTAAAATGTCATAAAATTAGAAAAAAAACCGACAGTTTGTGAAAATGGGTTTAATTTTTTTGCAGAGTATCCTTTTGTTGTGAAGTTCATTAAAATATTGTAAAAGTCCCCAAACAAATGTTGAAAATAGGGAAAGACTATGAACATTCTTTCAATGTGAGATTAATTTTGTTCTAAATTAAAGTAAAAATACCATATTATTAGAAAAAAATAAGTGACATTTTCTAACAAAAGGTTAAAATAATTATTCATTTTTTTAATGCGAGTATAATTTAGTTTTAAATTCAAGTAAAAATATCTTATTATTTAAAAAAAAAGCGACATTTTCCAACCAGGGGGTAGACTTATTTTCATTTTTGCAATGTGAAAAGAACATGAGCAAAGTCAACATGACTACTATAATACCTCCCATTGCACAATATTTAGAAAAACAAAGTCAAAGTGTAAATAGCGTGAACTAAACGATGTCAAAACATTTGGAAAAAAAAACAAAAAAACTTCAATGACAATGACTGATTATGACTGAAAAAAGGTCCGCTGTTGAAGCAATCATTAGAAAATTGAGGAAGCTAAAACATGACATCAATCTCAATTTGAGTAGAGTCCCATGCAAGATATCACCTCGTGATGTGTCAGTGATTCTAAGATAGGTTATTGTACCAAATATTCACATTAATTTCTCAGGTGTTTAAATACCTATATCACATGAATAAATCGTTAAAAAAAAATCATGCATTTTTATTTCTGGATTTTTCTTTTTAGTTTATCTGTCTCACAGTGGACATGCACCTACGATGATAATTTCAGACACAGATAGTGTTCAAATACTTATTTTCTTCACTGTAATTATATATATATATATATATATATATATATATATATATACATACGCATTCGTCCATTATTTGCACCGCTGATCCTCAATAGGGTCGCGGGGGCACTGGAGCCCATCCCAGCTATCTTTGAGCGGTGGGCAGGGGACACCCTCAACTGGTTGCCAGCCAGTCGCAGGGCACACAGAGACAGACAACTCACTCGATCAGTCACACCTCGGGATAATTTGGACCGGCCAATTAACCTGACATGCATGTTTTTTGAATGTGGGAGGAAACCGGAGTGCCCAGAGGAAACCCAGGCAAGCACGGGGAGAGCATGCAAACTCGGCACAGGAGGATTTGATCCCATGACCTCAGAACTGTGCCCCTGACGCGCTAACCACTATAACGCCTATATTGCAATCATGGCCAAATAGATTGCGAAATATCTTCGGGTGAGCACACAAACAGGAAGAAAGATGACCAACAATGACTAAATTAAGGAGTCCTGGGTTGGACTGCTGACTCAACTTGACTGTTTGTTCCTCATTTCCTGTGCTGAATTCATAAGTCAACCCATTGTCAACAAAGAACATAGTTTTTGACTTACCCCTTCAGGCCTTAATGTGTATTTTTCATTTCAGAGCTCCCTTGAAAAGTCTCATATGAATAAATTTACTGTATGTTATAACAAAACAATGATGTCTTTGAATGAGCAGTTGAAATTAAAATATAATTTGCGGATTAGTGAAGACCATACCTAAACAAGGCAGAATTATTCCGCTTTTCATTCAAAAGTGGGTATCACTTAATTTTTGGCACCTGAACGCAGGAAAAAAATTGATTTATATTGATTTATTTATGATTTAAAAATGATTTATTCTCAATAACTGCTCTGAACCTTGACAAATGTAAAATCACCCGGAGTGACTGTCAACAATCTAGGTGTCATAATTGATCATTATCAGTTGTTTCAGTTACAAAATACAAAAATAAGACTAGAAGACCTTTTCTCCATATTAATAACAATTTGTAGATTCACCTAATGCCATCAATATCTGATGCCGAGATAATAATTCTTGTATTTGTTACTTCTTATCTCGATTACTTTAATGAATTACTGATGTCTGGCTCCCGGTAAACTCAGTCAGCAAAGGTGACAGTCCAAGTGTTCAGCAGGTATTACTCGTAATAAGCTCACTGAAATAACAAAAAGGCTGTAACAAGAGAGTTTCGGATGTGGCGAGGTAGGCACAAACTAGCACCGAGCCAAGGAGACTGGGTGTTTAAATAGTGAAGAGGGAGGGGTGTGATTGGAGGCTAATCAGGACAAGTGACACCAGGTGTGGGGAGTCAGAATGTGAATGACCTTTTAAGGTAAGGGCAAGCGAGGGTGAGAGATAGAGAAAGAGAGGAAACCAAACATAGTGCAGAAAAGCGACCTCTCCTACTAGGTTTGTTGAGTTTTTTCCTTGCCCGCATGTAGGTTTTAGATCAAGGTATATTGTAAGTGTGGTCTGTGCATTGTTCTCTGCAATTAAGGGCTGCACAAAGACATGTTGGGTTCTGGCTTCCATTGCATTTTGCCTGCTTTTACTAAATACTCGCACTAGACACTCCCTTCTAAATTCATGTTTGTTTGAAATCTTGATCAAATATGAAATGCTTCTAATTATTCAGTCCTTATTTTTTCACCATTTAATTTTTACAATTTTCGGATTTTATTTTTTCAAATTTGCAGAAGTTTCTTGTTTCGTCATGAGTAGACAATTAGTATGTGACGTATTACTGTGCTGAGCATCTGCAGGGTGAGACATGCAATTCTCTTGCCTCATTTCAGAGGGCAATTGTGAGACCAAGGACTCTAATTTTGAGCACATCTGAGCCCCTAATAATAAAATTTGTATTTTAGCAAACTAACTCTAAGTCAAGCCGCACAATGATTATTTCATAATGGAGTATAGCTATCTATTAATGCCTTTATTCAAAAGAAGCAACACTTGGACATATTTTACAAGTTAAGGTAAGAAAATTAATAATGTTTCTATATGACCATGTGTATACTGTACTTCCTGTTTCTGCCATTTAGATGATGATAGATTAAATGTCATTAAAATGAGATGTTTGCGTGGTATGTGTGGAGTGACATGACTGGATAGGTTAAGGAATGAGGAAGTAAGGAGAGGAACAGGTGTGGTTAGAAGAGCTGGCTGAGAGGGTTGATGAAAATGTTCTGAGATGAATTGGACAAATGGAAAAAATGTATGAAGGCCGTTTGACTAGTGTGTAGTACAGAAGTGGTGGGAAATAGAATGAGAGGAAAGGCCCAAATGTGGTTTGATGGAGGGGGTGAAACGTGCATATTGCTACTAGTTTGACTAACTTGCACTGGCTCCTAGTTCGCTTAAGATGTGACTTTAAGGTTCTCTTACTAACGTAATATTTGCATGGATTTGCGCCCTCTTATCTCTCAGATTTGATTTCGCCCCGTGTCCCTGCACAAAGCCTCTGCTCGGGAAATGCCGGTGTACTTGTGACTCCAAGGGCCAAGAAGAAGTCTGCAGGCTCGAGAGAGTTCTTCATCCGAGCCCCGGTCCTGTGGAATGCTCTGCCTCCGGAGATAAGATCTACAACCTCAGTGGAGGTTTTTAGATCTAGATTTAAGACCCACTTCTATTCAATAGTTTATGATTGATGCCCACCTCACACTTTTCTTTTCGGTCTTTTTCCGACTGCATGGCGGGTGGTGATCCGAGGATGATTTGAGATGAGTCAGCGGATCAGCATCTGGACCTGAAGCATGTCAACGCCTGCATCGACCAGCCGGCAGAGAGGAAGCGGTGTCGTTGCTGTTATGGACTTTTTGGACCATTTTACAGGCTTGAGGCGTCGTTGCTGTCATACACTTTCTGGACAAATTTCAACATATTCCCTATTGTTTTGTGGACCGTTACCCAGTGCTAAATCTATTGCAGCCTGGTCATCCTGGAAGGGGGATTACCGCTTGTGAGACCCTTTCTCAGAGTTTCTTTTTTCCCTGTACTGAGGTTTTGATTCTTTGCTCGTCTGCCAGTTAATTTAATGGATGCAAGGATGTGTGCTAGGGATAAATGTGAATGGCTAACTTGGCCTGCTCGGGCCAGGAGAGTCGGAGGTGGCATCATGCGGAAGGGGGACACACCAAGGTTTGCTGCCGGGCCTCTCTGCTGATGAACGATTGCATGGCACAGCAATTCACCCCTTGTTGTGCTGTGGGCTTAATGTTCGGTGTCAGGTTGGGAAGAGCGATGGGGAATGAATGATTGGTGAATGTGTTCTTGACTCTAGCCATCTCCTACTAGATGTATATGGTTTCGGTATATAGTTTCATTTATTTGTAAATCTAACTGTGCATGACCAGACAAAACAGCACTTCCTGCCTTAGTACATAATATAAATGAAATTAAATCACAATATGAAGTCGATGAAAACATTTATAAGGGTACAAGACAAAGTAAGTTTTGTTCGAAGCTTGTTTGAAAAAAAGAGCCCAACAATTCGGTAAAGAAAAAATATGTCAATATTTATTACAGTATAAACAAGCGTGGTGTGGTTTGAGTATACTGTACAATACAATCTATGGGGCCAAAGCTGTTTCCTTCAAGGTGCCTTCCAGTCCGTCTTCGCCCACACACCTTGCATGTTGTGTTAAAAACAGCACAATACAAATCGACCATTCAACGCGACACGATTCAAAGACGCATTGTCCCCCCCAAAAAAACAAAAAACAAAAAAACGGAAAGAAAATCCCTGAAAATTCCCTCATTGAGGTAACCTTTTCCCTTTTTTAAAAAAAATCATTCACTTAATAGTCCATCCCGTCCTGAGCACATTGACACCTAGATGTGGCTACAAGTTGAAGACATGGAAACGTCCGTTCCCGCAATGTGGCAATGTGTCCGTGTTTTTTTAGTTACTTTGTATAAAATTTTAAAAAAGAAAAGACAAGAAAAACACAAGAAAAGCAGTTCGGAATCAACCGTTTTACAAAAAAATGAAAGCTGCTTGTTGAAACAGAGTCCGACACCAGTAAGGGTTTTTCAAGGGTCTGGGGTTCCATTTTCCACTCTAGTGCTGTAGTAGAACAACATTTGCATATAAAGTCATAACATGTTCAATTAATATAGTATGTATATTTACATTAAAAGGCCACAGGAATAGCGTAGAGCAAATGAAAACTGAACAAGACAAAACTGCTCGATTATATTCTCTCGAATGGGTAAAAATGAAATCGTTTGGATAGTTCTTCTCCCATCTCGAAACAAGTGGAAGGTAATGTTTATCTTCCTTGAAAGTAGAGCGCTTTGGTAGCCTTGTTAGTTTAAAAAGCGCGATATAATTATTTAACATTGAATAAATAGGCCAATTAAACTATGTTGCCAATACCAAAATGCAAAGAGAAATTTGTAAGGGTTTTGTTTTGATAAGACAAGAACAAAAAGTTGAGTTGGGAAAAGCGACAGTCATTGAACAAATACAATTACAAGACAGACCTCCGTCAGAAGAAGTACAAAAGAATAGTTGAGGTCTTTCTACGAAAAAAAGACTAATCCTGGTGTAACGCAGTGTATCAAAGACAACAACGTGTTGACCGTGGCATCGTCTATCGAGAAATCATTTTTACTTTTACACAAAAAGTCTTGTAAAAATAGTTCGATACAAAGACGTTAAACAGTCGGTATTTTCCGAAGATTGGAAGGCCAGCTGAGACCAACCGTGCTCACAACCAGCGATAGACGAAACTCGTTTGGTTTTTGATAGCAAACACTGAACCTCACGCAAGAAACACGATTGAAATTGGAGTTCGGGAGGCAAAATATTTGCTTGTTGCTAATGCCCCAAGAAAACAGAGCTTTAACGGTGGATCAGCACATGTTAATAGCATCTACAGCCGTGTAACAACCTTTTCTCATAACTGAGAGCAAAAATGGAAATTTGACCACTTGGATAAACTAAAAAGATTATCCCCGCCATGTTTAAATTCACTTTTAGGGTTAGCATTAAAAAGCTAGCAGATCTAGTTTCATTTCACTAACTACAGGGTTCATACACCTTTTTCATGGCCAAATTCAAGCACTATTCAAGGACTTTCAAAGCCAATTTTCTGGTTTCTCCAGTACCATTAAAAAAAACTGATGTGAATTGTGTATTTTGCAGAGCCACAAATATATATATGCGATTTACAAATGAGATTTTTAATCTTGCATGGGCATTTATCATTTTGAGATCTTGAGTAAATCGCAAATATAAACCCTTCCTATTTAGGTGTTGGGTAAAAATGAAGTTTTTTGTTGCAGGAAATGTACCACTTGGAAACACTGCCTTAATTCTCTGAATGGTCCATAACAAATGTTCATAATCATTGCATCCATCCATCCATTATCTGCCCCGCTTGCTGGAGCCTATCCCAGCCATCCTCAGGCTGTGGGTAGGGGACACCCTGAACTGGTTGCTAGCAAGTCGCAGGGCACACAGGGACAGACTATTCGCTCGCTCATTTACACCTAGGGACAATTTGGACCGGCCAATTAACCTAACATGCATGTTTTTGGAACGTGGGAGGAAACCGGAGTGCCCGGAGGAAACCCACGCACGGGGAGAACATGCAAACTCAACACAGGGTTTGATCTCATGACCTCAGAACTGTGCCGCACACGGACAAACAACTGCGCAGCCATGCTGCCCATCATTACACTAATACACATTTCACAATGCCCTGTTTAGGTGTAGCATGCACCTGCACGTGCCCCGTAAGGGGGTGCGATGACGCTTCATAGTACAGCGCCATTCAAACTCACGTTGGCTGCCGTTAATCCAGACAGAAGAAATTCAATGGGGGAAAAAAAGCCACCAGAGATCAGCGCCTGTATCATTTTCAAACAGATATGTTGAGAAACACGGCAACAATTTCAAGCATAAACAAGCACTTCAACCGAAAGTACTTTTCAATCCTTGAAAAGACAACATTAAAACACCAGAATTTTCAAGCATTTTAAGGACCCGTACCAAACCCTGTAACTAATTTTAAAAAGGGTCATCTATTTTTGAAGATGGATTAAAGATGCTGGATACAATAACAATGTGGGACTTGAAACTAGCAATTTAGCCTACAGCTTCTAAATCTTTGCGCATAAAAAAACGCTCCAACAATTGCATTCGATTTCCAGTTTGTTAAAAGTTTGCCACTTCCAGTTTTAAACAAGCCAATCTTTGTTTTCTAATATTCTGGAAACGCAGTGTTTTTCGTGCGTAGTAATAGAGTGCGAGAAAAATAATCGACTGCTTTGTATTTGGGTTGGCATGTACTGTATATACAATTTAAGTACCTAACATACTGATGGGAAATACAAATAAAGCGAATATGATAAAAAATAATGACCAGAGATCTTGTGTGAGGTTCAGGGTATGTTCAGAGGAAAGCTACAGGATATTTTGCACTCGCTACTACAAATTAGTATCGTTTTAAAATGGCAGCTGCAGTTAATCTCAGTCTTAGAAAAATCAATATAAGAAATAACAAAATCCTCATTCTTTTATATTTTAATTGTAGTTTGTTTTAAAGCGACATCCAACCGGTGGCTGAGCCATACAGTACCGCAGCATGCTCAGGTATAAACAACATTATACAGGTAGATAGGTAACTGTTCACACTATAATATATATTTATATCCAATTAGGTGGAATACTTCTCTCTTACAATATATACTCAAGGCTTAAGGGTGATTCAGACAAAATGTTCTATGAGAAACTCAGTTTCGTACTCAAGTGCAGTTTCTAGATCCTCTTCTATTGAGACCCAGCGGTTTAGTTCTCGTCGGAGCCGGAACATGAGTTTAATTTTGGTTTAACGTATTAAATACTGAATAATCGCTTCTAACAAGCGGGTGACGGGTATTTTCTAAACAAATGACGGATTCAACATTGACATTTGTCTATATTACTTCTAAAGCGACTCGTGTTGAAACAAATTATGGGAACTGTGTTTCGGCTTTCTAACGTGCCGCTTTGTACATTTCAAGAAAGGAGGCACTTCTTTACCAAAGGTTGCCGAGTTCAAATAAGTGCTCTTGCTCCATGGTACGAAAACTCCGGTAGCGTTGTAGAAACCGGTTTGGCGCGATGACAAATCTAAGGAACTGGTACGTTGGGTTGCGTGGTGCAGCTGACTAGAGTTGGTCAAAAGTCAAACGGAAGCTTTTGGTCCTTTTGCGCAGACCACTAGGGACCCGGTCCATTGGCACGCCAGCAAACTAACGGCTACACGATTGTGCAAACTACAACGGGTCACCAAAGCTTGCTTTTACCTTTCCCTGGTTTTACAATCTCAGCTTTTGGAAAAAGATAGAGTTATTAATATTACTATGATTATTATGCGTATATATTTATATTGATATATAGGTGTAGAGTTGTGCATAAAAGCACACAAAAATATACAAAAAAATGCATATAGACATTTCTTCTTGATATAACATACAAACAGCACGTACAGTACAAATACTTGTGTGTTAATAATTTCTCGGATTTAAAAAAGAACAAACTCTCGTTGTTCCGAAGACTCCACAATCTTCAGTTCCGATGAGCAGGTTACATTGTAATATCAGTCTTCGAATCTTTGTAGGAAGAAGTCTCCTTGGCTTGATGAAAGCTATCCGTTGCTTCATTAAAAACTCCCGCCTTCCGAGGCCTCGTCCGAACTTTCCCAGCTCCCCGGAGCTCAAACAATCATCAAAGCGGGCTACCGACGCCTGCGGTGCGTTTCCTGCAACGGTGGGATCACCTAGATCCAGAAAAAAAGACAAGGAAGTGGCTCTCCGGTGCAGGGACATCACGTGGACTCCAAGGTGTCCAGCTGGAACACGTTGTGGTTGGTAGGCGTGGTGAAGAAGAGCTGCTCGTTGGTCGGCGAGGTGGCGTGGTTGTCGCACGGGCTGTTGAGGCCCAGGGTCCGTTCAAAGTCCAGAAGCTGGCCCATAAAGTTGAAGTTGGGTGAAATGTTGGACTTCTTGCGCTTGACGAAGTCGTAGGCGTCGTTGAGTGACAGGTTGAGCTTCTGCATCAGGTAGGCGACCGTCACGGTCACCGAGCGGCTGATGCCGGCCAGGCAATGCACCAGGATGCCGCACTTTTTGGAGCGCGCCTCGTCTGAAGGGGCGAGAAGAAGAAAAAAACGATGAGTTAGATAGGAAATGGTAAGGGTGTAAATCGCAAGTGGACCAATGATTCGATCATTCAAAGACAAATTGTGAGGAGAGACTCGAATTCAGGATTACCTTTATTGTCATTCAAATGAAATGACAATTCTTTCTTTGCATTCAGTGCAAAGTGTTTACAAAGGGAGTTAGAATTTACACATATGTAAATTTTTGATGATTAAGTTGTATTTGTACAAGGAGGTGCAACTGGGTAGTAAAGTGCGAAGAATGTTCCATGGCTCACAGCCTATAACTCAGGGGTCAGGAACCTTTTTGACCCAAAGAGCCATAAAAGCAAAAAAATGTTTTAAAAAGAAATCGAGAGAGCCACATCATATCAAATTGAAAAAACGGCCAAACACGCTCTCTTGACAAAAGCTAATTCTTCAGCACATTTTATTTCACTGTTTGTCATTTGATGATTTAATCAAATGGCTGAAATTATAATAATGCCAAATCCTGTGTCCCAAATCAATGTAAATATGTCATTTACAATGTGTCTTCCACCTTCAGTTAAGAGTGTTGAGGCAATTTTTTTCCATGAACTTTGTCCTTAATAACGGTTATGCATGCAAAGTTCTTTTGTAAAAATGTCACCAATTATTGCAAACGAAAAGCATATTGTCATATTCACTTTCGGTGTAGACTGCACTGAGTGAGAGAGAGAAAGAGAAAGAGAGAAGGAAGTGCCTTGCGCCGTGTGCAGGGATCCGCCCACCTGTACTGCTCACCCGATCAAAGTCGTTTGCCAGCGTTTTTATTTATCAGTTTAAATGGTTTCTTATCAAACTTCTGCATTAAGTTGCTTCGGCTTTATATGGACCAAAATCGGGATGAAATCACTGGACTTTGGAATGCCACAGAGAGATGTGCAATAGTTAAATTTTATTTCGGAGCCATACGTACTCATGAAAAGAGCCATATATGGCTTCCGAGCCATAGGTTCCCTACCCCTGCTATAACTTAATATCCAGTGGTTGGGATCGGTAGGGGGGGTGATGGACTTTACAGCTCTGGGGAAAGGAAAAATACCATCTCTCAGTCTGTTAGTGGTGGTGCGGATGTTCCTGCACCGCTCCCGAATTGTTCGCTAAACCTGATTAGGGCTGCAACAATTAGTCGACGTCCACAAAATCCATAAAAGAAATAGTAGACAATTAATTACATCGTCAACTACTGCCGCCAGACACGTTTCACCAAGAGAAACCCATCTTAAATTATTATAATCTCTGGTGAAGTTAACTCATGTTCAATAGTGTCGCTGTCTCGTAGGACAGCGCCATACAAACTAATGCCGGCTGCCGTTAATCCAGACAGAAGAAGAAATGCAATGGCAAAGCGAAGCCACCAGAGAGCAGCGCCTGAATCATTTTAAAGCAGATGTTGAAAAACACGGCGACAATTTCAAGCATAAGCAAACATTTCAGCCGAAATCCAAGCACATTTCAATCCTTGAAAACACAACATTAAAATACCAGCATTTTCAAGGATTTTAAAGACCTGTATGAACCCCTGTAACTAACACGAAATAGAGTATTCTATTTTTGAAAATGAAGAGATTAAAGATGCCGAATACAATAATAAAAATTCTTGACTTGAAACTAGTAATTTAGCCTACAGCTGCTTTATTTTAACGCGGGTTTAAGTCTTTGTGCATTTGATTTCCATTTTGGTAAACGTTTGTCACTTCCAGCATTAAACAAATGTTTGTTTTTTAAAATTCTGGAGACGGAGTGTTTTTGGTGCGTGGAAATAGAGTGCGTAAAAAAAATTGTAAAAAACATGCAGAAACGATGGAGTCAACATTAAGTATGCGTATCAAAACTTCTCAAGTTTGGGAGCATTTTACTCAAGATACGACGAATAAAAAGACTACTTGCAAAGTTTACATAGCAGACTCTGCGTATCATGGCAGTACCTTGGTGTTGCAGGAACATTTTAAGATAAAGCACGTTGGAGTCTGACTTGCCTCAGTAACATTCAAGCCAATAGGGTTTAAATGACACACATTAAACATTATATACACGTATATTTCACCACATAAGAGAGCTTGAGCTTTATGCAAGACTGTATGTGACAAAAATATTTGAAAGCAGTCCAAAGAACAAATGTCAATTGTTAAAACTGTTTGATTTCCAATTGTTGAGAAGTGTTAAGTTATTTTGTTAAAGACTTTCCTGACATGTATTGATTTTTCAAACTGAAATCAGTCCCAGAGGCTTGATACTTACTGATTAGCAGCAGCAAAGCCCCTATATTGTTTTTTTTTAAAAGGAAAGAAAAAAAAAGCATTTTTACATTTTAGCAAACGTATTTCTACATTATGGCACTGAATAATTTAAATGAAGCATCTAGAAACTGTAACCAATTACTGTTTTTCAGTAACACCCATGAATAGATTTTAATATCCCAAAGTGGAATGAACACTATTTCAGGAATACCATGTTTCAAGTCAAAACATGAACTATACGTTCCATTATTGATAGGCTCCATACGTCCCTCTAAGGCCTTGCGGAGCGCAAGCCATCAGATGAGCTTCTCTTACTGCCGCTTCCAGACGCCTGCCTCACACAGCAAATTCAATTTGTGTGTGATGTTTGCTCACTTTGAAGGGGTAAAAAAGGCAACTGGAAATGGTCATGCGGCTAGCTAAAAGCATCCACAGCGGGCGATGTCATCATTGACTTCTTACATGGCTTCTTGGCCTCTTTTTACAGCTGAAAGCTTGGACAAGAATGCGTTGCGAGTGCCAAAAGTGCTTATTAGCACCAGGCCTTGGCAGAGGTCGTGCTTCCTCAGGCGGCAACATTCCCTTTCTCACCGTGTGTTGAGAAGCAAATGGGAGAAATAAAATCAAAGCCAAACAAATAAAAGTTTTGGGTCAGTCTCAGTGACTCACCAAAAAGGGAATGTTCTCATCCTTTCGGGACCCGGGTCAAGAGGAACGATTAAGGCCAGATCATCTCGAATGAATGCATGACTTTGACATTGTGACCACACATGGAAAGAATCCAGAAAATAATCGCAGCGTTCATGTATTCATTTGGTGTTAATCTGTTATTTCAAGGTGCTGACTGAGGGTATCACTGAATTACTGACAGATCCCAGACAAAAAAGGATCTTTGACATCTACAACTAAGAAGCAGGATTTTATTGGATACTGGTAGGAAAAAAAACGTAACCGTACATCCCTAATCTTTTTGCATATGTCCACCAATTGTCGCTTTATTGTGTATACAACCAAAGAGGAGTGCTACAAAGCACAAGGTGGACCAACTTTGGATATTCTTAATAAGCAAGATGATTTGCTACCTGCTAGATAAGACAATTTAGCTTTTTTTTTTTTCTTTTTTTTCTTATTTCATTTAAAAAAACAAGAAAAACATCTTGAACTGGGAAAATAATTATCAAGGTTCTCAAGGTTTCTTCATTTACCTCATATTAAGGTTTTGAGTTTTTCCTTGCCCTCGTGTAGGTTTTAGATCAGGGTATGGTGTAATAATAGTCTGCAGTTTGCAATAATCTGTGGTATGTGCAGCCCTTTGAGACTCCTTGTGATGAAGGACTATATAAATAAACATGACTTGACTATTGCAGTCAATGACTGGGCCAGTCCTATACCTCTAATTTTATTTTGATTTAACTTAGTTAAACACACAAGTACGGAGCTGTCGACAAAAATCAATAAAAATAGTTGATGATGGAATTCACTTTCGGCTATAGTCGCCAGACACATTTTTCCAACAGAGTGAGGCATCTCTGCATGAATATGATCTCTGTTGAGGGTTTCTTATAAATAATAGCGTCTCTGTCTCAAGCGGTAACATACAGAAATGTACGCATACCAAAACTTCTAACGTTTTGGAGCATTTTAGCCCAGCAAATAAAAAGACTGTGTGCAAAGTTTGCAAAGAAGACATTTTCGTATCATGGCAGTACATCGGTGATGCATGAAGATGATAGAAAACTGTTGAACAAAACGGAGTCTGACTCGCCTTGGTTAAACTTAATTGAACAATTAAGCCAATATGGGTTTGATGATACATTATATATTTTATATGTGAGGACTTTGAAATAAAAGTGAGCTTCAACCTTATGCCAAACAATGCCTGACAAACATATTCGAAAAGAAATACATGTACTCCTAATAATAAACGTCAGAAACGGTTGATTTAAATCTGTTGAGAATTGTTAAGTACATAATATTTGTTTTATTTACCATTCTACTTATGCTAATGGGCTTGTTCTTGGTTTACAGTGATAAAATTGTTTAACTACTATTACTAAAACAACCAAATTTTTCCAATGCGCCGAAAGAAAATGCAAATGAGGGCTACGGCGTGTAAAACGTGAGCCCTATATTTCTAGACGACAGTGCCAGGGCAACCGGGCTGTGGAAAATAGTGCCAAATAGTAACACAGATGATTTTTTTGTGCCGTTGTTATTGGTGGTTGGTGCTGTCACGGACAAAATTGCATTTACTTTGTTCCTCAAGGATTAAAGGAAACTCCAGTGCCCTGACGTAGACTTTGAACAGTTGCTAAATTCGGCTGTATAAATCGAGGATTTGGTTTGTCTGTGAAAATGTTTAAATATCGCGAGTACATAGTCAATATTAAATAAAGTTATGGAAGATCACCCTCTGTTATGAAGTACATGAATAGAGTAGTACATCCACTTACAAATGTCTATACATACAAAAGTTTCAAGGTATGAAGATTGCTTCCTATTATAAAGTCAAAAATACAGTACACGCTGCTATTCACCACAACCCGAGTTTCCCGAACTGGCGATTCAAATCTGCCTGGCAACCAGTGCCCATGCGCAGTCCCAGCATGCTCTTTGTGTCACTCTCAGATTCCAAAGACAAGAAGGAAAAGTGTTTCCGGCAAGATAGCGGGGAGGACGACGCAGCCATCCTTCAATCAGCCCAAATTAGAGACATTTTAGCAAAATTCCAGGATGCCTCGGAATTAGTGGAAAGGAATCAAAGGGAAAAAGTGGAAGCAAGTTGGCCTTTCGCTACATCTGCCTCGCCCATTTCCGACGGATTGTCAAAAGCAGACAGAAGCAGACGTCATTGGATCAGTTTTTCAATAAACGCGAAGATAAATAAATATTTTATTTATTTATTTTAGTCTTTGTGTGATAATCTAATTTTAACAGGTAATTATTTCATGTTTTCAAGCTATTTTATGATTTTAAAAAAATATATATATATCATAATGTACTTTTGCGGGGCTTGAAACTGATTTGCACATTAACATACAAAATGTGTATCTACTCAGGAAGTTTTCAGGTTACAAAGATACTCCCAGAACAGACTAAATTCATAAGTAGTGGTACCACTGTACATAGTTCTTCCTGCTGGTGCCTCCACCTTCTCACCGTTGATACAATCATGCAAAGTTTATGGCCGCCAGCTCAATTTCCCTCTTGAACTGCCTCATTTTTAACTAAAATGCCACATTATATACTTTTATTCTAGTATTTTTTCGATGTAGATGAGGCTAGTACAATTCATTGATATACAATATCTGAAGTTGTTAATAATACAATTTAGGTAGACCTCTGTGAAAGACCCATTCATTTTATTGGTTTACTGTTGCTGGGCAAAATGTTTTTCCTACCAGAAAAAAAGGATAGTAATAGCCACAGTGTTTAAGATGTAGCAAAAAACTAGCATCTAGTAGTCCGGAATTTCCGGTGTACATTTTTTACTTTGAAATAGTTCCTAATCAGCTGATCTACATTTGGGCAACTAGAGCGTTAGGTGGGTATGTGTATGTTCACATTGTTGTTTTGTTAGACGGACTAACCAGGCTACGTTATGAAGATTAATGTTCAGAAATTGTTATCTTCTGTCATTTTTTTTTTTTAGTCCTTCTGTGAAATTATGCTCTTTGATGTCCGGAGGGTACGAGGCAGATGGTTTTCCTATTGAATTTAAGGCTCAGTAAAAAGTGAAAAACTACTGGTTCAATGGAAGTTTAAGGCTGTGTAGCTACAATACGTAGATATTTTTGTTTTGTTTTTAACTTATGTGGAGAGAATCAAAGAAAAGTACAGATAGTTGGTAGCTCACCTCAGGAAGAGACCAAGCGCTGTTAATGTTATAGCTGGCACTTGGCAGGAAATACAAATGTCTGGCATAACAAGTTGTGTTAAGTTACTGTTTACCCCATAGACAGTAAACAAGAAATACGACAAAGTTTCTACATTATTCATTCTAAATGACTTTTAGTTCCCGATCACCTACCGTTTTCGAGATGACTCTCACAAATGGATACGAGCTGGGTGTTAGGTCTGACCAACTAAGCCTCGATAACCATGTTTGTCGCCTCCTCGTCGACAAACCCTGGGAGGTTACTATGGCAGCTAGATGAAAAAACGATGCCCTCCACCTTCCAATTTCCAATTTCTTTTGAACAGGTAATAACATCACAGTGTAGACCCATGATAACATCAAACCGCGTCTGTTGGACCCATCCAGTATGGCCGACCGTCCACATATGCGTGACAATACACCATAACTATCCAATCCCGTGTTTTTCAACCAGTGTGCCGGGGCACACTAGTGAGCAGTGTTCCGCAAGAAATTGAACAATTCTATCTTTGCAAAAAAAGCATGGCATTGTTTAGTATCTTTGAGTTATTCCAGTCGTCTGCTGAGTAACTAACATTCATCAACATCAGGAATGGCAGCAGATTTATATTTTTTTCAATCCTTTTAAATATTAATCATATGCTCATGAGGTTAGTACAGGAAATTATATTTGATAACTTATTTTATTTGAAATAAAAATGTTACATTTAAACGACGTCAATGGATTTGAGCTTGTAAGAACAGGTAGAGAAGCCTTCAAATAACGAAGTTCAACCTGTTCTTAAAGCCTTCCACAGATACCTTTATTTTTATTAAATGTTTAAATTTGCACAGAAAAGATAAAAATAATACATCAAATAAAATCGCTGATTTATTTTATTTAGGTTCTTCATCTCATCTCATCAGCTGCACCGCTTATCCTTAGTAGGGTCGCGGGGATGCTGGAGCCCATCCCAGCAATCATCGGGCAGTGGGCAGGGGACACCCAGAACTGGTTGCCGGCCAATCGCAGGGCACACGGGGACAGACAACTCACTCGCTCAGTCACACCTAGGGACAATTTGGACCGGCCAATTCACTTGAAATGCATGTCTTTGGAATGTGGGAGGAAACCGGAGTGCAACCCACGCAAGCACAGGGAGAACATACAAACTCCACACAGTAAGGCCGGGAGCTTGATTTGAACCCACGCAGGAGGTTCCCACGACCTCAGAACTGTGCCGCACACGCGCTAACCACTGCGCCGCCGTGCTGCCTAATTAGGTTCTTATTCTACAAAAAAAAAAAGAAACTTTGAACAGTAGTAAAACATCTTTCAGCCGATATTTATTTTAAGTGTTATTTTTGGTATGTTTTCTTTTCGATTTTTTTTATTCAAAATTTACATCAAAATTATACACAATTTTTTTTTAAAAACGTCTGTATTACCTCCTGAGTTACGTTAACCCCCCAAAAAAACAAAAAAAACCCTTTTCTTTCAATTTAAAGCCCCTGTGTGTAATATTTGACCACTAGATGGCACTGTTGCCTAATGCAAAAAAAAAAAAATTCCAGTGCCACAATAAGCAACAACACGGCAGACAAACATGGCGGCGACTACCAGGTGGGATTCCACTATGTGAAGGTAACACAAACTTCTCGACCTACTATTATCTATTTTAATAAAAATAACATTGGTACGATAATTCATGTATTTTTGCCTAATGTTTAGATCAGGAGGTATACATATTACACACTGTATCTGTAGAAAATGTGATGATTCAAGTTAAAAACAACGTAAAACTAGTGCCAGGGATTTAACATTTTCGAAGGACGGTGTGCCTTGAGACTTTTTTAATGAAAATAAGTGTGCCTTAGCTCAAAAACACTGATCTGATCTACAGTGACTTATGGTCTAGGGACCAAAAGATGACCCTTGATATTTTATACTTTGTTTCACATCCAAATATTTATGACTTCTACTGCATTACTCATCTATTGTGTTAAGTCTTTGAAATGTTGTTTACGCCACAAGTATACAGGAAAGGAACTATATAGTGGATCAAGCAACTATTGTAATTTATATCCTCTTTCCTCACTGCTTGACTAAGTCTGTTTCCACGTCGAAAGCAACACCACAGAAGAAGTTAATTCCCCTTTTTAGCATGTTAGCGAGTACTCCGGAATATCAGGTAATTTAAAAATTTCAGACTCGGTGCCCACTTTCAGTCAGGTTGAAGCATTTAATCGGTCAGACTTGACGCTGCTTTTGTCATGATTGTGTCAGTAAAAGTGCACACAATTCCTGCAAAGTGCTGCTTACTCGGTACAAAGGCATACCATTTTTCATTGTTATTCTCATCTTCTATTGACTCAGCCCTTTTCAGCAAAGGTGTTGGGAATAACGCGTAATAGAGGAGTTTTTGGAACGCAATCCATTTTCTTGGTAAAAGGTAATCTAACGTGTCACTGATAACATTTGTCGTTACAACATGGTGCATTACGCTGCTGCTTTTTAAAAGCAGAACAGGATTTAAAATTGTTCATTAACGGTTCCTTCTTTCCTAATGAAGTAATACACGACCCAAGTTCCCCCAGCGACACGACGCTAAACACATGAACATGATAATGCTGGGATGTTTAAAACTACCTACAAAATACAACTGAATAGTTCCCGTGGTGTCATCTTAATCAAAGAGCAACCAGACAGGTAATTTAAGTGCTAATATCCGTTCCATCGTATATAAGGTACTCACATCAGAGCCGTATTTGCAACTATAAAATACAATACCAAAATCGGGGGGGGTTTGTTTTTTGGACATGATTGAGAGTCACCAAAAGGGAATGCGCGGGGAAGAGGCTGGGCTTATACAGCCAACATGAACACAAAATTAACAGGAAAAGAGTGCTGAATTATAACATTTTTATTTGTAAAATAGTTTTTTTCTAGACGCTAGCCTGGGAAAAAAAAGGGGGGGGGGGAAGAGGAAAAAAACCTCTTGGACGTTACCCAGAAAACATAAGGAAATATTCATGTGGTTTGAAGACAAAATAGATATGGAGTGTCTCAACTTTCGGTCTGCAACCTCTCAAGATTGCACAAGCCAAGAAATGTGAAAGCTTCAGCACTTTCACAGAATGGTGTACGCATTTTCTTCTATTTATTTTATTATGTGGCAATTTTTAAGTAGTTTTAGGGGGTCACCATCAATGTCAGTTTATATACAGTATTATGTAACTAGATAGTATTTTTCAGAAAAATGCGCTAGCTTTGAGTGTGAGTAATCATAGGAATGAGGGAATTACTTTTAAATGAACTAACAAGGGCAGCACGGCGGCGCAGTGGTTAGCGTGTGTGCGGCACAGTTCTGAGGTCAAGGGTTGAACCTCCTGTTTAGAGTTTGCATGTTCTCCCCGTGCTTGTGTGGGTTTCCTCCAGGCACTCCGGTTTCGTCCCACATTCCAAAAACATGCATTTCAGGTTAATTGGCCTGTTCAAATTGTCCCTAGGTGTAAAAGTGAGTGGATGGTTGTCTCTGTGTGCCCTGCGATTGGCTGGCAACCAGTTCAGGGTGTCCCCTGCCCGAAGATGGCTAGGATGAGCTCCAGCACCCCCGCCACCCTACTGAGGATAAGCGGTGCAGATAATGGATGGATGTATGATCTAAGAAGTAACTGTAACTACTTTTTTTCAGTAATGTGCTGAACACTGCTTAATGACATAGTCAAAGCACTCACCAATGAAGGAAATGGCTTCGGGGAAAAACTGAGAGAGGTTCTGGCTCCAGTGATCCGAAATGGGGATCTGTTTGTACTTGAAGTCGCCTTCGTGTTCAAACATGTTGGGAAGGTTGGGCGTCACGTTGAGGATGTACTTGATGTTGTGTTTGCTGAGCACGTCCAGGTTTGCCGAGTCCTTGGCGCAGCCCAGGTACAAATATGGCAAAATCTGGACGGGGAACGCCGGCTGGTTGCTCGGCAGGGGGCTGCCTTCAGACTCAGTGGCGCTACCGGGTTCTCTGTCCGATTCCCCGTCCGAGCAGTCGGAGCTGATGCGGAGGCCCCCCAGGCCGAGGACAGAGGATGGCGGGGAGCTGCTGGGGCACGAAGAGTCCAAGTTGGTCTCGCAGTGTTCGGGGAACTCTGACTGAAATTTATTAAAACCGCCTGTTGAGAAAAGGGAGAAGATGAGTTTTAAAAAAGAAATACAGCTTATATTTATTGGTACTGTAATAGAAGAAACAATGAATAAACATATTTATTCATTTCCAGTTTTTGGAGTAGTGCATTGCAAAAGAATGCAATTACTTTCACGGTAACTAGTACTGTAAAGCTTTACAGACTCTGCCTAGTTCGTGTGTAAACATACTGTACTGTATCTCCAGCGCACTAAGAACTTTGACATTTTTATTGTTCAATATCTCATGAATTCTTTCAATATGGTTGGCGTGAAGTGTAGAGAAAAGGTGAGTTGTTTCTTTTGAAATGAAAGTGAAATAAGGAAGCTTGATGCAGTTGAGAAAATGGCTGGATTGCTTTTTCCGGCCACAAATGGAGGGAATAGTCTAACTCTTGAAGTCCATCTTAAAACGTGAGTTAAACTTCACTTTATTTATCTTTATAGAACATATCATCTTATTAATAATAATAATATAATAGTCCCGAAGAAGAAATCCGGCTTCTACTTCCTGGTTTGTGCTTATCCACACTGCACTGTATCTCCACGGCAAGAACTTTTGACGTTTTTATTGTTTAATATATCGTGCATCCATTCAATATGGTTGGTGTAAAGTGCCTAGAAGAGACGAGCCGTTTCTTTTGAAATAAAAGTGGAATAAGAAAGATTGCTGCTGTTGAGAAATGGTTGGATCGCTTTTTTTCGTCCACTTTTTACCACGGAGGAGGAAGTGGCCAAACTCTTACAAAATTAAGTTGAGTTTAACTTTATTTATCTTTATCTTTAGTGTCAATTCATGTTTATTTGTGTAGCTCTTAATCACAAGGAATCTCAAAGGGCTTCATAGAATGTCAACGCCTAATGTGTGTGTAGCCTTGTATTTCAGTACAGTACAATCCTTTATCATTCAGCCTGCTTTGTAATGTTATAGAGCATATTGTTTTATTCAACGTTTATTTTTCAGTTTTCAAACAATACAGGTGACTTATACAAGCCTTAAACATACCTTTAACATACAAAATATAGCACTGAAGCAACTAACGAACAAATTCAACTTACGAACGATCGTCCGGTGCCTATCTCGTTCGTAAGTAGGGCAGCGTCTGCAGTTGTCAAATGAACTGCAGAACTTGGATAATAAAGCATGTCTATTACCTTAATACAGTTTGTCATCTCCAATTCCAAATCTCTGTTAGCACTGGTTTTCCGGCAATAACAGTTTCGAGGTTCAATGTTTATTATAATTTTTCATTTCGTTTGGCTTCTCCGAAAACAAGAGCGGCAAATAAATACCCGAGCGGTTACATAGCTGGCTATCAAAGCTGCGAGACAAGAAAACAGCTGGACACACAAAGTCCATTGAGACAGGCAGAGTGGATGTTGGCTCCCTTTTTGTGAATGGCACATCATGCGGCTTGTGGCTGCATCGGCGCATACACACTTGGCGCATGCACACACATTCATGCATCAACCCGTTGCCTTGTGCAGTTTTATTAATTACACCATGGACTTATATTCAAATAAGCTGCCTTCCTTTGTTCGGGGATTTCACAAGAGCAGTGAGCGGACTTGTTTATGCTATTCATTCATGAAAGGAAAAAAAAAGAAAAAGGTCTCAACTAAAGACGAAGCTCGTGGCCGCATAATGGAAAACATATTTAGGGCAACGCTGGCTTTTAGTTACACTTGATGAAAAATCTGCACTACATCTATTTGGTGGTTTTATAACCGTTTTATAATCTGTTTCAAGTGACATTGTGTAATATTGGACCACTAGACGTCGCTGTATTGTTTGGTGAGAGCAAAACGGGTGCTGAACAGCAGGAGGTAAAACACAAACCACAGAGACTCACAGTAACCAAAGTGCACCGTTTATCTTTCTTATTTTTGCCCTGCGTTTTATGAATGAAAGATACGAGAAAAAAAAAAAACAGAAAATAAAAGAAAGGAAAAACAAAAAGGAAAAAGGAAAAAGGAGAGAAAAAAATATAAAATTGTAGTAAAAAGCTGGAAAAAAGATAGGACAGAGGGGAACAAAGCAAGAATAAGCAAGAAGGGCAAAATGATGAGAAATTGAAAATATTTAGAATGAAAAACAAAGAAAAACAATAAGAATAATGCAGAAAAGAAATACAGAAGTGAAAAGACAGGTTTTACTTTTTCGAGGGGGTAACCTTGGTAGCAAGATGGCCAACAAATATGTCAGCTAGGTGATACTCATCTTATGTCAAATCAATACAAATTTCTCCTCCTACGAATATTTTTAAAACAAGTATTTCTGTTAATGAATGCATTCTTGCTTATGATTCAAATCAATTTTGTTTTCTTTTAAATGAATGATGTTTTTGACCACTTGGATGCGTTAAATAATACACACTGTACCTTTAAATACAAAATAGGGATTTTCAAGACCATATTTCCTCAAGTCCGATACCAATAACAATATAGTGAGAAGTGATCAGATGGCAACCACAAAGCAGCTGATACTGGTATTAGCTAACATGACGACAATGATCACCTAAAAAGGGCTGACATCTGACTTGATACAGACCTCTAGTATCAGTTCTAGTTCAAGTTCAAAATGCAAAACGCTTTAGCTCCATTAAGCTGAGCGAAAACCCTCAGATGGCTGCCAACTCGTTGAGGGTACATTCCATTAAAAACAACTCAAAATGTATTATTTTTTAGAATCCAAACACGACCTCAGAACTGAGGCAAATTTCCTTAAAACCTGGCTGTTGAGGCTTCCATTTCAAAGCATAGTTATCAGGGACGTTACTAGAGGGGGTCAGGAGTGGGCAGTGCCCACCCAAAGAAAAGTGGCTGTAGGTAAAATGAAGCAAAAGAAGAAAAAAAGAAAAAGGGAAAATTAAATTAAATGGGGAAAAAAATAATCAAAAAGCTAGGAAAAAAGTAAAGAGAAAAAGAAAAAAAACAGGAAAAAAGAAAAGAAAAGATTTTGGGGGGGCGTGATCAATAATAATGTGATGTTATGCACAAAACTAATTAATGTTTCTTTAATATTACAAAAAATCTATCATTCGACAAAATTATAATGACATTTATTTTTTCACTCTCCAGTGAACTTTTAACTCATTCAAACAACGCGGAATCCTTGGATAAAAAATGTATATTGACCAATCACAAGTGGAGAAAAGGATCTAGAAAGGAGCTGACTGTCTCTTGTTATAAACAATTAAACCTGACGTAAGCTACTATTGGATATGCTTTCGGTTATGTTTACATGCATTGGTAAATGTAAATGGTCACTATTTATATAGAACTTTTCAAGTCAATGAAGACCTCCCAAACCGCTTTACAATGTGCTTCACACTTCCCCATTCACACACACACTCACACGCCGATAGCAGCGTCAGCCTTGCAAGGCAACTACCTACTCATCGGGGGCATTAGGGATTCAGTGTCTTGCCCAAGACACTTTGTCATATAACACCGAGAATCGAACCTGCGACCTCTTGATCCAAGGGCGAGCGCTTTACCTCCTGAGCTGCTTTGAGAAAAATTTTGGGGGTACTAATAGTTGTGCACCCCCTATGTATTTGATAATGTCGTCTTGCCCATTGCGGACCCTAATCCTGATCGTCTGTCATCAAAGGCATGGTAGATTGATAATATTGTCCCGGTATTCAACATCCCGCCGTGAGCAAATAGGTGTTACGAAATGCTGCAGCGAGGCTTTTAACTAAGACAAGAAAGTTTGATCACATTACCCCGATTTTAGCTAACCTGCATTGGCTCCCTGTTAGCTTAAGATGTGATTTTAAGGTTCTGTTGGTATGATACAAAATCATACATGGACCTGCTCCCTTATATCTTTCAGATTTATTTTCCCCTATGTTCCGGTCGGGAGTCTTCGCTCTGAAAACGCCGGTCTACTAGTGATCCCAGGAGCCAAGAAGAGATTCGCAGGCTGGGAATCCCCTCCTCTGAATCAATCTCCCAAAAAGAGTCAGAAATGACTCTAGCCACCTCCCACTAGGGGGATATGGCTGTGGTATATTTCCGTAGATGAGGTTTTGCAGTGTTTAAATAGTAGAATTTTATTAGTATTTCTTTAGTACTCCTTTGGTATTTCTGCAGTAGTATCGTTGTAATATTTTTGTAATAGTAGTTTGGCAGTATTCAAGTATTTAAAAGTATTCTTGTAGTATTTCTGTAGTGGTAGCTTTGTGGTAGGATTGCTGTAGTGGTAGTGTAGTATTTTATGTAGTGTTACTGTCGTTGTATTTCTGCTGTAGGATTTTTGGAGTACTTTCAGTACTATTTATTTCTGCCACAATATTTTTGTAGTATTCAAGCAGTATATTTGTTGCGTTTCTGTTGATAGATTTTGTAGTGTTTCTGCAGTGTTCTTCTAGTATTTTTACAGTGTACTTATAGTATTTCTGCAGTAGTATAGTTGTAGCATTTAATAGTAAAGCGCCAAGAAAGGTGTTGAAAGAAAAATGATCTCGGTCTTTATTCATACCTGTCAACCTGTACGTTTTTGCCGTACAAAGTATGTTTATTATGCATTTTAAGACGTGTACGACGTACAAGAAAACCTGTACGGAAAAACGCAAATTTGTCAATTATGGGTACCATCCGACTATGACGAAACGGCAAATCAATCAAGTCAAACGAGTTCGCCGCGGTAGCCTCCATCTCTGTATGGTTTTTTTCCGTTGCAAACGAAGCGAGCGGTTTGATGCTACTGTGCGCATGCATCTGCCGCCTCGGATTTCATGTGGTAGTTATCTAGTGAAAGGAAGTCAGTCTCTTTTTAGAGAACCGGCTTTTTCGGCTCAACTCATTAAAGAGAAACGGCTCTCTGCATTATATTACGAATCATTATTGTTGTATAAAGAAGTTAAGAAAAAAGGAAGTATAAAAGGAGAAAATGAAATGAGACAGGTTTGTGGTTATCCTTTTAAGAAGTATATTACCAACAATAATTTAATGCAGAAAATGAATTTATAATTTGAATAAGAAAATGTATTATTCTACTTAATTATATTTGCATGTATTTTTTCCTTCTGCAGTGAACGTCCAAGCTACTTCATTTTTTAACTTTTTTTATAATAAACCTCATTCATGTCGAGCAACTCGGTATCTCACAACAAAATGTTAATTAACAATATATATGATATGTACGATATAACATGTTGAACTACATAAATAAACACGTTTGAAAAAAAATATGGTGTAAGATTATTTTGTATTTTGTAAGGGAAAATACAACATTTTGTAAGGGCATGGAGCCCTGGAGCGCGACAGGTATGTTTATTCTACATAGACTCTTGCTGTGACCATTTTGTGTTTGTAAGATTTATAATCGCTTAATAATGCTTATTTCACTTATAAATAAGTGGAGTAAGTGGCCGAGGTACGCAACAATAATTGTAATTGAAATAAAACAGCGGTCCCAGGCTCACCTTCCAGGTAAAAGGCCTTGCATCCGTCGTCACGGAGCTTCTGCAGGAGCAGCCCGAGCACGGAGCTCCCCAGACCGGACTCCAGTCGCTCGGGGCCGGCCTCGTCGTAAAGCACCACCACGTCGCTTTTGCAGCGCTTGACGAACTTGTCCTTGTCTTCGTCGTTAGGGATGATGGAGCGGATGGGCAGGTTGCCTTTCTTCAGCCTGCGGAGCATCAGGCCCGGGATGGCCACGTTGATCGCCGCCTCGACGTGCGACGACTCGTAGAGTTCATGCGGCCGGCAGTCGAGCAGCAGCAGCGCGGCGGCGGCCGCCCCGGACTCCAGCTCCTCCTGGAGCCACTCGGCGCTCTTGCTCATCGTCACGAAGCCTCCCCGCGGATGAGGGCTTCTCATCGGGGAAGCGGGCGGGATTTCACCGGGGGGCTGGGGAGTTGAAATCGCGGAGGCGAGAAAAAAAAACCAAAGTTGATCGCCACTTAACCGTTCGCTCCGGCCAGGAGACGCGGTTCTTCCTCAAACTCCTCCGGCCCTGCGACGTCCATGTGAGCTCGGTTGAAGAAAACCAAAAGAGGAAATGTTCCTTTTTACAAAGAAAATTCCGTGTTAGGGGACGCCGTCCGGGTCCATACCGGGACTTGGTGGACGGCTGACGGGATGGCCGACGAGCTGCTTCTGGTTCCCTGCTGGAGCTCGGAGCAGTTAAAGAGAATGGGAGAGATCCAAAAGTGGGCGGGGTGTGGAGATTTAAAGGGCCAGGGGCACCCATTCACGACGAGCAGGCCAAAAAATGGTCAAGACCAAACAAGTAGAAAACGGAAGATCTTTTTTTTGTGATCAATTATTACCGGTAAACTTAGACATTTTCCCTTTGCATAGTCTTGACTTATGTATTTAAAAAAAATAGAGTTTCTAACCATGCAAAAATATTTAGAAATACATCTCCAAATTGTCCCTAGGTGTGAATGAGCGAGTGAGTTGTCTGTCCCCGTGTGCCCTGCGATTGGCTGGCAACCAGTTCAGGGTGTCCCCTGCCCACTGCCCAGAGATGGCTGGGATGGGCTCCAGCCCCCCCGCGACCCTAATGAGGATGAGCGGTACGGCTAATGAGATGAGATGAGATGAGATCTCTAAACAGGGTCTTTCATTAGGACTTCAACATTCAATACGTCATTAAAGGGACATTGTGTATTTCAGCGCCTCCTTGTAGCAAAAAATAAGTAAATTCAATTATTACAAAAAATCAATAATGATTTCAATAAAGAGCAAAAATACATGAATTTTCATATTTTTTCAATACTCATAGGCAGTGTTCCCTCTAAGCTGCGCGCGTGCGTAATTGCGCACTGCTCGCACATTCTTGGCGCACAAGAAGATCTAGCCAGCGCACAAAAATGAGGGCTCAAAATTACTAATTAAGAAGCGACTTAAGTCAAAGTAACAATGCATGAAGGTAAAAATACACGGGTTCCCCTGACGTTGTGTCCTAAATGCGGTATTTTGAAGTCGAACGAAGTTGAGTAAAGTTAGTAGAGTATGACGAGAACCGGCTTCTTCGGCTCGACTCACTAAAAGGAACTGGCTCTTTCGGGTCCTAAACGGCTTTTCAGGTTGTTTTTGCTTCTTTAATCCCAACATGACCAAATATTAAGTAAAATTATGCACAAAATGACTTAAAGCTTGGGGGGAATAGAACAAAAAAGAAAAAAATACCAAAATGAAAAAGTAGTGAAAAGCTGAGAAAAAAAAGAAACAAAAGGAAGAGAAAAAAGAAGGAAAAATTTAGAAAAAAGCCAGAAAAAAAGAAAAGAAAGAAATGTAGGAAAAAAGTAAATAGAGAACAAAAAGAAAAAAGCAACAGCTCGGAAAAAATAAACACAATGAGATTTTTTTTAAAGGAATTTAAAAAAAAGTAGAAAAAAAACACGGAAAAATAATAAAAAGTTTGTGTTGCATTCAAATAATTTCCAATTATATCAAGTGAATCTTGTTGCCAACATTGTACTTCCACTAAAAAATGTGATTAAGTACAGTTCTGTATCTTACAACCGACTAAATAAGCCCCCCAAAATGTTCATATTATGCGACAAAATACATCAGGAAATAAAAAGAAATGGATATCTTGTGAAAGAATTGTAAGAACAAACGACGTTTGTAGGCCGTACAACCTTTGCAATAGTACATGAGTCAATTCATTCAAAAGAGAAAAATGATTTTGCATTGCCGGAAACTCAGCAAAATGTAAGTTGATGTCAAGTTTTGGACATGTTTGATAATGATTTAGTTGCCACACTTGGGATTGCTGTTGCTCACTGTAGTTTCAAGCGTTGCTCACCGACTTTGTGTGAACGCTCAGACCCGTGGAAAATTAGAGGGAACATTGCTCATAGGCTGAAAAATGTATAACATGAGCCTAACCGGAGGCAAGCTGAGATCATTGTCCGCCATCTTGCTATTACAGATACCCAAAGATCCAAGAACCTTATGTTTGGATGCTAACGAGTACATTCTAATAGATACCAGCTAATGACTTTCTCAAGGTTTCTTTATTTTCCTCATGTTGAGGTTTTAAGTTTTTCGTTGCTCTTATGTAGGTTTTACATCAGGGGATGGCGTAGTCTGTAGTTTGCAATAGTATGTGATCTGTGCGGTCGTTTGAGACTCTTTGTGACCAAGGGCTATACAAAAATCATGACTTGGACAAGACTGTTGCAGTTTGATCACTCCGACTCTCCGTAGTTTGTATTCTTTTTTTGGGCTTCGTCCAAATCGTTTTCCATTGCATCACACAATACGGTGACATCTAGTGGTCACAGTGTCCCATGAGAGCTACGTTTTGTTACTGATTAGCTCGAAAGGCTCCCCGTTTTATATGCATTTCGAAAATAAAAAACTTATCGTAGTAGTACTTTGTCGATACTTTGTTATCATGTTATTACCGGGTTGTAGAGTAGAGTTTGAATAGTCAACCACGAAAACACCATAACAGTTAAATATAAAATTAGTTAGAAAATCTCAAGTGCTACCTGGTGCTCGGGGAAACAACATTGGAGGACACCAGTTTAAGAATTACTCCGTCTGAGTCAACGAGAATGTATGCACAGCTTTAGTTGGGGGTGCTTTTAGGAAAGGTTATACTTGAATGGAATCATCATGTATTCTGTGACGACAACGACACTTAAGCAAAGTCGGATAATTTCCTAGGGCGCAATTGATGATCTCCAATCAGATTGTGATTGCCAAATGTTGTTCCGCTGTGAAAAAGAAGCTCGCTCCTCACACAGCCACCAAAGCTCCGAGACGATCTGTCATTATGCACTTTGCTAGCCATTTACGGGGTCAAACGGTGCAAGCTAGCATGGCGCGGCGCAGGGAGGCCGCGGCAGCTGCTTGCATGTTTGTGGTTGGGGATTGCGGTCCAAACTGCGGACTGGGTTATTGCTGTTCTACGGGCGGCAGTTAGCGTAACCGCGGCGCTACACAACTACTGCTGCGGCCGCAGCGCTTTAACTTTAGCCCGCCGATCGTCATCAAAGGCGCGAGGGAGCCCGGAAACAACGAATGTACGACCAGTGGTGCGTCAACACAGTAACCGGTTTGAAATCAAACAGAGGCGGCTTGTTTCGTCGTAACGGGGAATTGTGGGAAAGTTTTTTTTATAGTTGAGGTTGGAATAAAAATAAACACATTGGGCAGATGGACTTCACATTGTCATGATTACTGATGCGGGGTCCCTGAGTCTGCTTCATTGGCGCCAGCAGCCGTGGACGATGAATGTCTGCTTCCTCTTTTTTAAACTCCCGCCTTCCTGACAACACTCGTCGGATCGTTTTGTGAACCTACGCTACTCGCTAGGCAAAGTTTTGTGACTCCTGACTCTATCCTGCCCTGTTCTCCATCTGATTCCCGCTGCCGACCCTTTTCTGGACCCGTCTATGTTTTTGCTCCTCCGCCCGGCCATCGACCTGTTTTTCTTGCTGTCAACGACCACCCCCGCTCGACACGGATGTGCCACTTCCGCGTTCCTGCTATCTGCTACCCGTGACCGACGATCTTCGGATCGTGGATGCAAGTCCTGTTCTCCTTCTGTCATGTCCTGCATGGTCGCCATGACACCCAGCTGGTCCCGCCCCTTGACACCGGCTGACACAGATTGACTTAATTGCGTGTGGGATTCTTAAGGGCTCGTTTTGGGACTGCCCGTGGCCATACCATTGTTTTGCTTCACTATGAGGAAAACCTATTCATGCCTGTTTGTTCTGAGTAAATGCCTTGTTTGTAATTTTGATTGCCTTTAAGCCTGTTTTGTTTTGTCTTTGGTCCCTGTGTGTTGGACAACTTTTATTTTCCAATTAAAGTGACAGATCGTCTACGCTTTTGAGTTCACACTTCCTGTCTCCCGGTCCGTTCCGGGACACCTTCTTGATAAAAACTGAGTAAAACAAACTCAATTGGGTCCCGTCTACGTTCCTGGTCTGTGATACAGATTTTGTGTTTGCAGCAGTTTTGATGAATTTATGCTAAATGACTATTTGGTAGCACCTTCTCCATCCTTTACAACAGGGGCCAGGAACCTTTGGCTTGCGAGTCATATATGGGTCTTTTCATGACTACATACAGCTCGGAGACAAAATAGGACTTTTATGACTTGTTTCATGCTGATTGAACTGTTATATGTGCAAAGCGGAGACAACACTTATTGTCAAGTGGTTTGGTCCAGTATACATAGGACACAATTTCAAACATTCATTCATTCATTTTATCTCATCTCATCTCATCAGCTGTACCGCTTATACTCATTAGGTTCGCGGGGGGGCTGGAGCCCATCCCAGCCATCTCCGGGCAGTGGCCAGGGGACACCCTGAATTGGTTGCTAGCCAATCGCAGGGCACACGGGGACAGACAACTCACTCGCTCATTCACACCTAAGGACAATTTGGACCGGCCAATTCACCTGAAATGCATGTTTTTTGAATGTCGGAGGAAACCGGAGTGCCCGGAGAAAACCCACGCAAGCACGGGGAGAACATACAAACTCTGCACAGGAAGTCTGGAGCTGGATTTGAACCCACGCAGGAGGTTCCCATGACATGAACTGTACCGCACATGCGCTAACCACTGCGCCGCCGTGCTGCCCTCATTCATTTTATGTATTCTTTCATTTCAGGCAAATATTGTCACGGTTGCCATGGCGCCCAATTGGCCCCGCCCATGTGGCGCCAGCTGCGTCCTGTTGACAGATGGGCTTTTCTATTTAAGATCAGTCCTCTCACTCTTCCTTTGTCAGTCTGTCAACAAACCTCTGCCCCGCAAGACGTGGGTTTCGACTCAGTCCTGTTTCCTGTTGGTATTTCCTGTCCGGTATGGTTGCCGTTTATTTTGTCTTGTGTAATATCGGTTTCCAATTTCGTGCCCGTCTAGTTTGTCCTGTTTAATTTCGATACCCTGTTTTGATATCAATCCTGTCTGTCCCGTCCTGTTTGGTATCGACCCCATCTGGCCGATATCTGCTCGGGCAATTTCCCGTAAAATAAAAGGCTTGTGTGAGAAACGTCACGCTTTTGGGTCCTGACCCTGTTCCGGTTGTTGACAAATATATTCTTTGTGTACACATGTGACTAGAACCCGTATCCTATCAGAATGCTTGAAAGGGAGTAGGACGAAGAAAACGTAAACAATTCAAATCCTTTTCTCTCATATACAATATATAAAGTAATCTAGATGACAAAGTGTCAAGGCACCTTAGTCAAATTTGTTTTCCTAGCATTTCGACAAAAGTTATAGTTTACAGTCAAGGTGTCACACCAACAGACCCTTTTTTGGCTCCGAACAGCTAAATAATCTTTTATGTGGATGCTTATTAAACAATTTAAGTTCATTGTTTGTCACACTTTATAATGTAAATTCATAAAACCAACTTTAAACCAAAACAAATGTTTTACCCAGAAGCTCTAGCAAAGCACATAGCGCAATTTGATTAGGTGAGCGGTAAGAATGGGCGGAGTTATACACAGAACAGGACGCACGCACTCATTTTCCTTTGCCCAGAGCTGTCTGCACTGAGGGTAACTATGTTCGTATCCTCGTTTGCAGTGTTTTGTGACATTTTTACAAAGGAACTTTGCTTGCGCTTTGTTTTGAAACCATTATTTGGGATGAAAATAACAAACAAAATGAGCTTCAACAGTCTTAACAGTGGGAGGGAATCACATTTAAAGTGGGATATTGATACGGGACACAGCCTCTGGCATTATTATTTCATATATTTTCTGAAACCACCAAATGTCACACAGTGAAATAAAATGCGCTGAAGAATTAGCTTTTGTCTGGAGAATGGGTTTGGCGGTTTTGTTGAATTATGTCTCGAAATATATGGTATGGCCCCGTTAAAAAGAAAAAATAAGATTTGTTTTGCCTTTATGGGTCTTTGGATCAAAAAGGTTCCCGACACCTGCACTACAACGTAGGAATGGAAATTCCTACTCTTTATATATAGAGAAGGGCCCTTCAGAATGTTTTTGTTGCTTTAATCCATCCATCCATCCATTATCTCTGCCGTTTATCCACATTAGGGTCACGGGGAAGCTGGGGCCCATCCCAGCCATCTTCAGGCAGAGAGCAGGGCACACAGCGACAGATAATTCGCTCGCATTTAAACACCTAGGGACATTTGGACCGGTCAATTAATCCGACATGCATATTTTTGGAATGCTAGAGGAAACCGGGTGGCTGGAGGAAACCCACGCAGACATTGTGAGAACATGCAAACTCCACACTGGGAGGCTGTGGAAGCTGGAACTCATTTTATTTATCTTTATAGAGCATATTTGTATATTTTTTAATAAAAAAATGCAGGTTACTTATACAAGCCTTAAACATACTTATATAAACCTTAAACATACAAACAATAGCACCGAAGCAACTTCCGAACAAATTCAACTTACGATCGTCCGGATCGTCTCGTTCGTAAGTCGGACAGCCTCTGTACTATTCACCAAGAGTTGTATATTTTAAAATACTCTACATTTTTCATTATACCTGCTTTGGGGAAACGTTGGGAGATTAGTTCTTTCATTCCCCACTGTGTTGTAAAGGCTGTCCTTGTAAGAAATTCGCTTGGGGTTTTGGGGTGGACTGTGACAGTCAATTCTACATCGATTTCTGCTATGAATCATTATTCGTAAACAACAAAAATTTACTTTTTTTTGCAACATATCATAGCTTGGACATAAATAAAGAGGTAAGGTGACTTATTTTTTAAACCATTGTGTCGGAAAATGCTCAGTTATAGGAATCAATTTTGCAGAGGTCATTTCGACACCAGCAGGCACCATAAATACCTCCAATCGCACTCCTCTTCATGTCAGCCAAAAACATCTCCCTTGCACTGCCAAATAGAGAAATCCATCAAGGATCTAAAACAGGGGCCGCATTGGGTTCACAAATGTGGACGAGGGTCTGTGCCTTTTGAGCTTTAAACTTTTTTCTCATCTTCATCGGTAAATAACGATATACACACATTATTTTTTACATTTGTTTTTATAGAGTAGTTTCATCAAATTGTTTTTTAATTGCTCAAAATTGAAGCAAAATGATGTATTAGGTCGATATTTAAAAGCACTGTATTTGATGTTTAGTTTTATAGTAATTTTGTCATAAATTTGTGGGATTTCTGTAGTGGAGGTAGGGGTGTTTGTACAGTCGGTGCTGTCGCAGTAGAGTGTGTGCCATATGACTGATTTACTGCACCTGGTATTCCCTGGCAGTCTCACATTCAAGTACTAATCCCAAAATTTGGAGTTCTAAGGGTGGTATGGCCTTAAACATGTCAACTGGACCAACAAATGACTGTTGTAAGATTGATGTAAGATATGATAATTTGTTTAAATTATTGGTTTTAGAGGCAGCATGGAGCCTGGGGGGTTAGCGCGCAGCCCCACGGTGCGGTGGTTCAGGGTTCAAGTCCAGCTACTGCAGCCTCCCATGTGGAGTTTGCATGTTCTCTCCCATGCCTACGTGGGTTCCCTCCGGCAACATTTCTAAAACGTGCATCTCAGGTTGATTGGCCGTTCCAAATTGTCCCTAGGTATGAATGAGCTAAAGTGATGTCTGTCTTTGTGTGCCCTGCGTTTGGCTGGCAACCACCCGAAGATAGCTGGGATGGGCTCCAGCACCCCCACGACCCTACTGAGGATAAGCGGTGGGGATAATGGATGGATGGATATTGATTAAAGAAGCGTCCAGAGATTTTGAAGGCCGGATTCTTATTAGGTTTTAGTTTCAACTTGTAATCCCTTTATCACGGTGTGCCCAAACCTGATCTAGAACTAGACACATCTGAACCTTCTATTTCTATTTTTTGACAAATGCAAAGGAGATTTCATAGGATGTTAGTTTCTTAGTTTGACTATTGTTTTGCACTGTTGTTTGTTGTTTTGACCATTACGTCATTGTCGCAATCGGCCAATCACGTTACAGTTCTCTGAAATCCCACGTCTTTTAGGCCTGATCTTCTTTTTGTAACCATGAAGATGTAATAAAAAAGGAGTTCAGGGAAGGGCTTCAGAATGGGGATGGAATTCCCCTAACTGAAGACTTAAGGTCCTTGCAAGTTCAACATCCATTGATGTCTTTTCTCCTTATTTTGAGTGTCTACTAAAGTTCAGACTTAACAACTACCAGGAGTATTTGAGCAATCCTCAATGAATGATATGTTTCTTCTATGTTTGGTTAGCTCGGGTAGCTCTATAATAAGTAAATACACATTCCCGGACAGTTAGATGAAGTTTGAGAGCCTCTCATGGCTCACTGTTAAGGTCACTTTTGTTGATTTTCTGGTTGAGTTGTGAGTGTACAATTTCTTCAGTTTAATTCATTGCTGATGGTTTTGTTTTCTCAGAGCGACTGCTATTTTCTAAATCACACTTTCCATCTTTTTACTCGGCGGGCTTGTGGTACACCAATCCACCGCTGCTGACATGCCTTGTCCTGGATTGATGCGATGGACATGGCGTTTTTTTTTAATTTATGCAGTAACGTGGCAACAAAGTCCTTACATTTGAGGGCGGTGTTTCATTTTCATTTTGGCGAACTTGGTTGCAGCAGAGAAGCAACTTAAAGGAAATCTGGTGTTCCTAAATGGGGTCAGTGACAGTGGGTCGTCACTAGGCTCCGCCAGGAGTGACCTCATAGGACATCAGCAGGTTGTGACAGGGTTTGGAAGGGGGGGAAGGAGCATTTGATTTCCTCACAGCTGCATGGAGCAGGGCTGGGGTAGCTGGGGGCGGGTGGTGCTGCAGCAGCTGCAGACAATGCTTCTCTTGACTCGCCAGTGAACGCTCACACTGATAAACACACAAGTACACAAACAAGACAGATGAAAAACTTCAGGACTCTCATGTCAGCACACATAACAAGCTGTGTTGGTGTTTGCATGCAAACGATAGGAACATTTTGAACTTTATGCACGACCACGCTCCGCCTCAATGTGTTCTGCATGAATTGTTCCGGTGGCGCCTATAGGCTGTGGGATGCTGTCATTCTAGGCAAGAGTACAATGGTATCCACTCTATACGATCATCTCTGAACACGGGGATTTTGGTATATGATTTTTTAAAACAAAAATCTACCTTGCTTCACAAAGGAAATCCAGTTCACAAGCAGTCCCAGAGGCTACCGCTAGAGACCGCTCAGGACTGCTTGCCATCAGCTCATCCAGTTTACTCATGCAAACTACTTCAGGCAAAAAAAGTGCCGTAAAACTATTGTGTGTGTGCGTTCATTTTAAGTTACAGTAATATAAGTGCAGCGTAAGTTTAAAAGTGGGCAGGATCCTGGCTTTCAACGTGACATTTGCGCCACCAGACAGGTAGCTGCGGCCATTCCAGTGAACTACACTCAATCAATTGAGTGTATTTGTAAAACACTTGAGGTGAGGACCAAAACATATGGTGAAGCATCGTTCAGCCACTTTGGTCCTCACCTATGGAACAGTCTAACGGAAGACATCAGGTCTGCCAGGACCCCTTGATATTTTTAAGAGGAGCCTCAAGACCCACTTTTTAATATGGCTTTTAATTGAACATTTTGGTTTAGTTTTGAATTGTTTAACTTCTAATCTTTTATCATACAATACTTTGCTTTTATTTCACATATTTATGTTTTGTTTTACAGTTATTTTTATTTCTATTTTTAAATTTCAGTATTTCAATATTTTAGGGGCTCACACTGGTAGGGTGGGGTTCAATGGCTGAAATCCTGAGGCCATCTCCCATCAATCCTATCAGTGTGGATAACCCTTCCTCAGGTCCCTTTCCTCACATGGTTAGTTTTTACTTGTCATAATCATATTTGATTTCAAACACAATTTATTTTTGTTTTTATTGTATTTAATCTAACGTGTCTCTATTACGTATTTCGGGTTGTTTCGGCGGGGCTAAAGTAGGGTATTCTATTGTCCCATACAACATTTTGAATGGCAATTCATATCCTAAAAAGTGTTTTACATCCATCCATCCAACCATTATCTTCACCGCTTATCCTCAGTAGGGTCGCGGAGGTGCTGGAGCCATACCCAGCTATCTTCAGGCAGTGGGCAGGGGAAACCCTGAACTGGCTGCCAGCCAGTCGTAGGGCACACAGAGACAGACAACTCACTCGCTCATTCACACTTAGGGACAATTTGGACCGGGCAATTAACCTGACATGCATGTTTTGGGAATGTGGGAGGAACCCGGAGTGCCCAGAGGAAACACACACAAGCACAGGGGGAACATGCAAACTCCACACAGGAGGTTAGATCTTACGATCTCAGAACTGTGCCGCACACGCGCTAACCACTGCGCCGCCGTGCTGCCCCATATTTAAACATATTAACAAAAAATATTGGTTGTAGGTAAATTTGGGTATGTCTTTATCTGACCAGACTTTTTTGTCAGCAACTTCAATTATTTTATATTATAATAGATATTGAAAATAGTATTAAAATATATTGGTAATTTATAGTTCATCTGTCAAAAAAATCAAGTATTTTAATGTTCATTAATTTAGATTAGTGCCAGAACTGTATTCAAGTCATGTTTATTTGTGACACACTTAATTACAAGGAGTCTCAAAGGGCTGCACAGACCACAGACTATTGCAAACGACAGACTATTATTACACTATCCCCTGATCTAAAACCTACATGAGGGCAAGGGAAAAACTCAAAACCTCATCATTAGGTAAATGAAGAAACCTTAAGAATGGACGGCACTTGAAGTAATCCCCCTTCCAGGATGACCAGGCTGCAATGGATGTTGCGATAACAAACAATACACACATATCGTTAACATGAAATATAGCTCATTCATAAGCTAGAGAATATAAGTGTGTTTTAAGCCTAGATTTAAACAGTTTTTTGTAGAACGCTCTTCATCACTCTCGCTGCTGCTGGACCTTAGGCGCGATCATTGCTAGTTGAAAACTTAGTGCTACTTTTGACACTGTGGACCATAATATCTTACTATTCCGGTTGGAAAAATTGGTCTCTCAGGAATTGTCCTCTTATGGTTCAGATCCTACCTCTCAGATAGGACGCACTGGTGAAATAACATCAGAGTCCTTTTGTGTTACCTGTGGTGTTCCGCAGGGCTCAGTACTTGGCCACCTTCTTTTCAGCATTTACATGCTTCCATTAGTTATTATTCGCAAGTATAATATCAGTTCCCATTGCTACGCAGATGACACTCAACTTTATCTTCCGATGAAGGAATCTGCCACACTAAATTGTGGATATTTGGAGGCCTGCCTCACTGAGATAAAAGAGTGGATGTCACTCAACTTCTTGCGCCTTAACTCTGATAAGACCGAAATGTTAGTTATTGGTCCATCTAAATGCTCTGATTCGTTCTCAAAAACTGCTCTGAACATTGACAAATGTAATGTCACCCAGAGTGACTCAGTTAAAAATGTAGGTGTCATATTTGACCCCAATCTGTACTTTCAAACACACGCTAAGAATATTACTAGAACAGCTTTCTTCCATCTTCGCAACACTGCTAAAATTCGTCCGATGCTGTCTCAGTCAGATGCGGAGATTATTATTCACCCATTTGTTACTTCCCGTCTCGATTACTGTAATGCACTACACTCCGGTCTCCCGAAGTCCAAAATCAAGAGCCTGAAGCTGGTACAAATTGTTGCAGCGAGGCTTTTAACTGAGACAAGAAAGTTTGATCACATTACCCCCATTTTAGCTAACCTGCATTGGCTCCATGTTAGCTTAATATGTGATTTTAAGGTTCTGTTGGTATTATACAAAATCATACTTGGACTTGCTCCCTTATATCTTTCAGATTTAATTTCCCCCTATGTTCCGGTCCAGAGCCTTCGCTCTAAAAACACCGGTCTACTAGTGATTCCAAGAGCCAAGAAATGTTCCGAAGGTTCGAGAGCGTTCTCCAGCCGGGCACCGGTGCTGTGGAATGCTCTTCCCCTTCAGATCCGATCTGCATCCTCGGTGGAAATGTTTAAATCTAAGCTTAAAACACACTTCTACTCTATATCATATGAATAATCTGTATTTTATGTTGTAAATATGTGTATTATTTGCCCTCATGTAAGGTTTAGATGAGGGGATGGTGTCATAATAGTCTGTAATAATAGTTTGCAATAGTCTTTGATCTGTGCAGCCCTTTGAGACTCTTTGTCATTAAGGGCTATACAAATAAACATGACTTGACTGTTTTATATATGTTCTGTAAAATATTACATAATACATAAAAAAATAACATTTTACTGCAATACAGTTTCTCTTTTCTTGAAATTAGATTTTTAACCCAAACATCTTTTCCAAAACGTTTTGCACTGTTAAAGTTCAAATTGTAAACTTATTCACAACCATATGAATCTATTGTCAATTAAAAGCAGTGGCTGCTAAATATATAAAACAGCCAAACAGAATCCCAAGTGAAAGAATTTCTAGATTGCACCTGTGAAGTAAAAATGTACACAAAATGTTAAATCTTAAATGAAAAAGGAAAATATTCAAAAAGGTGATTTTTTTTTCCCCAGCAAGATCCTTGTCTAGCAGGCCCGTGTGTATGTGTTTCTTGAAGATGTTACCGACGCATGCCGGTAACGTGAACTCTCTAGCAAGGAGGAATGAGTCTCTCGACTGAATTCATTACAAGAGATCAAACTCGGAGGACATGAGAAAGGAAATCCCGATGCTCGAGAAATGAGAACGCTCATAAAAGTGCACATGCTGCCAAACAACAATATAAGGACGATGGAGCTGACTGCATGAAAATTAGAAGAATAGGTTTCGAGGACGTCTCTTGATTTTGGAACAAGGACTTTTAAACTTTGAGCAAAAAAAGGAAGGTAAGATATTAATCAGAATGTGTCTAGAACTATGAAATCATTTTAGAAGATGGTGCCTCCTTTGAACTGCACAATACAGTGACATCTAATGGTCAAATATGACACACTGTCCCTTTAACGGAAGTAAGTGACTCATCTAACCAGCGGACACCGAGAACAACATTCGACGCGTTGCTGTTTTGACTGACTGAGGTCTTAAATTGTTTTATAGAAAAAGTGCACGCACAAACAGGGCTTTACCTTGTTTCGTTACCATGACAACTGGGGGAGGTAGGGCCCTGTCAAAGATACATGGCCCCCAGGGGCCCTACCTAACGATCGCTTCAGTCTTGAAATTCCAGCCGCACTTTTAATTAACATACACATTACACAACAATGTTGTTTAATTGCTAGTTTCAGTGGACTGACCATATTTTGAGGGATTTTTAATTAATCGTCTTGAACGTGTTTCATAAAAAAGTCATAAAAGACAATATTATCTGTAGCTAGTATAGTATTTAATAGTGTTTGACAGAGTATAGCAAGCCGCTTTATGGGCCACCATGCGAAAGTACATCATGGGCCATAAACGAGTTCAGAAAATTGAACAACTGTATGCCAATGCCAAAGTGGGGTACCTATAAATGGTACCAGTGGAGCGTAATTTCAATCCACAGTCGGTGTGAAATATAGCTGCATTCTTTTTCCAACGTTATTCAACATCTTCCGGGAGAGTATCATGTCCAAAGCTCTGGAGCAACATAAACGTACAGTCAGTATTGGGGGACACAACATCAGTCACCTCGGTTTTGCTGATGATATTGCCCGATTGGCAGGACACAAGCAGGAACTCAGAGATATGGTCAATTGCCTGGACAAAGCATCAAGCCAGTATGGGATTGAAATCAGCGCAGAAAAAACAAAAGCAATGACCAACAATGCCTGAGGTATCACCACAGACGTCACCATCAACCACAGAGAGCTAGAACCTGTCCCCAAATTTAAAACTCTTGGAGCTGTCATAGCTCAAACCACAGCCGTAATTGCCAGACTGAAACCCATCTGGAGGGATAAGAACATAGCAGTGAAATCAAAGATCAAACTCATGCAGGCGCTGGCTACCTCCATCCTACTCTGCACTTGCAAGACATGGACTCCCACAGGAAAACTGGAAAAGAAATATCACCCCATGGAGATGCGATACTACAGAAAACCTCTAGGCGTCAGCTTCTTAGCCCATGTGACAAAACAAATGGTGTGCAATGCCATTAGAGGGCACATTGGACCCTACGAAGAACTGTGCACAGACGTAAACTTCAGTGGTATGGTCAAGTCACTAGATCATCAGGACTGACTAAGATAATTCTCCAGGGCACAGTCCAGGGGGGCAAGAGGAGAGGAAGACCGAAAAAGAACTGAGCCGGCAACATTGAGGAATGGACTGATGCCAACTTCGCCACGACCCAAGAACAGGCCAGGGACCGTTAACAGTGGAGAAGGCTGTACAGAGTTACATCCTCATTCCCCAACGACCCATGCAATTATTAATAATAATTTCCTTTGTATTGTCATTCTTTGTAAGAACGAAATGTCGATACCATTTCCCATGGGGTGGTACGGAGTCGTATGGGATTTCTGCACCCCTGCCATCTGTAGAAGCTCTTTGAAAATGAAATGAAAATGAAATGAAAAATGAAATGATCTGCATTTATATAACGCTTTTCAAGTCAATGACTTCCCAAAGCGCTTTACAATGTGCTTCACATTTCCCAATAGCGGCCTTGCAGCCATGTAAGGCGCTAACCTGCTTATTGGGGGTATTAGGGGTTCAGTGTCTTACCCAAGGACACTTCGACATGTAACACGGACCAGCCGGGATTCGAACTGGGATCCCTTGATCCCAAGACGAGCGCTTTACCTCCTGAGCTACTGCCGCCCCAGTTTGATCAGTTTGCTCTCAAAATTGGCTCCCTGATCAGAGTGGATACGCCGAGGGAAACCATAGACAAGGAAGAAATCCTGCCACAGACGGCGAGCAACTTGTTTGGCGGTTTGATTCCTGCAAGGGAAGGCGTGCGCCATTTTGGAGAAATGATCAGTTACGACCAGGACATCTACAGACTTGTTCTCTTGCTCAGCAGTCCAAAAGTCTATACAGACCAACTCCATAGGCTCAGAGGTGACTATGTTCTTGAATGGTGCACGGTTGTGTGGTTCCGGTGTTTTCCCTAAGACACAACGCTGACAGGATTTGACATAATTCACAACATCACGTTCCATGCCATTCCAGAAGAATCGTTGCCTCACCAGAGACTCCAGGAACTGTGATAGTATTTAACTACCGGTACATTGTTTCAACACACTTGTGTTGTTTCAAATTGTTCCATAGGAAACACCCTAAAGAAGTGTAATTTATTTGAGTAATATTCAATTACAGCTTTTTAAACAGTATTTAGATACATATTTACGCCTGAAGCTGCTGCAATACTCAAAAGACATGAATAAAATATGTTTGTTATTTGCAGTCCCCCTATGTATTTAAAAATCCATTTATGACCCAGTCCTTAGCCTGCCTGTGGTTATTTGCTTAGTGAATTAGATTGTGTGGTTGAAGTTAGTGCATCTTTGATATTAATTTTTTCAGAACGATCCCAATATCCAAATGTTGAGAACCGTCAATACAGATATCACATCCCAGACATTATTTCACATACGTAATAGTCAAGGCCCGTGAGGTTTTATACCGCCCCTGGGGATGATCTAGGACAGCAGTCTCCAATGTGGTTAAGTTGCCCCCTAAAGACAACTGAGGTGCCCGTGGACCTGTTCTGAAAATATCTCACCAGTGCTGTTGTAGTAAAAGAATTTTTTAGTGGTTGACTGCCTCTGTTTAACCCTACTTCCAATCATCAACTCATTCACTGCCTGCGGAGTTTACTTCCAATTGAACCAAATAAATAATGGAGTTTTGACATCCAACTCAGTCAATGGCAGTGAATGTAAAATAGATGTTTCATGTCTGTCACTGTTATAGGTAATGCAGTAGATAAGGAAATTAGTTACAAACTAACTAGTTCATTGGGCAAGTTAGTCATAATCAAACTGGTTCATTGTGGAACGTAACTTGTTCACAGCCGGCTCAGTTAACTCATTGCTAGCTTAGTTAGGTAGAAAAGAGACGATTGGCGTCTAAAGTCAATGGCAAATTTAAAATGGATCAAAGACGCCTGTAATCATTATTGGTAGTGAATGATTTAACTTGGTAATAAGATACGTTGTTATTGTAGAAATGCATATCAAACTGGGTGCCTTTTGCGCTAAATGGTAACAAAAAGTAGCTCTTGGCTTCAGAATGGTTAAAAACCCTTGATCTAGGTTATGCGACCATATTAAATCAAGTCATGTTCATTTGTATAGCCCTTAATCACAAAGAGTCTCAAAGGGCTGCGCAAACCACAGATTATTTCAAACACACCATCCCCTGATCTAAAACCTACATGAGGGCAAGGGAAAAACTCAAAACCTCAACATGAGGTAAATGAAGAAACCTTGAGAAGGGACCGCACAGGAAGTGTGCGGTAGGGGCGGCAGTAGCTCAGGAGGTAGAGCGCTCGTCTTGGGATCAAGGGATCCCAGTTCGAATCCCGGCTGGTCCGTGTTACATGTCGAAGTGTCCTTGGGTAAGACACTGAACCCCTAACACCCCCAATAAGCAGGTTAGCGCCTTACATGGCTGCAAGCCCACTATTGGGAAATGTGGAGCACTTTGTAAAGCGCTTTGGGAAGTCATTGACTTGAAAAGCGCTATATAAATGCAGATCATTTCATTTCATGAAGTAATCCAGGATGACCAGGCCTCAACGGATGTTGCAATAACAAATAATACACAGATATTGTCAACATAAAATATAAGTTATTCATATGATATAGAATAGAAGTGTGTTTTAAGCCTAGATTGAACCAGTTACACTGAGGTTGCAGATCGAATCTCAGGAGGAAGAGCATTCCACAGCACCGGGGCTCGAATGGAGAACGCTCTCGAACCTGCGAATCTCGATCTGTTCCAAAGGAAGATGAAAGAAAGGAGGCGGGGTCTCATGCTTCCAAAATTGTTGGTTTATAGATTTTTTTCAATTTATTGTATTTCAAAATAGTTATTTTTAAACAAGTATTTCAGTTGAGTGAATGATATAAAATTGCTATTATTTTTTTCTCAGCCCGCTTTTGCGGAAATAGAAACCAAAGGCTAATAAATGACGGTTTCCACTTTGCAGATTTTGACGATTGTGGGTCCTGTCTGAAAAGCAACACCCACGAAAAACCTGTGCTGTGTTCCATTTTTAACAGAGTAACCAATTCAAATTACAATACGTATATTATTGTCCTAAGGGCAGCATGCGCGGCACAGTTCTGAGGTCGTAGGGTCAAACTTTCCTGTGTGGCGTTTGCATGTTCTCACCGTGCTTGCATGGCTTTCCTCCAGGCACTAGTTTCCTCCCACATTCCAACAACCTGCATGTCAGGTTAATTGGCCGATACAATTAAGCAAGTGAGTTGTATGTCTCTATGTGCCCTGCGACTGACTGGCTGGCAACCAGTTCAGTGTGTCCCCTGCCCACTGCCCCAAGATAGCTGAGATGGGCTCCAGCACCCCCGCGACACTACTGAGGATAAGCGGCTCAGTTGATGGATAGATGAATATCATTGTTTTAAGGGCAGCACGGCGGCGCAGTGGTTAGCGTGTGTGCGGCAGTTCTGAGGTTGAGGTGTCAAACCTTCCTGTGTGGAGTTTGCATGTTCTCCCCGTGCTTGCGTGGGTTTCCCCCAGGCACTCCGATTTCCCACCCCCATTCCAAAAACATGCATGTCAGATTAATTGGCTGGTCCAAATTTTTCCTAGGTTTGAATGAGCGAGTGACTTGTCTGTCTCTGTGTGACCTGCCAGTTCAGGGTGTCCCCAGGTCACTGCCTGAAGATAGCTTAGATGGGCTCCAGCACCCCTGTGACCCTACTGAGAATAATCAGCTCAGATAATGGATGGAATGATATTATTGTTTTATGTTTTTTATCTAACAAAGAAAATATACCGTAGTAGTTCCTAGACTTAAAGCCACAACTTTTACCACACAATTTCATCCCTGCAGCTTATGCAGAAATGCAGCCAGTGTATGAGTGTTTTCTAACAGCCGCCAGGGAAGCTTGAGCAGAAAAGGTGAGATTAACACATGTTGTGTGCAGAAAGACGCAAGTCACTACTGCCAATAAACATAGATGAGGTTTGTTTCAAGCCCTGCTAGTGCTGTGTTACTTGTGTAACAACTTTCTTTGTAAATATCTCATGTTTAAATGTAGACACTTGGGCTTATACATGTTTTACCTTTGAATAATGTATTTGGTGTGGCTTATAGTCAGGTGCAGCTTGTAGTCTATAACGGTAATTTACAGACATAATTTGATTAATTCGGACGAAACCCAAGTTTGAGGTGAAGGATAATTCTCGTGTGTCTTTGTTTTCTTTGCCTGTGGTTGTACTAAATGACCAACCAGTTGAAGAACCCAAATTTAGGCATTCTTTGAAGTTGAGTAACCGAGTGTAAATGGCTTTGTATTTGTACTCCCTCCAGGGTTTAGGAGAGAACGGATGGAAAAGATGGTTTTGGAGCACAAGCCCAAGCGTGGGTTGAGAGTAGCTCAGCGCCAAAAAACCTCGGCAGCAACTGCCGACAAGAGCGGCTCAGTCTCGGCGGTGGAGGAGGGCGGTGAGTGGACTCGAGTGCTGGAGTCGAGCGTTGGGGGAGGAGGACTTCAGGAAATGAGGCACTGGGGAATGTGGCCATATCCAGATCTGTTCCAAAAGGAGATTACGGGAAGGAGGCGGTGTCTCCTGCTTCCACAACAGACGCTGATGTCACAACGTAGTGAGCGCAATTCGCCGTAACTTCGACACTTTTCAACAACACTCGCGCTTGAAAGTAAGTTAGAATTCATAGAAACAAATTGAACAAACCAACCTTTGCAGGGTTCCCACAGCTTAAGACAAGTTAAATTCAAGACTTTATAATGCCTTTTGAAATCAAAATTAAGACCAAGTCGACGAAAAAACACCCGCAATTGAAACTAACAAAACAAATACAAAACTATTTCTTGCACACAATACATCATGCAATGGCGAAAAATGTTGGTCGGACAGCCCTTTCTCATTAAATTGACACTTCCCATGGTCCAAAACAAAGGTCTTTGCCCGACTGAAAGCAGATCACTGTTTTGACAGCTCCGTTATTGTGGTCACGCCATGTTCCCACCAAAGCAAATCGGTTAATTATTAAAATAAGACGATTGCACCAATGTATATGCGGACTATTTTTGCACCATGATGACTTTGCACCAAATGCAATATTGCACAACCGTTACGATACAACGTTATCACGACAACCCTGTAACATCCCACATGCTGACATTGTTGTGTAAATACCATGTAAATTATAACTATAGCCTTATTCCTCTTGTTTTATAACATTATCTTCTCTGTTCCTTTATCTTCTTGCTCATACCCTCACTATGTGTAAAACTGGAGTGTCATGCCCAATTTCGTTGTCACAATATGTTAGCCCATTTGTAACAATGACAATAAAGGTATATTCTATTCTATTCTATATATATCTTAATAACGCGTTCACATTTCTAAGACTTTCAAAAATTGGATTTAAAATATTTTATTGCCAATTAAGGTCTTATGTTTAGAATAATGAATTTGATGCCTTTTAAAACTTTTCACGGATCAGTGGGAACTCTAATGGTCAGTGTTGGGACTACTGTGTTACAAAGAAACTCAATTACTTTTCTCTGTAATGAGTACTGAACGGCCCTATTAATAAAATTTTGTACCTCGACTGTCATTTCTACTTTGTGATTTACGCTGCTAAGTATTGGATGCAGATTATGAATTAGATTGTATTCTGATTGATGAATATACCTGCATTACACATGTGTTCACATACAACATTTCACTTACATGACTACATTTTTCAAACTAGAATTTTTGCAACGCACTTATAAAAAGAGACCACGGATATCATCTAGTGCCCTATAGTGGTAAAAAAAGGAAATTGTATTTAAATTATAAGCAAAATAGGGAACAATATTATAATGCATTTCTTAAAAATAGAATTAATTGGAGAAATTTGCATTTATTTGGCATAACACAAGTCTTTTGACATGGTAGTCCGCCATCTTGCTGCAAATAGTACCCGAAAACCCTAAAAAGTCTGAGCAAATAAAATAAGAAAAATGGTTTCTGTTTGGTGTCTTTGAGTCTCCGTGGTTTGTATTCTTTGAGCCACCGCTTTAGGTTTTAAACAAGACAGTGGCATCTAATGGGTAAAATAATACCCACCGTACATTTAACCAATCAGTTGTGACCAAAATGGCAATGGTGGGCTGTCTTGGCCTGCAAAGCCTTCAATGCTGGTTTTGAAATATCTGAACCATGTGATGTTAATTACATTTTGTCCATAAATACTTAATAATTCCCAATTGTCTATCAGATTCCTTTAATTGCTTTTCCCCTATTTGTGCCACTTCCAGACACATTGTTTCATATTTAAGCATTTAACCAATCACATTTCAACTTTTACTTGTTTCCAGGGTTAAAAATCTACACAATCACAATCAGTCCTGCAGGCCCTGAGACCTACCATCAATATTGATACAGCTGTTGAATTAGCCAATCGGATTTAGAGGCAATGGGGCCAGCGCCTGCTAGGAGGCGTAAGGAAACGTCAGCGGTTCCACAAACAATGATTGGCTTGGAGGGCGGTAACAGAAGTACCACAACGAAAAGGTGAAGGAAAAAAATCCCTCTGTCCACTGCTTCACCCCTAAATCTGATAAAATGTCATGCAAGAACTATCACAGGACAGGCTCGATTTTCAGCAATAGCTTCGGTGGCGGTAGAAAAAAACATCTTGATGGAACTGAACGCACAGATAATCTGTAAGACAGGGTAATTGAAATGTTTGAGGAAAAAATGAATGGATTTTGGGCACAAATAAATGGATAGTAAAATGTGGCTTTTTCCCCAAAATATTAGTGCAATTCTATGAGGTTATTATTGATGCTTTTTGTATGTGCCGCAGCTTTAACAGCAGTAAATGTTTTATAGCTAGTTATTAGGTTTGGATTGATTCAGATGTTGCACTTTGAAAGGCCTAGGTGTGAAATAGATGTCTCGCACAGAAATGTATTTTGCCTGTAATCAACATAAAGACTAGGAAGGGACACGTATGCATCATTCCAATGCAAGATTGGGCACATGTAACATATTTTTCGCCCCTTCACACTCAGCAGGTGGTCGCCAACAACAACGAAACGTTGCACACTCGCTCAGCAGTGCTGCATCGGTTAAATTAAAGGCTCAGTGCTAGCTGATAAAACACACAAAGGGGAACATGATTGCACTGCCACATTACCTGCCCTATCATCAAGTTAAAAAAAATATCCTGTTCAAAAGAATTCCAAACGCGGTTTGCAAATTGGCTCCGTCGCTTTGTAAACGTGCGCGTGTTTGCTTTCTGCACATGCATGTTCTTTCAAATATATTTTGATGTGACCACCAGCACACACTTGTTTTATCCCAGGTGGGATTTTCATTTGAATGTTTAAAAAGGGAGAACCAGACAAAAAGGGACACGGCAATGTCAAGGCATGCGCTTCAAGGTTCACATCAATTTGTGGAATGCAGATTTAGATGATAATCTGGTAGAAAAAAAGGGAAAATGCATCACAGGTCTCTGGCACCTCTTTCACATTGTGTTTATGTCTAATTTTAGTGCTGGTTTGATGATAGATGTCAAATACGACCAAAAACGTTTGTGCTTTTGCTGAGGATCAGTCTCGGTTCTGTATTTAACAGAAACATTCAAGATGTCAAAAGTCAAAAATTTAAATCAGAGTTAAAATTTGCAGACAGATCTAAAGCCTAACTCAAGTAAAAGATTTCTAGTTATAACTTTCACGGAACGAAAATACATATAGTGATTTGGAGAAAACATCATCCAGAAGGAACCAATGATCTAAAACACATTGGAGCCTTTTTCATTATTGAAATGCTGGACAAATGAAGACAATAACCAGACCCGAACGCAAGAGATCATACATTTGATCTTTTAAAAAACTAAAAAAAAATCACAGTTCTTACACGTTAAAGTGACATAAAAGATTATTAAAGTATATTCAAATATTGAGCCAAGTCCTTCAACAATGATCATTTTTGCACGTTATACCTGAAAAAATAATGAGTTACTTATTTTACTTAAAAAGTAATTGCGTTACCCCTCAGACAACTAACACCAAAAAGTAGCACATTACTCAGATTAACTATTCATTTAAAAATTACGGTATATTCTCGCATAGAAACCAAACCCTAAAACTGCTTTAAAACAGCCACATAATAAAAGAAACAAAATAAAAAATGAAAACCAAATTGTGGACAAAGTCTTCATATTACTTGGCTTGCGCAATTTTGAGAGCTTGCAAACTAACACTTAGCCAAGACACTCAGTATCCATTTTGTCTTTCGGGGCTTCAAACCATTCGGAAATCTTCTTCTCCGTTTCTGGGTACTGTCCAAGACATTTTCTTTTGCTCTCCAGGCATTGTGTATTGCAAAAACTATTTTACGAATAAAAACCGCCCAAATTCTGCCCCATTGATTTCCAGATAGTTAGTTGTTCCTTTGTAAGCCACGCCCCTCCCCATGAGCTACCATTAACTATTAGAGACACACAATCAAATACGCGCATATAAACTGACCCCTGGATTTTAGTATTGAATTTTATAGCACTAAATTCGGCTAAAATTAAAGTATATACGTTAGGGAGAATATCTAGGACAATCTAATTAATGATCTGCATTCATGAAGTAGCGGAGTACTGTAGTAACGCAATAAATAGTACTGACAGTAGTTACAAAATGTTAACGCGTTACTGTACTCGTTACATAGAAAATTGCGTTCCTGGGACATGTTCCTTTAAAAACGCGTCAGTACCAACACAGATAATAATTCAATTCGTGTATAAGCGGTACCTCCAAGTTTTGTTTAAAAATCGGTATACAATTCTGATACTCTTTTTCTTAGCTCACACTAAGAACAGTAAATGAAAAACTTTGCTCGCACCGCAGTGACTCGGGTTCGATTACCGTTGCATTCAATGTTTAGGAATTTTGGTGAGCAATATTTTTCGACTAATCAATAATTGCACAAATACGGTAATGTACTACTGTAAAACCTAGTGTGTAACACGCACCCATTGAACCATTGAATTATTTTTAGGGTAAACAAAATAAACACACGTCATGGACAAATAAATACTGTGATCAAATATTTAAGAGAGAATTTAAAGCACTTTTTTTTTTAACTTTACTTTTGTTATCTCCAGTAATTGACAAACATTGGCTCAAAACCTTAACTGACTTTTCCCTCTTTAAATTTCAAATGGTATCAGACATTCAGACGATCTATCACTAGGACAGACTGCAACAAACTACTATCCTACTGTGTACCTGCTTCACCCGTTTTTTCCCTTCAACAGATAAATAAATAAAACCACAGCGGCCATTTCTGTGTTTTGTTCAGAGACAAATTATAAGTGGCGACTGGAACTCACATTTCTAAGAATACACATTGGCTATTGAAAAAAAAAGAAAGAAAAAATCTGTTTTTCTTCCGCTCTGAACCGACAGGGACTCACGAATTGTCTCTAATGTTCTCAATGACGTCCATTTAGCGAACAACAAGCCGTGGAGAGCACAAAAGCCTCGACACGGCCATCCAGTAAAACACTCAAACATGTTTTTGCGCACACACGGGCGAGCAGTGGCGGCAACCACAGCTTACCAGAAAAAACATATCCAGATGTTCTCCTCATAGACTCACCGACCCCCCTCCCACACACACACTGGTAGGCCACATGTGGCTCATATATTACAGAGGCTTATTCTCAAGACTCTTTTTGCTTACTTCTGCAGACGTTTTTGTACACCTACACTTGTCAGGAAAGCACCGACATCCCCGCCACCAGACATCGTTATTAAAATGACTCAAGTGTAGCAGGCAGAAGACAGAACGGTTAAAAATAATTACCATATTTATTTTTTGCACAATATTTCCAACCTAAAAAGAAATCAAAGTTTGGGTGTGCGTTATACATAAGGTATTACGGTAGTATTTGTGCAACGGTTGTTCTGTCGAAAAATACTACGGACCACAATTGCAAAACATTGGATGCAACGAAATTCAACCCAGGTTGTGGCGGTGAGAGCGCTGAATCCTACCAATTAGACCGCCAGGGATTTAAATAACATTCAAAAAGGCATTCGATTTCATCTCAATATCACGGTACCAGAGACGAATGACAGAAAGTCGTCCTGAAAGATATAAATGCAAAAAAAGCACGAGGATCTTGTGATGAATCGGACGTTAAGTAAAGGCAATGTAAATTTAATGTTTGTATTGTGTGCATTGTGTACATTTTTGTTTTTAACCATGGCCGCACACGTTCAACATTTGACACTTACAATAGTTAGTTTGAGCTAAGAAAAATTCAGACCAAATCTTATACAGATTTTTAATTAGTAAATAAATTAAAAAGGCCTACTTAGGAACGTGTTCCGGACAATTGTTCGTAAGTTGAGTTTGTTAGTATGTTGCTTCAGTAATATATTTGTATCAAATGTATGTTTAAGGTTTATATAAGTATATTTAAGGCTTATGGTAAATGATCTGCATTTCTATAGCGCTTTTCAAGTCAATGAAGACCTCCCAAAGCGCTTTACAATGTGCTTCACACTTACCCATTCACACACACACTCACACCAATAGTGGCCATGCAAGGCGCCGACCTGCTTATTAGGGGCATTAGGGATTCAGTGTCTTGCCCAAGGACACTTCGACATATAACACGGAAGAGCCGGGAATCAAACCTGCGATCTCTTGATCCCAAGACGAGCGCTCTACATCCCGAACTTATATAAGTAACCTGTATTGTTTTGTACTAAGATAAAAATCCTCTATAAAGATAAAGTTGAGTTTAATTTACTGTTGGAAGATGTGCTTCAAAAGGTCCTCCTCCGTTGTAAAAAGTGGCCGAAAAAAAAAGAGATCCACCATTTTCTCAACCGCATCAAGCTTTCTTATTCCACTTTCATTTCAAATGAAACGGCTCACCTCTTCTTTACACCAACTATATTGAATGGATGCACGAGATATTAAACAATAAAAATGTCAAAGTACTTAGCACCCTGGAGATACAGTATAGAATGTTTACACACGAACTAGGAAGAAGAAGCGGATTTCTTCTTCGGGGTGGATACTGGTTGAGCTCTCACAGCGCCATAAATTAAAAATTTCAGTAACTTTATCCCACATTCTGTCTCTCATGGTTGATTGAGGTTTACCCATACAGGCCGCTCTAATATTTTCAAGTTACAGAGTTTGCACAATTTATGGTTAACTAAATAACTATTTCGCCCACTGTATCTCATGATGTGAGAGTACTTATCCCAGTATCGGTATTGGTGCCCATACCAGTTAAATTTTTGTACTCGAGTAGGTGACCGACAATTGTATCAATCACCCTCTGTTGGCCATTCTAAAATCAGGAAGAATAAACAAAATAACCATACATGTGATGCAATGTTAGGGAAAAATATGACCCGGGTATTTGAAAATACCTCTTTGAAATTAAAGGTGTTTAAAGGTCGGGAATTTTATGTATTGGTATAGATGACTGATCAAGGGTTGAGTGTCCGTATGAGAACCGGCATAAAAAAAGGAGGTTAGAGATAAGAGAAGTTTGTGAGCATAAGCAATAGAAGATAGTCATACAAATACCTATTCAATATACAATATAGTGAGAATTGCTGTTCTCACAGGGCATTCCTAAATAAATTCAGGCCATGCACCTATAACGGTCGAATGGCCCGACCTTTACAAGAGCTCCTGGCAGGCCATCTGCTTGAGGCCCAAACTTACCGAAGGGAGACGTGTTTTGTTCGTGTGTGTCTGAGAACGCCCCAGACAGGAAGGAAGAGAGTGGGCCCTGCAGCGCAACTCCAGAACTCGGGTCATGTTTTACTTCTTTTTCCACGGGTGCAAGAGAGGCCGCGCTGGCTCCGCTTAAAAGAAGTCAGTCATTAATACGTTCACCCCCGCTTCCTGTCGTGACGTCGCATGCCGCTCTTGGGACTGACCTCGGACCTGGACCTCCGGATTTCTACGTCAAGTCATTTGTTCCATGAGTTAAAGAAAATGTTTGCGTCTGTGAGTTGTAACCTCAAGCTCATTTCCATCCCGGTGGCTAAAAATAAAAGTGCTGATTTTAGCAAAAAGCTTCAGGTTGTGCATTAAACTCTGAGATGAAACTTACTGTATTTGTGTATAACGTGTACCCCTAGTTTTGGAATAAAAACCCGTACGAAATTTTTCTTTCACTTTTTCTCAGCTCGAATATTGCGGTTGAATGGGATGGAAATCGAGCCCGGGTCGCAACTGGACAACCAGAGATGTACATGACACGTAAAAAGGCATCAGATTTTGTCTAATCATCGCACTTTCTTTACTTATGGTACTAGAGAAAAATGACAGTGAGTAGAAAGTGTGATAAAGAGAAAAGGTCTTACGCCTTTTCATATGTCATCTGTACCACTGGTTGTCGAGTGGTTGGATTTTTCAATATATTAATCATTGCACATATAATATTAATCCTCGTGTATAACACGGCTAAAACGTGTGTTGTACTCGAGGTAATACGGTAAAGGCTCATTTTGGAGTTCTTCTATTTATGTCACCAAGGATACAGTACAGAGGTGGGCAAACTTTTTGATTCAAGGGCAACATTTGGTTGTAAACATATACAGAAAGGCCAGACCAGGAGGGGAAAATAATTTGATTTGATTTTTGTTGTATCCATCAATACAATCTGCAATACGATACCTGGAGAATATGAGATGATTTAGGAATAATCAATGTTTTCTCATATTGTCTCTGATATTAAAAAAAAAAAAACACAAAAAAACTAATTAATGCAAGAAAATAAAATCACAAATAACAAAAAATCTCATCTCATTAGCTGCACCGCTTATCCTCAGTAGGGTCGCGGGGGTGCTGGAGCCCATCCCAGCAATCATCGGGCAGTGGGCAGGGGACACCCTGAACTGGTTGCCAGCCCATTGCAGTGCACACAGGGACAGACAACTCGCTCGCTCATTCACACCTAGGGACAATTTGGACCGGCCAATCCACCTGAAATGCATGTCTTTGGAATGTGGGCGGAAACCGGAGTTCCCGGAGGAAACGCACGCAAGCACGGGGAGAACATACAAACTCCGCACAGGAAGTCCGGTAGCTGGATTTGAACCCACACAGGAGGTTCCCAAGACCTTAGAACTGTGCCTGCACACACGCTAACCACTGCACTGCCGTGCTGCCCGTATATAACAAAAAATATATAAGTATAACATAGTAGCAAAAAAGGAACATGCAGATGTCTGCATGTAGCCTTACAAGAACAACGTGGCACCTACTTACTCACAGCAAGACAGACTATCCATCCATTATCTGCACTGCTTATCCTCAGTAGGGTCGCGGGGGTGCCGGAGCCCATCCCAGCCATCTTGGGGCAGTGGGCAGGGGACACCCTGAACTGGTTGCCAGCTAGTCACAGGGCACATAGAAAGAGACAATTTGCCCGCTCATTCACACCTAGGGACCATTCGGACCAGCCAATTAACCAGACATGCATGTTTCTGAAATGTGGGAGGAAACCGGAGTGCCCGAAGGAGACCCATGCAAGCACGGGGAGAACACGCAAACTCCACACAGAAAGTTCTATCTCATGACCTCAGAACTGTGCCGCCATGCTGCCCTCTACATGTACATTTTATATTTATTTATTTTTATTTATCTATAAATATACCATCTAATCAAATTGGTTTCAAAATGTTCAGAATTAAAGTAAAATAATGAATTGTATTCACTCTTAAAGCACTACGTTTGACATGCATTGAAAAACTCAAAAGTGCGATACGGCTAGCTCAAAATGTATTTATATTTTTGCATTACATTTGATAAATCATTTGATTGATACTAAAAAATAGCAAGCAAATACCAATCGAGCAGGCAATTTGAATGTTTTAACAATAGGAAAAAGGGAGGCCACAAATCAACTTGTTTTAAGAAGTAGTAGGATTTTTTTTTAACCATGTCATCAAGATAATCATATTTTTAACACTTGGCAGGCTGGATTAAAAAGCCTGACGGGTGGCATGTGACTCTTGGGCCGGAGTTTGCCCACCACAGGTACAGAACTCACTGTTTGATGACCTAACCACAGGCTACCAATCACAGGGCAGTACCCAAAATGCTCTACAGAGTCTTTTAATAAAAGCTGATTCAACACAATTTTTGATACATCAAGGATATTACCAAGGATAATCTGATCGGAAAGAGCAATGGTCAGATTTGATTAGGATCAGTGTAGTTCCAACGTGATCCAAATCTCAGGTTAACAAAGGTGTTAAGCAGTTCTTTGTTGTCATTTTTCATATCTGAACTTTTTCATACTGTATATGTGCAATCATCTTCAATAAAAATAGACAAAAAAACAATGCGCCGTTGAAGAGCTGTTCTTCCTGGAGTGATGAAGAGCGCATTGCCAAGGCGAAACAAAATGTTCTCTATTGTTTACTGTGTTTGGGCCTTTGTTCAAGTTACTAGCGGGTTTCGGGGAGCCACTGCTCCAGACTTGGAGCGTGACTCATGTTGTCAGGGTGACATCATCACGTTTGTATATAGTACATCCACCTCCACAACCACAGATGGCGCTAGTATGGTTGAGACCTAGAAAGAAATATGTAAACAAGCTACAGTGGATGGCTAAAAACAGATGGCAAGGTGAACACCTAACAGTGAAATGGTCAACAATAGATCACTGTTTATTGTCAAATTCCCTAGAAAAAAAAGGGAGTAGAGGTGTAACAACTACCGTAATTACGGACAAAAAGCAGCTACTTTTATTCTATATTTTAAACATAAGCCGCCTACAATAGAATGCGGTTTATTATAAAAAAATTCTTTCTGAGAGGCAGATGGTCGCAAAAGTTTCTGTGGTGACTTTGGACACGCGCCAGATCAGCTGATCTCTCCACCAGAGGTGCCCGTCAGGTTCCCGCATAGCATAGCAGCTGGCTTAGAACTTGTGCAAACCAAGGAAATCAGGCTTTTTTTTAAAATAAAGCATCACGATTTCTGCCAAGCGCTGTAAATGTGAAAAGTGAAGAAATTCAATGAAGCGTGGCTAAACGGTGAGTGACTCCCTTCAGTAGCCAAATGCCACGTCATCTAATTAGTGACGCCGACAAATGGATAATCGAGATTCCCAGAGTCCCTACGGAGTAATATCATGATCTTAACAGAATTAGCAGGGAAATGTCTAATACAGAAGAGTAACACGTTGTGCTGCAATTAAGACACTCGTTTGTAGACTCTGTACACATATCAATCTCAATCAAGGAGTACAACAGTCAATATTAATGAAATTGGTAATAACATACACACAAAAGTGAAACAAAAATATTCTCAAAACAAAACTTAATATTCTCTACCGACTATTTTACTTGTATTGTACTGTCTATCACAACAGCCTGTACGCTTGCTCTGTCTGCTATGCGACTGATCTTAAGATCTATCACAGGCACATTATGGTGTAATAATAGTCTGTAGTTTGCAATAATCTGTGGTCTGTGAAGCCCTTTGAGACTCCTTGTGATAAAAGGCTTTACAAATAAACATAACTTAACTTAAAAGAGAGGAGTCCAAGTATTGCTACCACAACATAAAAAAAATGTATACATGCAGACTGTAGTTTATTAACTAAGGAGGGGTACACGATAGTTACAGGGCTAACAGTTATCGGACTGATCACAGCAAAGCCCTTATATAATTGTCACATTTTTCAGCCCGATAGGAAAAAACACCTGATAATTAGTCACTTGCTGCTACAATAAAATATGAAATCACCTGACACGAGCTGTTAGAAAGATTCCTAGCATTTATATATAGTGGCTTTTGTCCTGCACCTGCCCATATATTAATGCCAATTCAATGAATATTACCTCCAGCACTAGGTAATTGAGATTGACACTCTGGATACAGCCTGTATACTAGTGTCTTATTCACGGCACAATGTGTTACTTTTCGGTACTAGACATTCCCCACTGATTTTTCTTTAAACTTAAGAAATGGATGTGAATGACTTAATTTTTATGGCTGCTAAAGCCCACAGCAAAGATTATGTGCTGCTTGTATAAGACAAAGTTGAGTTTCTTCCTTAAATTTGTGCATGTGGCTTTTAATCAGAGGCACTCTGTCGTCTGGGATTTACGGTACTCAATTCAAAAATATTTTCAGAACAGATAATTATATTACTTACTATTTTGTATTAAAAGCTCTTAGATTTGTTTGAATTACAGTTTCTAACAAGTATTTTTTGCCCATTCGTATTTACTACCATGATATAGCATTGATTATAGCGAGTCACTGATACTAAATAAAAAAACATTTTGCGGGAGTCAAGACATAATAGGTGGACGGTGGTATTTTTAAGTATAATGACATACAAGTTGTACAGTATCAGTAATTGAGATTGGCGATGACTCAAGATATGCATATTTTGAAAATCAAACGTCCATAGCTGCATCTAACTTGATCTACATAATAATTAACTTAACACAGAAATAGTATTCTTGAACATCGCAAAGAGCTTTTGCATTTGGCAAAACTAAGACCTCTAGATTAGGTAAGGATAACAAAGTGCTTCATTTTGGACATTTCAAAAAGTCTGTCTAAACTTTGACTTTAAAAGATGACTTTGTTGTCTCTACCTAAACCCAGATGCATGTCACACGGCAGTAACCTGACTTAACAAGCGTTGCCCCGGAAAATCTGGCAAAGAGGGCAGCGAAAGTGACTCACCGGGTGCTGGAGATGACAAAACTCACGACTCACGCTGTCCACATTTGTGCCGAAGTCAACAAAACAAAGGAATGTCACGACAAGTCCCAAGACTGCTTTGGCTTTGCCGCAGGGAACGGTCTTCCTGAAGCGTGACTGTTGATGACATCATTGTTCTGGCATAAAAAAATAAAAACAAATAGACTCGGAGAGAGCATTAAAGGAATATCTGGATTCTCTTTAATTAGGAGAGGGAATTAAAAAGAGAATGTTCCACTAAAACAGGGAATGAACGTGTAGTCCAGACAGTAACAAATGGAGTACCCCAAGAGCACCTTGTAAAAACTTTCTATTCAAGTAACAAATTCAAGGAACTATTTCCCCTCATTCAATGCCAGGGATGACTAGTGACTTGATTTTTTTTTTCATTTAGGTAGGTTGGAAATTACAAGGTAATTAAAGGCTATTCAACCAGGAGTAAACAGTACAATAAGGAAGTCATTGCAAACCATTTGCATGATACATAGCATGCCTGTTTCAACGGCTGTGTCCACAACTGAGGTGCCAGGCCTTTTATGGATATTTTTGCATTTGGATCTTTAAAAAAAATTCTCAAACCTACCTTTAAAGGGAGTCCCAAATTGTTAAATAATAAAAAAATGAGTATATGACACGTTTTTTTCACAAAGTCTAAATATATTTCATCAGGATATTCCAATTATTTTGTGAGATAATGCATTTAAAGAAAGCCTGTCTTGTTTTTGAGATGAGCTGCTGTGACGCCATCAGAGTAACACCAACATGCTTGCAAGCCAGTCGCCATATAAGTTTCGGTAGTTTTTGTGATGTGTCACAGCTCTACGGCTCATGGGGTAAGTCTTTTTCGATGGCTTGGAGATAAGAATGTTTGTGAAAAACACCAGAGTGTGAAAAGCCCTTTCAAAGTGTTAATTGTGGTACTTGGCATATTTCGGAGAGGATTGCTTGCATGCATACGTGTAGACAATGTTTATAAGATATTTGCTGTAATACTTCTGAGTTTTCCAATAGTAAATGTATTAACACTGTCAGCTCATTCCGAATGGTGTGTTCCCGACTGGCAAGCAAACTGAACTTCATAATGAAAAATTGCTAAATTTCCTCTATGAAAAAGGGATAGAAACTGGTAATTAGATCGAACACAATATACCAATCTGTGGTCAGGGGACACTCACTCCTTCTCACCTCTTCGGATGTTTAGTGTGCCCTCGTCACCTGTCTCAACCAGTTGTCGCATTGATATGGCCGTATATCCAATTTTCTGGCACTATAACAGTTTTTTCCAATATCAGCCATAAAATCAGGGTCAGAAAAACTTTGTTCACTACGATCGCTGTTGATTTCGAAGCCCGTCTCATATGTCGTGTTAATGGAATTCTCCATTTTGAAAGTGTTGTGTTACTTCAATGACGTCACATCTCTACAGTAAATAAGCCAGATGGGTCAACTTTGAGACTAAATTACTCCAGTCTCCAGGCGCGTGGCATATTTTGCAACATATTTGCATAATTGTTTGGGAATACCTTTAATTGTTAATTCACTTTCTAATAATGCTATAATTTTAAATAATAAGAGGCAAATTTGGCCATAATACACAGGGCTAAAAATCAGACGAGTAGGAAAATAAGTCTTTTCCAAACACACACTATCAGCAGAAAAGACATGCTTCTGACACTCGTCTATGCTACTTTTCAAGCATCCCCGCAAGGACAGGTTGGATGGAGGAGTTCAGTACGGGTTAGCCGGCTTCCAGTTTGCCTCGGCTGGGAAGGACTTGGCCCGAGACGCCGCCTGGGTTTGTAAACACTCTTTCAGCTTGTCCTCTGTCAGCGTCAGCCGTTGCTCCAAGATGGACACCGTCTGGACGGACAAAGAGGGAACGGACATGATGGGAAAGAAGATGAGGAGCCAAGGAAGGAGACGGCTGGACAGAGGACAGTGGAGGCATGTCAGACAGGGACGTGCATCGCCGGCGTAACAGTGATGGACAAATAATGGCTGCAATTGTGTGTTCAATCGCGTGGATGAGATAGTTCGTTTACTCTGGAGGGGTCGGGAGAGCGAGCCAATATCGCTTGCAAAAGGTCAGATTATGTTTTCCTTCAGCAAGATGTAATCTCTTGTATTGTTTATTAACGGTGCCTTTGTTAAAAAAGCAGCACAACTATTAATTTCCAAAACAGTTTATTGCGAGGAAACTCATGCAGGCTGGAAAGTGGCAAAATAGCATACAAACACAAATTTAAATGATTAATTTAAAGATTTAAAAGTCTGTCTGGTTTTTATATGTTATGAAAATGTTTACCTAAAAAGGAGCACTTCACTTGCTAGATTTAATATCTGTTATGGAAAGGAACATAAGCTTCTTTAAACTTCTGCAAAGATACGCGTCTGTGACTCTTATTTTAGGTAAAACAACATTGTGTTGGGTTTCCTCAATGTTCTGTAGCTGATTAATGGTAGTCAGCAAATAGAGCTACAGAGGGTGCTTTGTGAGTGGCGCTTGGCTTTGTCGACACCCAGTGGACATATTCAAAATTTAAATTTTTTGTTTGACCCGTTGCACTTAATTTTTCTCTTGTGCTCCAGTTCAGGTTTGCTACTATTTAGAGGTAAAACACCCGAACTCTGACATAAAGATGAGCTTAACGGTGTTTACACCTGCTAAATGCTTTCAATTTCCTGTAACAGCCTACAAAACGCACCAGCGTTTTCCAAAGAATTGAGTTCTTGCAATAACTGGTCTTAAGAGTTCAAGGCTCAGTTGTTCCTAGATTCAATTATTTGTGACTGCAGCAAAAAGGCTTCACGTCTGTTTTTTTTTCCCGGCTTGATTTGATTTCCTTTGTTTTGGCCCCTGACTGATTGATTTGCGATTTGAATTTTCAGTAGTGCCTGAGGACATCCCAGACAAGAGAACAAAAGCAAAGCCAGGCGGCTTAATAATCATCACAAATCATTCAGGCAGCACTTTTACGATAAGGGTTCTGAAAACAAAATGATCATCTCGAGGAGGCTGAAAACACTAACACGATTGTGAATGTATCCCTTGTGTTGCCTGGTGACAAACACGATGCGGCGAGGAAGCTCACGACTTTGGATGCGCTGAGCGAGGAACACGATGTGTCTCAAACTTGTCTGGTAGAAAGCTTCCAACAAAAAAAGGTTGTTTTCAGAGTGTCTGAACAATAACTATTTTCAACAACAAAAAATAAGGCCCTTTTCAAGATTTCCTCATATAATTAGAATAGTGAACAAATTAATACATTTAATGACAATTGACATAAAATTTAGGTCTCTTCTACCATAATCATGTTTACTGTTCCTGATCTAACCTGACTTACTCACTTCGAAGAACGTATAGAGTCGTAAATTGAAGTCCATCGTTTACTTATGACATGAAGTCAGTGCTTGCTTCACACAGTCTCTGTGGAAACATAAGTTGGCCTGGGGAGGGATGGACGCCACCAGGCTGTACTTGCCCAAGACACACCACAGGAAACGGTGCCCCTACACCCCTAGTGGTTAAGGGGTCCAACCAACCGACCAGTCACACAATTGCTAGTAGGTGGCAACAGCACAGCAGCTTAGAGGTGAGCACGGGTTTTCTTAAAAGACAATGTGAGACAAGGTGCTTTTCTGCCCTTTGGGTAACAGGTAACTGTTATCAGCTAAAAGCTAGGTATAAAACAAAGTTTGGACAGTCGCTCAGTGGGTCAACTTCATTTGTCATCCATCTATTTAGATATTTATGTATTTATATATTATGAATGGAAGCATTTTATTTAATTATTTGTTTAATGGAACCATTGAATTTAATTCTTTATGTATTTATTTAAATGTTTTTCATTTTTGAAGGAACCATTCAATTTTTTTATCCATTCAGGATTTGTTTTGTTTAAATTCGGCCCCGGTGCTGTGGAATGCTCTTCCCCCTGAGATTCGATCTGCAACCTCAGTGGAAATGATTAAATCTAAGCTTAAAACACACTTCTATTCTATAACATATGAATAACCTATATTTTATGTTGACAATATGTGTGTATTATTTGCCCTCATGTAGGTTTTAGAACAGGGGATGGTGTAATAGTGTGTAGTTTGCAATAGTCTGATCTGTGCAGCCCTTTGAGACTCTTTGTGATTAGGGGTTATCAAATAAACATAACTTAAATACATAGATCATATGAATGTAATAAAAAAAATATACAGAACGCAGTCGTTTACCGGTCAAAGAGCCTTTGAACGTTTAATATGTCACAAAAGCAAAGGACGCCCGGTCATCACCACCAAGTTTGTTTTTCATAGAAATATGAAAGCCAAAAGTGATGCAATGCGTACTGTACGACTTGGTACTCAAAATATAAGAACAAAATAATTTTCTCTAGTGATTTAGGATGGGTGCCAACAGGTTGTACAACACCACAATAACCCTATGACACTAGTGATTATCCGACCCACAACGATATCAACCAATGATTTTTAAATGCCATTCAAACTTTATCTCAAATAGAGAGTATGTTTTGCAAGAAAATAAATTTAATTCCAGGCCCTTTAACATCAGCATTAGCACCGATATTATAACTATTACATGCAAGCATGATTATTTTCACAAACGCTTTCGCCTTTTGTTCTTGTAGAAACTAGGCTACGTTCTGTTAAAGAATCCACTAGAGTAGGAAAAGGGACAAACTGACTTTTGTTAAAAGAAGAGTTCATTGCACCCTTGGGTCGTGTGAGTGTCCAAATTACCTCAGGACAATATATTTAGTGTCTCATAGACATTTGTTAAAATTTTCCATTATGGCTGAAATTATGGGAAAATGCTCTTATAACAAATGGCTGTGAATCTGTTCAAACTGTTGTTGTGTAGCTTGTTTTTAGTAGGGTATTAACATAGCAGGATTAAATCTCCCCTGTTAATCAAGTTAAAAAAACAACAACATGCAGGTAATAAAAAGTATCCTGTATTTGAGGTATAATGTTGCATAAAAAAATAACTAATGCCCTCATTATGAAAAAATTAAGTGAAAGGGAGCCTTTAAGATTTCTGTGATTAAGCCACATGAGGCAGAGGGAACATGTAATCAAAAGTAATAACGTGTTATGAAACTGTCCTACAATGAATATGGTGAGGCTGGATCGTGTTCTGATATCTGCTGATTGCATTTTTTGTGTGCTCATTATTCAACCAAGCTTTTCCTTGAGAATATTGTCTGACTTAAGAGGTCTTTGGACTACTTTCATTCTTAGTAGAACCAAGCCAAATTGAGATCAACAACAAAAAAAATAATAACGAAAATTGGATTGGCGCTGTGCTTTGACTAGATTGTAAAAAAACATCTCAAAGTAAAGCTCAATTGAAGTTTGGAGAGTTTCAGGTTTAACTAAAAACATAAACTTGAGACTTAGTGGACTAATCTTCTTTGTTGTTCTTTCCAAATGCACAAGTCAAAATTTGGCAGTTTGCAGAACATCAGGGGATATGGAATTCCAAATGGGTCCAAACAGTACTGGTCTACTCTGATCACTCGATCAGATAACAAAGAATTCTGATCAAAGTATTAAATATATAGGTTTCCAAGAAATAAGATTACTGAAAGGGGCAGAAAATGCATGGACAGCTCTAAACAAGCCAAGTGTCCATCCTTATGACATTCAACAGTTGTTGCTGTTAAAAACAACATACCCTACTACCATTTATCACCTTTTATTTTGCCGTTTGGATTTTAGATTTATGTTGTATGCAGACAAGGCATCCCCTGTTATTCAATCCATCCGAGCAGGGTAAAGAATCGTTTTCCAAGTCTCTGTTCTCTAGATCCATAATACCCTGTTTGTCCTACCAACTTGATATGCCCCCCCTCAGCTCTCAACTTTACATTATTTTGGATTTTGTAAGGAGAAATACACCAATTTGTAAGGGCGTGGACATGGCCACGTTTGGGTAAAATTAAATCGATGAATTAGGCATAACAATTTGTGATATTTTAAATTGCAAGAATCAGGCAACTGCTTTAATTGATCTTAGCTAGATCGTTATGTCCCTTACTAAAACAACAAATTCAATTCTATATTCAGATATATTTGGGATAATTGTTAGATCTTGGGCTGGATTGGGGCAGCTTCATACTAGACACTCCGATGGACTACACACAAATTAGAGGATGATACACAGTACTTGAATTCTTACAGTGCTGTACATATAGAACTGGGAAAGACGACTTGGTGGGTTGGCGGGTGGACAAGGAAAACAGCAAAGACGGCAAAGTGTGCCTTTGGAAGCTTTAGTCATATGCTGAATAATTTAATGCTTTTCTCAGATTCCTCGATTTGAAAGTTACAAAGAGCTGAATGGTGAAGCGAGAAAGTATGTATTGGCAGTAATTTGCACTTTCCTAATAGCGTGGGTGTTGTTATATGCTCACATATGCCTTATTTGATAGCTTAGTCTTTATAAATCGGTAAAGAGAAACTGCTGTGAAGAAAGCCATTCAGAGGCAGAACATTTCTGAAGTTGACGCGAGAACAGAAAGGGTCGGAGTTCATTCAGTGACTCGTCACAGTGTCAGTTTTCAGACTCAAATGAAAAATGTTGAAATGAGAAAGGGGTGACTAAGCATGCTACAGCCTGCCTCAATGAGCTCGCTTCATTTTTGCCCCATTCTACAGAATCTATGCAGGATTACATGACCATGATCTTTGTCCCCAAAGATTCCTCGATGCCCTTAACACCACCCAATGAATTTACAGTTTATTTTACTGGATGATGCATTCCCCTCATCCGACACCCCAGAGGTTTGCATGAGAATACCATATTTTTGGTGCAATTTAAAAACAACAACTATTTGGCTCGAAATGTGAAAGTCCGCCTTATAAACTAAGGCAGACAATAATATACAGCAGAATATCATAGATGTGGATTGGAAATGCATAGAGAAATTATAGGGATGAGTTACCATACAAGGTTTCACAGCTCACTATTGTATTTGAGCAAAGATTGATCAAATCGATAAACATAGCTAAAATCGCAAAATATCGTATGCAACGGCAATTGAAACCGCGTAGTGGCAGTGAGCACGCAGACACTTTATCACTAGACCACCAGTGATACAGATGATATACAAAAAGGCATTAGTGTTTCTCATTATCACACTATTTTTACTCACTGTGCCAAAAACACTGGTTTGCCGAGTGCACTCAGATATTGTAGACCCTCCATTTCTTAATCACCAAATCTTAAAGTATGGAACACAGAAAGTCTCAACAAAATACGATACAAGCTCTTTTTAAGTACGTATCGATACTAAACAGAGAGGTTATTGACGCACAGGTGAATGTGAGAAGAGTGTTTAACCTGTTTAAACAAAATGCACTATACAAATCAGTGTGTTTCTGGCACATAGAATAAAAATAGTGTGATAAAGAGTTAAGCCATAATGCCTTTTTGAATGTGATCTGTACCACTGATTGTCTAACTTGTAATGTTAAAGTGTCGGCGCTTCCTACTACACTACTTGGGTTCGATTCCCATTTTGGTCAGCGACACTTATCAATGAATCAATCATTGCATCATATACTTAGGGACACTATAGCTTTGACTCTAGTCTCAATTTAATGAGCTTTGTATCCAATGCGCCTCATGTATGAAAAATATATGACAAAAGACATTTTTTGGGGGGCAAGCCTCCTAATTTGGTGCGTCATAGTGTGCGGAAAATTTAGTAATAAAAGGTGATTTATCAACCAGTTGGAGTGCTGAGCGCCATCGGTTATGTAATAATTTTTGTGTTGGTGTTGCTGAACCAATTTCTGGCCGGCAAGTTGAAAAGTAAAAGGAAGCTTTTGTTCTGTGTGCGTGTGGGCGGTGCGCCCCGTGCCAGGACCTCGACATACACTTACCTGCGTGAGGACGTCAAGTTGACCCATAATGTGTTCTAGTGTGCTGGTCAGTCCAGGGGCGGTGTTTTCCTCTGAGGCGAGGGGGGCTTGGGGCAAGGGCTCAGTCGAGCCCTTGGCATGGGCAGATGTGAAACTTTGGGTATTGGGGTGCATGGCTTCATTGTGTCGACGTCCTGTTTTGGCGACGCCGGCGGTCTAAAAATCAAAAGATACAGAAATGGTCACTGACTTATTCCCAGTTAAAACAGAGGTAGCCTTGACCTCGGGTCAGACCTAAAATGTCAATCATTAAGTTCGGGCCGGGCTCATTTTCTTTTACCAAATTTTAACCAATAACTTTTTTTTGCACGTTTTTCATGATGGAGGGCAGTTGACAGCTAAAACTGAGGATTAGTTGTCAAAAAGATATTAAACATTTGATAAGATCAGAATAAGAAAGTTGGTGATTAATGTCAATTAGTTGTCAATTCACATATTGGAGGCTGCTCATTTAGCCATAATTAGATAGATAGATAGAGATAGATAGATAGATACTTTATTCATCCCCGAAGGGAAATTCACATTTCCAGCAGCATCCCTGAGCTGAGAACAATACAATAATATCCCCGAAGGGAAATTCACATTTCCAGCAGCATCCCTGAGCTGAGAACAATACAATAATAAAGCAAAAAGAATACAATCTACAATTACCCAGTGTGACGTGCAAAATGCCCACTGTAGCGTGTTATATAGAATAACTAAATAGTGCTACACAGAATACATATTGCAATAAGATTCGGTAATATGCAATGTAGGTGGTGTGGTTTACTGTGGGCTTTTACTCTGCCGGGTAGAGTTAAAGAGCCTCATGGCATGAGGAAGAAAAGATCTCTTTAGTCTGTCCGTAGTACAAGACAGTGACAGCAGTCTGTCGCTGAAACTGCTCTTCTGTCTGGAGATAATGCTGTGTAGTGGATGCGATGGATTGTCCATGATTGACCGCAGCTTTTCCAGTGCCCGTCTCTCAGCTACTGTTGTTAGGCTGTCCAGCTCTTTGCCCACAACAGAGCTCGCTTTCCTAGCCAGTTTATTGAGACAAGAGGCATCCTTCTTCTTGACGCTGCCTCCCCAACACGCTGTCGCATAGAAGAGGGCGCTTGCCACAACTGTCTCATAGAATATTTTCAGGAGCTTTTTGCAGATTTTGAAGGAGGCCAGCCTTCTGAGGAAGTAAAGTCGGCTTTGCCCTTTCCTACATAGAGCTTCTGTGTTGGCAGTCCAGTCCAGTTTGTTGTCCAGCTGCACACCTAGGTATTTGTAGGTCTGGACAAATTCTACACATTCTCCTTTGATGGTTACAGGAACCGGGTGAGTTCTGGTTCTCCTGAAGTCCACCACCATCTCCCTGGTCTTGGTGGTGTTCAGGTGCAGGTGGTTTGCGTCGCTCCATCGGACAAAGTCCTGAATCAATTTCCTGTACTCCTCCTCCTGCCTGTCTCTGATACATCCCACGATCGCAGTGTCGTCGGCAAACTTTTGCACATGGCAGGACTCAGAGTTGTACTTAAAGTCCGATGTATATAGAGTGAATAGGAACGGAGAGAGCACGGTCCCCTGCGGAGATCCTGTGCTGCTAACCACAGTGTCCGATGTACAGCCCCCCTGTTTCACATACTGGGGTCTGCCTGTCAGGTAGTCAGTAATCCATTCTACAAGGTGTGAGCTAACTCCCATCTCTGTCAGTTTCCTACTCAGTAGCAGAGGCTGTATGGTATTGAAGGCACTGGAGAAGTCCAAAAATGTAATCCTCACAGCCCCCTTAGCCCTATCCAGGTGAGAGAGGGATCGGTGTAACATGTATACTATAGCATCCTCCACTCCCACCTTCTCCTGGTAAGCAAATTGCAGTGGGTCGATGGCGTGACGGACCTGTAGCCTCAGGTGGTGCGGCAGCAACCGCTCCATGGTTTTCATTAAGCCAAAAAAAGATGTTTAATACAATAACTCTCTTTATCATTGAACAATTTCTTATTATTAAGTGGCTGTATGGGTGTTCAAATAAAATACAACTATATCCCTTGTTTTTGTAGGGTAAAATTACATCTCCATCAGTGCTTAGAAAGGGTTCAATGCAGGACTGCCAAAACAGATGATCAAATCCCCCTATCCATAAGACAACTGCAAAGATGAACATATCCTTACATGTCCTCAGTGTTTAGTGTGATGAGCAAAAAAAGGTGCAGCACAGCATTATGGTCTGTTATGCCTCATTAGTGTATTGCTAGTTATGACGCAGGGAACCCTTCAACAACCCTGGAATATGACTCATATGTATAGAGCAACATGACATTATATGACAGTATGATTTATTGTCGTTTAATTTTTTTCCATCTCAAGATTTAACATCTGTCTTTTGTTTCTGTCGCCTTTTTTCAAACATTTTCGTGGCATTATTTTTTTCTATGTATGACAGAAAAAAAAGAATTCAAATCTGCTTTTATATTGAACTTCATAATAGACAAAAAAATAAATCTTGTTTACTGTAATGGTCTGTTTGAATTCCATCCAGTGCGTAGCGAAAATATTGCCCCCACCAATAACATGTGGGACAAGGTGCTCTGGTCAGATGACATCAAATTTCAACTTCTTGTCCCAAATGCAAGGCGTCAAGTTTGGCATAAGAGTAACACTCCACATCACCCTGAAAACACCATCCCCACTGTCAAACACTGAGGTGGCAGCACCATGCCCTAGGGTTGCTTTGCTTTAGCAGGGACTGGGAAGATCATTGATGGGAAGTTAGATGGAGCCAAATACGGGGCGATTCTGGTGATCTGATAAACTGCAGCATGCAGATCCGATTGTCGCAAATGTGAAGCCAAAACAATACTGTTCAAGGGGTTCAGTGCAGTGTATATATAGGACACAATTTTAATTACAGTTTGCAGTCAAGGCGTCACACCAACAGAACCCGTTTTGGCTGTAAATCACTAAATAATCCTATATATGGAAGTTCATCAAATAAGACATCCAATGATGAAAAGCCACATAACAAACGTTTAACACCCAAAAGCTCTAGCGAAGCACCTAAAGCAATTTGAGAGATCAGTAGTAATGGGCGAAGCTATACACAGGATGCGAGCACTCCTCTTCACCCAGTACCATCTACACTGAAGGTAAATACGTTGGTATCCTCTTTTGCAGTATTTTGTGACATTTTCATAAAATAACTTTGCTCGCAACATGTTTTGAAATGCTTATTAGGGACAAAAGTGACAGTTTAAATGAGCCTCAATAATTTTAAGTAACTGCAGGGAGAGACTGATTTTAATTGATATATTTATCTTGACATTAGTATTATTTCACAAATATTACCAAATCATCAAACACCACACAGTTAAATAAAATGTGTTGAAGAATCAGCTTTTGTCTGAAGAGCAGGTTTGGCGGTTATTCTGAATTTTGACTTAAAATATTTGGTTTGGCTCTCTCAAAAAGAAAGATCAAAATATTTTTCTTTTTAAGGCTTTTTGGGTCAAAAAAACATTGAGAAATTTTAGAATAAGCTAAAAAAAAAATGCTGTGGAGACAATTACCGTTAAACCTGAGCAGTTTTGTAAGGAAGAATGGGCAATTTCTATTTCAAGATGTGCAAAACCTAATGAGACATACCCAAAACGTTTTGTGGCTGTGATCACAGCAAAAGAAAGTTGCAAGTATTAACTCAAAGGGAACCAACATTTTTGCAACACCTACTTTTCAATTAATTACTTGTTTTAGCAAAATGTTGGATACATTTGGTTTCTTTTCATAAGTGTGTCCCTCAGATGTTTTTGATTCTTGGATGGTTTATCCAGACAACTGAAGCCTGAAATATGCCCATACATCCAAAAATTCTTCAGGGGAGTGGTAATACTTTTGCAAGACACTGTACATATTCCTTCTATCAAACTACTTTAACAAGACATTTTACACAGACGTCTGTACGTTTTGTATTACAGTCCCTTTGCACAGCGAGACCTAACCCCATTGCCCTTAAATGTAAACACATTATATATGCACACCAACTCAGCACACATAGTAACCATCCCGCCTAATGAATCACCTGGAGTACAAAACCAACAGTGGAAAATTTCCCGAGGCCCAAATGAAACTTTGATTTGAAAGCAGCCATCCATCAATGGACCTTGCACACTGCACTACAAACTACACAAAGTGCAGGCAAATACTAAAACACAAGAGGGGGAACGATTTTATGAGAGGAGACGGACACAAGCTGGGACATAAGTGCATGGCCAACTTTAACAACTCTATTCAAAAGCATGCTGAAAGTTAAAAAATTCTGTGATGCCATGAGGCCCTTTCCAACCCAGGTGTTAGTCATAACATCGACAGGGGCTTTTAATGGAGGTGCCGAAGCTCTGAAATCACGAGGCCTGCCTCAATGGCATGCTATATCTTACACATGTTTCAAGTCAAGGAGAAATAAGGAAAGTTCACATTATGCGTTTTTATAGGAATAGTTTAGTTGAAGTGGAACACAAAAATTGATAATGCGCCCTTAACACAAGGCATTACTCAAGTCTGCAGAAACCCTGTCTTAGAATGACCCACTGGGTTGTTAAAATAAACAAACACCCTAATATGAAGAGTTATATTTTATTGGTGAATATAACACATTTACTTATCTACATACAAAACTCAATTCCAATGAAGTTGGGAAAGTGTGTTAATTGCAAATAAAAATTGATCCAAGTAAATTGCAAATTCTTTTCAACCCATATTTAAATGAATGCACAGCAAAGACAACATATTTATTGTCTTCACTCATAAACTTTATTGTTTTGGGAGAAAATCATCAACTCTGTAATTTGATGACAGCAACACGTGCCAAAATAGTTGGGACAGGTGTCAATAACTACTCAGAAAGTGGATGAATGGAAATCAACCAACTATTTGCAGGTGAACAGATGAATTAGCAACAGGTGAGAGTTGTTACTGGGTATAAAAAAGGGAGACCCGAACAAGCTAAGTCATTCACATGCAAGGATGGGGCGAGGTTCACCTCTTTGTGAACAACTGCGTGAGCAAATTGTTGAACAGTTTAAAAACAACATTCCTCAAAGTACAATTGCAAGGAATTTAGGGATATCATCATCTACAGTCCATAATATTGTGAAAAGGTTCAGGGAATCTGGAGAAATCACTGTGCGTAAACGGCATGGCCGTAAACCATTATTGAATGCCCGTGACCTCCGAGCCCTCAAGCGGTACTGCATTAAGAACCGACATCAATGTGTAAAGGACATCACCACATGGGCTCAGGAACACTTTGGAAAACCACTGTCAGTCAATACAGTTCGACGCTATATCCGTAAGTGTGGGTTAAAACTTTATGTTGCAAAGCGTAAGCCATTCATCAACAACATCCAGAAACGCCGCAGGGTTCTCTGGGCCCGAGCCCATCTAAAATGGACTGATACAAAGTGGAAAAGTGTTCTGTGGTCTGATGAGTCAGTTTTCCAAATTGTGTTTGGAAATTGTGGACGTCGTGTCCTCCGGTCCAAAGAAGAACAGAACCACCCAGACTGTTATGCACGCAAAGTGCAAAAGCCAGCATCTGTGATGGTATGGGGGTGCATGAGTGGCCAAGGAATGGGTAACCTGCACATCTGTGAAGGCACCATTAATGCAGAAAAGTACATTCAGGTTTTGGAACAAAGTATGTTGCCATCCAAACAGAATCTTTACCATGGGCGCCCTTGCTTCTTCCAGCAGGATAATGCCAAGCCACACACTGCACGTCTCACGACAGCGTGGCTTCGTAGTAAGAGGTTGCGGGTGCTTGACTGGCCTGCCTGCAGTCCTGACCTGTCTCCCATTGAAAATGTGTGGCGCATTATAAAGCGCAGAATAAGACAAAGGAGACCCCGGACTGTTGAACAGCTGAAGCTGTACATAAAGCAAGAATGGGAAAGGATTCCACTATCAACGATTCAACAACTAGTCTCCTCACTTCCTAAACGTTTATTGAGTGTTATTAAAAGGAAAGGTGATGTAACACAATGGTGAAGAAGCCCCTTTCCCAACTACTTTGGCACTTGTTGCAATTATAAAATTCTAAGTTTATCATTATTTGCTTATGGAAATAAAGTTTATGAGTTTGAACATGGATAATCTTGTCTTTGTGGTGTATTCATTTAAATATGGGTTAGAAAAGGTTTGCAAGTCATTCTATTCTAATTTTACTGACATTTTAAACTTTTTCCCAACTTCAATGGAATTGACTTTTGTACATGCATGTTTAATTGCTGTTAAAAATGAGGACAAAAATTGTTCAAACCTCACATTGTTTATTTGCTGTTAAAAGTGTCAATACAAATTGTTCAAACTAAAAAAATCTACATACCTGCTGACCAGTAAACCCCAGGTCTTCTGTAAAGTGTGACATTTAACACATTTAGGACGAGAACATAATGGAACTTTTCCACCTCTACCACCAGGAGCGATGTCAAGTCAAGTCATGTTTATTTGTATAGCCCTTAATCACAAGAAGTCTTAAAGGGCTGCACAGACTACCGACTATTACAGACCATCCCCTGATGTTAGACTTCGGAAGACCGGAGAGTACTGAAGTCGCAAATGTCTACCATTAAAGGTTAGGTGAGTCATTTGAGGGGTCCTTAAAAACCTAAAATTAAATATTTTTTCGATTAAATAGGTGTTAACAATTCCCAACTGAGTTCGTATGCTTTATTTTCCACTGTGCCTAACTTAGCTTATCTTACTTTTAGCAAAGCTGTTCGAGGCAGAACACTTTAGGTATGAGGAATCGGGGGTGGTGCGAGTACTGGAGAGTGACGTTATGTTCCTCCCTGTTTTTTATCTTAAAACTTGAAAAACAGGTAATAATATAATAAAATTCCAAATCAGAGCAACACTGATTAACCAAAATGAATTGAGCAAGTGACCAAGAATGATAAGAAAAAATATATACCTTCAAATAAGCCAATGTGACAATTTCAGTTGAAAAAAAAACCCCCAAAACATTAAACTGGTGCCAGCAATTAATTTTAAGCGTTTTACATGTACCCAGAGATTTGAAAAAAAGGTGTGTTTTGGCTCAAAAAAGATCGAAGAACACTGTTCTATAGCAGACGTTGGAAACCACTAAGCCCCAGACCAATACCGGGCTGCACAGAAAGAAAGAAATTGCCATATTTTCTGATTACAACGTATTTAGATAGATAAATAGATGAATACTTTATTCACATTTCAAGCATATCCTTGTATTAAAAAAATGAAATAAAAGATATAGAATACAAAAATACCCAATACAACGTCTGGAATAAAGAGCATATAAATAATTATTTCATTTATTCATTCATTCATTATCTGCACTGCTTATCCTCAGTAGGGTCGCTGGAGCCCATCCTAGCTATCTTCGGGCAGTGGGCAGGGGACACCCTGAACTGGTTGTCAGCCTGTCGTCGCAGGACACACAGGAACCGACAATTGGCTCGCTCATTCACACCTAGGGACAATTCGGATCGGCCAATTAACCTGACATGCATGTTTTTGAAATGTGTGAGGAAACCGGAGTGCCCGGAGGAAATCCATGCAAGCACAAGGAGAACATGCAAACTCCACACAGGAGGTTCAATCTCATGACCTCAAAACTGCGGCGTACTGCCCCATATAAATAATGTTCTAAAAAATAGACACTAATAAAAATGGGGTAAAATATGCAAATGTGGGGTTGGGGTATAATGTGGGCTTTTACTACCCCGGGTGGAGTTTAAGAGCCTCATGGCATGAGGGAGAAAAGATCTCCTCAGTCTGTCCGTGGAACAAGACTGTGACAGCAGTCTGTGGCTGAAGCTGCTCTTCTGTCTGGAGATGATGCTGTGTAGTGGATTTATTCATGTATACAAGTATCTTTTTACCCCAATAAACTCACATTATACCGAGGTTTTACGGTAGTGCATCACCGCATTTCTGAAATAATTGGTCAGTCGACAAACATCACTGCCCTCATTTACTCAGCAGTGCATATGATTGTAATCGAACCTGGACTGCAGCCTTAAGAGCACCAAATCCTAACCACCAGGCCATTAGGATTGTGAATGACAAGGGAAAATGCATTAGGGTATTGGGGTTATCCACGTTGCGATCTTTTATTTCAGTATTACGGAAAGAGTTTAGCCAAAACAACGGTGTACAATATGGTACTGTGAGTGGAATCCGTGTGATGATGAGATAAATCTGAATGCTTTCTTAAGTCATCTGTATCCCAGTGGTCAAGTGATTATACAGGGGATTTGAGCCTATTATCATTACTACTAATGTTATTATTACAAATGTTCTCAAGAGCCGTGCCGCGAGAATATAATCAGACATTAAACCGTTCCATGTTCCAGAAAAGGTTGCGAACTGTATTCTCAAGGAAACCTGCCTCCACCAGTCCTACTGTATAATTTTTGTATAACCTTTTCCGGTCTGATTTGCACTGAGCTCTCTTTGCAAAAGACTCCATCAAAGTTGTTCCTCTTTACATTATGGATTGTTCAATCTAGAAGACTTTAAACCTCGCATCGTAACTTGACATAACATGAGAGTCTTTTAGCAAGCAATAAGCATACTATTTATCTCGGTTACATTAAAATATTTTTGTTAAACTCAATGAGACTTCTATGCCCTGTACAATGCAACACAATTACCACATCTGTGAAGGAAACATGTTTGTGATGGTACAAAATCATTTTCTTCCCCTCCATATCTTAAAGCAGTAGAGTGAATTGGAGTGTGCATGTGAGCTGTGAAGGGGAAGCCTGTTGCGAGCTTGCAAATCATCTGCCTGCACACGTGAGTAGAAGAAAGACCCAGATGTGAAGCTATAGACGAGGGTGGAGGCGGGAGATTAGGGCGGATGTGATAAGAGAGAGCTGATCTGCCTCTCAGCTATGGATGGTGCTCACAAACAGTCACATACATGCAGTAACCCTCATCTACTTTTAAACAGACATGCTCAATTGTAGTGATCAGAAACAACAAGGTCTCAGTCTCTGGCTTATTTAAAAGCTGACTTGGAGTGTTGAATAGAAAGTCCTGTGTTTTGGGTGGCGTTCCGATGACTGGCAAACAACCGTGCAGCCTCACATATGGACATAAACAGATCAGCATATGAAATGAGCTACTACGGGATTCCCTGCGGATTTGATTCAGAGAGAGGTAACTGCCATAGCAGGAGATGCCTTTCCTTCCATGCGATGATCTCAGTAATCAATCAATTACTACCACATGCGGTAAACATTAGTGTATAAAAGTGCTAAAAATAGAAAAGAGGCATTGTTGTTTTTGAGCTGCTCTTGTCCCATGATCCCCTTAGTGCCCCCCTCCTCAATAAATACATTTTATAAAACATAGTGCACTGCATTATGTTGATTGAAATAATGTAATTTTTAATAACAAATTTTTTTTGATTGTGCAAAATACATTGAAAATTATTGTCAAAAGACACAACAAAAGAGGATTTGCAGCGTTCGAAAGTTGGCGTCGGAGCTGCCGTCGAAGTTCTTTGCTTTTATTTTGTTATTTTTTTAAGCAACAAATAATTAACAATTTAACCACAAAAAGGCACTCGAAGACCGCTTTATATGTTTCTCAAAGGCAGAACAGTTGCCGTACGCAGCATCATTTAATTGTAACCATGTATTTCCAATTTTACAAATACTGTATTTTACAGTACTGTAGAGCAAATAAGCCAAGCACAAAAATGACTTCCACATTCTTCGTATCAAATAACTTACTTTGGAATGGATGGAACGACTGGGTCCCCTTTCGGACAATTCCCGGACGTACCAAATTGCCAGGTACCATTGTGAAATCTGATAACATGATAATTTGAATGTAATTAAAACATCCAAGGCAATATATTGATAAAATAATGTTCCCGCCGTAGGTGATCATGTGGATTCAAAAGACATTCTCAAGTACGTAACATTACGCAAATTCAGCAACTTCAAACACCACCCTCTGATCCTTGTGGTATCCGATATCTGAGGGCACGCCCAAAGAGGCATGATCTAGTCAAACATCCTTGGTCCATATAAAAAGAGTAGCTGTCGATAGCTTGTCCTCTTTTCTCCTACCTGCCTGCTTCATAACAAGTCGGCCGCTTGGCGCGGTCCTGCGGGTCTGCACTGCGGCCTTGAGTTCAGCACGTGGGCCGTACGTCGCGACCGTATGGAGGACGAGACCAAATCTCTCCACAACACAAGTAAGGGGATGGTTTTCTGGTTCTTGGGAATGAGCGTTTTTTTTTTTTCCCGGTAAAAGGGAATCTCCCCAAATCGACTAACATTATAGAGGCAAACTTTCTTTTTGTGCCAGTACGTACCAGATTTCTCAGCGGTCGAAAATGCCCATAATCACCGGCGACCCCCCACCCCCCTTTTTTTTTTCTATCATTGATTCTCTGTGTTAATAAATTGTGTGTTTTATTTCAAACGGCTTGGTTCAATGGTTTATAAGTGATAACATTTTTTTTTAATAAGTGTAGGAAATTTTAGAATCCGTCAGAGAAAAAAAAGACATGTTGGAGCACGAGCAACACCTAGAGGCAAATTCGTTTAATGAATGCAGCCATTTCAATCCTAAGAATTTTCAAAATTAAAGCTAGAAAAATCTCTACAGAACAAAAGGCGCACCGGGATAATGAGGCGCATTTTAAAATTTCTGTCCAATTCAGAGTATTTAGATACACCTTGTCCTCCAGAAAATACAGTAATCTAAAAAGGGAGACCGACTTGTTCTACCTTGAAGTCGCAATTAGAAAGGCCAAATCTGAAAGGATAGGAGGTGCTTCAATAAGAGTCAACTGAGTTCCCTTAAACAATGTAGCAAAATCCTTACTGGCGCTACACTACAAAAATACCTGGGAATAAAATTAGGACCAATAGTATATTTTAAAAACATACTGTATTACATTTGTGAGAGACCTTCGAATAGGACATGGGTGGCTAAATGTATTTGTAAATGGACTGTTTTGCAACTACTGCAACATATTCACTGTCTCATTTAGGATATTTGAAAATACATCGCATACTTAAACTAAAATTTAGAATCAGCTTGTGTAAAATTCTGGTCGATTTCTGAAAATATACAACTGTCTGAAAACTTAATATTCTCACACAGTCTATTCAATGCAATATCCCACTTCATGTGGCTTAATAGCAACACTAATCGAAAAAGATTTACCTCCCAATATTAATGCAACTCGACTTGTGGGGTGTGTATGCCCAAATCTATAAAGCGTTTAAAATCTATTTTCCGCACACTATGGTTTAAGCAAGAGGGTGACATTTTTTTCACCCCTCCGGTTTTCTCACTGGCGACACACACGCAGGCGGCAGATGAAAGAGGCGCTATAAATAATGAATTCTGAATGGATAAATGATACATGAAAGGCAAAACCTAGGAAGGTGGCCCTTTCCTGGTGTGTCACGTGGAATCGATGCCAATGTTGCAATTTGCAGGTGACAATTCAGGAAAAAAGAAAAAAAAAGATGAATGAAAGCCCACCAAGAAACCTTGATTAAATATAGATTGCTTGTGTGCAAGCGTCCCACCAAGTTTCCTTGCCTAGGCTAAATACAATCTTGATATGATTGCATGTCTTAAGTAATATTTCATGCAATCAATGGATCATTCTAGCCTTCTGTTGGGTTACTGCAGCAGTTACTGAAGCTAGATCGTATGTGTGTGTTTGCAGTGCCAGTAAATAAAAACAAATTCAGGAAGTTGACCTTTGGATAATTTTGCTGCCATATTTTTTGTACATTATTTTCCAAACAAGAAACCACAGATTCTTTGAAACTGGCAAGATCTTTTCATAATTTCAGTGATTATAAAAGTAAGAAACATCTACCATTAAGGGCAGAAGCAAGTAACTTTAAAATTGGTTTCAGGAGCTAACAACCAAAGTCCATTTTTAAAGCAAATACAAGTCAAGTTAAGTGCTATTTATTTGTATGCCCATAATCACAAAAAGTATCAAACAGAACAGCATTACAACATCCCCTGTTTTCTAATTTGTGGTTTTAAGGTTTTGTTGCTAACATACAAAATGTTGCATAGACTTGCCCCCTCTTATCTTTCTGATTAAACTGCCTGCCATGGTCCTGCTCGGAGCCTCCGCTCGGAAAATGCTGGTCTATTAGTGATTGCAAGAGCCAAGAAGAAATCAGCCTCAGTGCTGTGGAATTCCCTCTGAGATGTGATCTACATCTCAGTGGAAGTGTTTAAATCTTGCTTACCACACTTACGCTTATAGCCTATGATTGATGTGGATCTCATACTCCATTTCTCTCATTGAGAAAACCTATTCTAGTAATATTCTTAATGTGTAAACAAGTACTGAGCTTTATTCAAAGCTAGAATTAGAATTATCTTTACCGTCATTGATATCAATGTTGTGAAACATTGCATGCAACTAGATTAGACATAGCACTCCAGGGTAAAACATGTAATATAAAGACCATGAATAGAAGAGATAAAAGAATTTCTGCATGAATAGGCCCCCAAAAAATTATAAAATTGTGCTAAAGGAAACTGGCCTAAATTATTATAATAATAATGCCATGAAGAATACTGCATTGTAACAATAGTGCAATGAAAAGGAGTGCAATAATGTTCAGCAGTAGCAATGTATGTGTATATAATATATACACATAAATTCACAAGGTGAAACACACACACATACAATTTCTACAGTTTCCTTTAGCAACAACAAAAAGAGAAATAAACACAGATTTGTCCCATAATATGTTTTTACGGTTTTGTGTGTTCGTTTAGGGTTGTGATGACCCTGGCAGGGTAGCTGTCTCTGAGGCTTTTTGTCCTAGTTTGGGGGGACCTGTAGCACATACCAGAGGGCAACAGGTCAAAGAGGTGGTGGCCTGGGTGGGAATTGTCTTTCATAATGTTAATGGCTCTGCTACAGTATCGCAAGCAGGCAATGTCTTCCAGACTGGGCAGAGTGCAACCAATGATATTTAGGGCTGTGTTGATTACTCTCTGTGTGTTGTGATAGTTTAGGTTTTTTAGAAATCGAAAATACAATTTACAGATCTTTGTACTCTGGTTTCAAGAGCAAACAGGAGAAGCCCATTTTTGATAGTGAATGCGAGTACAGAGCTACATAAGATAATTGTTTGTTTTAGTTTCTAAAAACCTAAAAACTATTATACCAGATTCACAAAACCTTTTTCCAAACAATTATTTTGTAGTTCTAAACCTTGATTTCTGGAAACATTAAGACTGTGAAACGATGCATGCTTGCTTTTCTGCATGTGTATGCACTTGTTGAGGCAGATGACCATTAGGGTAGGAGAACATACAAAGATTGATTGTCGTGTGTGTCTCTGGTCGGTAGGCAGGGAACCGATCAATAGTGGCAAGAAGAAAGGAGGATGCCGAGTGTTGTGCACGTGAGGACCTTGGGGTTGCCCTTGTTGATGTAAGTAACACTGCAGCAGGTTGAAATGACTGAAATCCAAACCATTCCCTGAGGTTTCCTTCCCTTCCCTGAAACCACCTGCACCTTTTCAGTGAAAGAAAGATCTGACGAGACATTTTAATATTTAAAGAGAACTAACAGCAGCATTTCCAGCGACCTTGTTTACCTTTTAAGAAAAAAAATAGTCCATTATGTGCTTCGAGAGTCTGCTTAATCTGATAAAACAGGGATACACTGGATGTTGGGGAGTAAGTCTTGAGAAGTGCTTGAACTGATGTACTGTACCGTGATTAAACACAATAAACAACCTGATTCTCCTAACAAGATCAGAATAAAATGAATTGAGTTGGGCCCCTCAATTTTTTAATGTCATTTTATTTTTCAGTCATGGGAATTGACATATGTCAATATCAATATTGTCAATAAAACTCATTACTGCCTTCTCCAGAACAGTAAGGGGACATTTGTAAGTATTTCAATGTCAAATATTAGTCATCAATCTAGTGTCATTAAAACACAACTCTCCTTGAAGTTGGTTAATAAAAGTCTCCTATTTAGTGTTATGATTTATACAAAACATCAACAGAAGAATGGTGGGAGAAAAAAAGGGTTTATGAATTTGCAACTGTTTCGGGACATATTACTGAAAATTGGCTTTTTAATTGCTCGTCTAAAAAGTCTCTAAGTGCTTGCCTACTCATGTGTAAAATTAGACAACCAAGTTCAATTTTAGCAAGCTACTTAATTCCCGGAGGAGTGTCTGCGGGAACGTTGGTTGGAATCTGGTTAAATTCAAGCATATTTGTGTTTGTATCTACAACGTTACATATCTTTGGAGTTAGTTTGTCCCTTTCCAAGTGGAAGGTATCCATAAGCAATTTGCACAATAAGCAATTTGCACCAGGAGTTGTTGCATATGGGTATTATTTGCATACAATAGTCCTCCCACAGGCATTCTTCAGCAGAACAAATACACAAAATTTTAGGTTAGAAAAAAATTCACATCTCCTTATGTATCGTATAAGAGAAGTTAGTACGTCTGCCTCACATCCAGAATATTATGTTTGAATCTTGGCTTGTTTCTGTGTTTTTTTACTTGTGTGGATGTTTATTCTCAATTTCCGTGGTGCAGTGCAGCCCATTAGTCTAACACGCAAAAGGTCTCTAGTTTGATGTATGTTGACCTGGAGAGGGACGGGCACCAACAGTCTGCACTTGCCCAAGACCCTAGTGACTAAGGGATCCAACTAACCAACAACTAATTCTGGCTTACTCCCAGGTTCCCAAAAATCTGGTAACTCTGCACCCTAACTCTACTACGATCAATATTTCTTGTTGTCTTTTACCTCTGACACTAATGAAGTACATAAAACAGATGAACAAATTAACCTATTGGCTTTGGTAGAGAGAGCTTTTGATCTAATTTCCCAAACATTTTCTTTTTCTCAACATAAGAGCCTGTTAATGTTACACGCAATAATCCGGCACATCTGCAGTAGAATCTCTTTGCAACCATCACCTCAGGCAAAAAGACATGCTTGGCAACTACACAATTACGCTTTTCTTTTATAGAATTAATGGTGATGTACTGCATCGCTGACATAATAAACTAGACACATGGACATAAATGCCTTGAAAGGCTTTTATGTCTGGATATATTCAGAGGAATTGGCTACGGCGTTGGGGTTGTATACACATAAGAGAAATGTCAAATGAATAGGTTGAATTGCAGTTTTGGAAAGTTCTTGTAGATTGTTGTTAAACCACCACCAAAAGGAAATACTTTTTCAACACTATTTGTATAAAACTAAACCTTTTTTCTTGACAGCAGTGACTGCATTTTGTTACATACTGTCCTAAGACGCCTAGGTTGTTTCAAATTCCTTACGGTCATCAATAAGACTTTTATAACCTTGTGTAAATAAAGATTGCATAAAAACTATAGTGATTGGATTCATAAGCAAATTATTTCATAAAGTGAGGAAATGCGGGATGAAATGTTTTCACATCAAAGTGGAGGTGCAGGACCATATAGTCTGATAGTCCTGGATGAGAAGTAAAAAAAATCAGATGTGTCAGACTTCAAAAGCTTCAAAACGCTTGAAGGGAAAACGGGCCATCAAAACACTAAACACTGGGGCATCTGTACCATGTGGGTGCCATGTGTTTATTTTTATACAAGCGGTTAATATTTGCATCAACCTTTATGTGAACCTGTGAATATATGTAAATATATGAGAATGCAGTTTTCTACGTAATAATTTACAGCATATAATGAATAAATAAAATATTGCAATTCCTTGGACAATATTTAAGAGTTCGAATAGAAGAAGCAGTGAAGAGATTATAGTTTATTAATGCAATAAAATTAGTTATGCTTGGATATCTATAAATCTAAAACATATATTCATATTTTTAAGGTCAATTTATTTTTATTTCATAGAGAAACAAATAAAAATGTAAAACTGCACTAAATATAGTAAAGCAAAAGAAAAAAGAAAGGATTTTAATATACTTGGTATCCCTTCAACATTAAAACGACATTAATGATCAAAAATAACATAGTATGATTCTTAGCATGTTATGACTCCCATTGCAACTAGTAATTTTAAAAAGTGACATGCTGGTAAGTGCAATCAATAAAAATAGGTGGATGGTCATTACTGACAACCATTGACGACTGTCAATGGTTGGTTTCTACATTCGGGCAGGAATTTCAAACTTAAGACCAAAATTATGTGCTTCTGAGACGCAAATACAGTTATGACAAAAACAAGATAGGCTGGGCTGGAATAACACAAAAAACATAAATAGGTTTAAAGCCTGATTTTATTGTGGACTTTTGTATACAATTTAGTTAGCAAGGATAATGCTTTGAGCTTGAGAGTTTACATTTTTCCAAAGTTCGTAGTATTTTCTTAAACTCTCTCTTAATTATGTTATTCACAGATATAGATAAAATTATTTCACCTACCAGATGGGTGTAAGAAGAATTGTGCACCTTGGCTGTGTCATGCAGCTCATCAAAGTTGCTTTTCCATACCATCACCTGCCGGCCCATGTGAAATTGTTACAACTTTGTTTTGACAACAGCAATTAACGAAATGTTTTTTATGTATGCTGTTATGCTATAAAATACATTATAACAGTACCTGTTCATCTGAACCTCCAGAGGCGAAAGATTCTCCTGTTCTGGAAAAGGCCACACAATTTACTGGACCCTGCAGGGAAATAAAGCAGGGTGGCTTTATATCTTTGTCTCGACCAAAAAAAAAAAAACCCCCACTGGTATATACAGATTCTACTGATCCAAAATAGCGGCATGGAAAACCAATAAAGAAAGCAAAACACAGGTGTGCTAGGTTCAAACTGCGGTCAGAGCCAGTGTCGGGAATAACGCAATTACTTTTCTTGGTAAAAAAATCAACTCAATTGTCGTTACAACAAGCTACGTTACTCCGCGACATATTTAAAACAGTTTACAGATTTCAACGCCTGAATTTTGGTCTTTTTATTTGTAAATTTATTTTAGCAATACACTATGCCTGGAAAAAAAAGAATAGGGTTCCAACAGCTTAAGGCAACTTAAATTCAAGACTTTTAAAATGCCTTTTTAAATCAAATTTAAGACCAAGACGACAAATAAAACCACAACTGAAACAAACTACACAAAAAACACATGTTTCTTGCACACAATACATAGTGCATTGTTCACATTACCAGGCACAGCTTTTGGCCATGGCGAAAAACGTTGGTTGGACAGCAATTTCTAATTTATTGTACACTCTTCCATGGTCCAAAGTAAATATCTCTGTCCGAAGTTGCTATGTGTATTGTGGGCAGAAGTGTGCCTGCTGTGAAAGGCCCGACTGAAACCACATCACTGTTTTGATAGTTTTTGTGGTTACATGATGTTAGCATGGAAGTAAATTAGTGATTTTTTAATAATGACATGATAAAAATCTTTTAGTTCAAACAAATATAAATCTCGTTAATGTGTTCAAGTTTTTGAAAATTGGATTTAAGACATTTGAATGCCAAATAAGGCCTTGTTTTTAGAATAATGAAATCAATGCCTTTTAAGACTGTTTAAGGATCTACAGGAACCCTGAAAGAAAATGTCTTGTACAGTACTTAGCAATGGAGGAGGAAATCTTCAAGTGGTTTGTAGCCCATAAGCAAACTGGACATAAAGTGTCTTTGCGAGCTCTCAATATTATACAAGACAAGAAATATGAAGGGTTCACCGCTTCCACAGGTTCCTGTACACGGAAAGTGAGCGGAAATATTAAAACGGGAATTGCGTTCCATGAATGTCCAGCACCCAGACAGGCCGGTTTGCATGAAGAATGCTTTCCCAGAAGCACCTGAACGAAGCAGACAGTGTCACTATAGCAACGCGACGACATGACAGACAGTAGGACCTTTTTCTGCTTTGACTAATGCCTGCTGCCGGCTGGCACTTGCCACGGCTAGACAAACACATTACAGTACTCTAGATACATGCATTCTTGGACTCTTTACCTCCTTGGTTCAGATACCTTCCTGTACATTTTCTTCACAGGCTCAATATTGTTGATTTAGTCATACTGTATTGAGCAGCCTGGACAGAAAACACACGCAATAAAAACCTGGCCACGTGGCTGCTTTGCATGAGAACAGACAGGCTTGTTGCCGTGTTTATTGGTTGCAACAACTGGTGTGGTGTGGGTGGCGAGAGTCTGTTATCAACAGCAATTTAAGTGTAAAAACAAGAAAAAAAATAAACATACCTAGACAGTCGTAGCCATCTCCTTAACTCAATATTATTATTAAGAAGCATTAGTATCATTTAGAGCTGGGTTTGGGAACTTTTTTGACTCAAAGAGCCATGAAAGCAAAATATTGATTTTTTTTTTTTGGAGCCAAACCATATTTTATTAGACAAAATTCAACAAACCAGCACATTTTATATCAATGTGATGTTTAATGATTTAATATAATCTATAAAATAATAATGCCCGAGTCTGTGTCACATATCAACAAATAAACCACTTAAATTTTTTCCCTCTTCCACAGTTACTTAGATCATTAAGGCGCATTTTGACTGTTGTCATATATAATGGTTTCAAAACAATGTGCAAGCAGTCCTTCTGTAAAAATGTCACAAAATACTGCAAACAAGGAGGATACGGATGTATTTAGGGTAGTGCGCAATGTGTGCAGAGATCCACCCACCCCTACCACTCACCCCTACCACTCACCCAATCAAATTGCTCTGGGTGCTTGGCTGGCGTTTTCGGGCGTTCTGTGGATTTTCATCATACAGTGTCTCAACAGTAGAATTAGCTTGTTTAAGGATCTTCCAGATCACGGATTTGTCAGAGACATCCAGCCAAAACAGGGTCTGTTGGTGTAACACTATGAGTGTAAACTGTAGTTGAAACTTTGCCATTTATATTATAGACCGAAAAAACATGGTTTCCTTTGTTGCCTCGGTTTTGCATAAACTAAAATTGGAAGATCAAAATCCACACTAAGAAAGGAAGAAACATGTTCCTTTTTTGGAGATGAGTCATTATGAGTGGGCTGCTTGCCTGGCAAGTACTAAAGTAAGCTGTATAAACATGTAAAAGGGAATATTTTCTTAAATAACCATACTGTATGTATACACACTTGGGGAAAATGTCATGAGCATCTCAACTGAGGTCGGCACCAGGTAGCACCCAAGATGTAATATAATACTCAAGTTCATGAGAAAAAGGGGGCATTGTGTGTGTGTCACATAAAAATATTAATTCATTGGTAATAGCAAGAATAAATACATAAGTTGCTTCAAAATACGATCAAACCCGTATCCCTGCATATAAATCCTAACTTAAGAAGTTACTTTAACTTTTAAAACAAAAATTGATGTCTTTTGACACCTAAACTAAACCATTGGAACGTTTGGAGCCCTCAAGCACATCATTATTCAGGTTAATTCCAAATTTTAGTAACGTATAGCAGAGGGGTAAAAAATACAAACCGGCGGCCCAAGTTGGCAAGTTCAGGGCCCAAACTGGACAGAGACGACAAAACCAAAATGAACTATTCTTGCGCCTCAATGATCTTGAGTAACTGAAGGCGAGGGACAACTTCTAAGTGGTATTAGTGTTGATATGGGACACAAGCTCTGGCATGTCTCTGTTATGGGATTTTAGATAACTGAGAGAAAATTGAAATAGATTATCTTCCATAATCTATTACTATTGGCATCTTTCTTAATATATATTAACCTGTCGCTCCTTTTAGCTTCCTAAGGATTGGTCATGTGGTTGTTGCCTACTTGAGATCAAAATTGGGTAAAAGTGGCCACTATAATTCTATAAGTTTGGTAGCTCTTCTTCATAGTAGGATTAGACATCACACTCAATTGAGTCTTTTGGGTGTGTATGGTGTGTGTACCTGGTGTCCGTGCAGCGTGAACAACAGCTTCCCCTCCACAAGGTCTAGTATCTTAGTTGTGGAATCGTTGGATGCAGTTATGAGAAAGTTACCCGCCGGATGGAATGACAAACTGTTGACCACACCATTGTGGACTAGAGAAAACAAACACACACACATTATATATATATATATATATATATATATATATATATAATTACACCAAAGTAGCATTAACACTATATAATGTAACTAAAAAAAATCCTGCAAAGGCCAGACAGCAAACACTGCATGAACCATAGAGGCCAGTTGTCTATAATTAACATACCTGCAAGATTCAAAGCAATTGCTTGTTGTTTATGCCACCACCATTTTACAATATACAGCTACAAGCTACTGTGATTCATCTCTTCACACTCTGACTGAACATTGGCTTGTTGGCATCATGTTCACATTCATATAAATGGTGATGTCAACGGTTTTAGCCTGTGGCAAGCTGCAATAATCACATTTGATTCATCTAGGCATGCACTGTAGTAATTGGATTCCTGACAGAGACAAAATGAGCACGGCAGGTTATCGGTGGAGCCCAAGCGACCTCTGTTGGCTGAAAGATGATATTCTACGGCACATAATTTTTATTTTCTCTGTCTAAAGCAAACTATAGGCAGAATAATAAGCACTTGGTAACATTCTTAACTCACAAAAAAGGGAAATACATTCTTGATAATTACTTCTGTTAACTCTCGTTTTATACAGTGTATTCTATAGGCTGTGGCAGGCGAGTTTAAGAAAAAGTGGATGGTATGGTAAGGTAGGGGGAAAAAAAAATTAAACCTAATCCATTCCATGACCACAGTTAACTTTCAAGTCAGTTTGTCCTTTTATTTTTCCCATTACAAACAATGTAGTTATTTTCTCATCGAGGCTTGCATGGGTGCCATTATTGGCATAAAACATTTTGAATACAAGTTTAATATATTTCATGGTTTAATATCATCATCATATGTAAAATTAAAGAGACTTGGCTTGATTGAACTCTGAATTTTACAACTTGTGATGACTTTGAATGTTTGTATGTGGTTAGTTTGCCCTTCACATTACTGACAATAGGTCGCAGAAAAACAAGCGAAATGTAATTTAATAAAGCCGTCTAAATCAAGTTATATGCATTTTATTTATATCATCATTTAAACAGATGAGTAAGGTAATTTTCACTAATGAAGCTGAGAAAGATGATTGTTACAGGCTGGTGTCATTCTCCATTATTCGTGTTAAGCAGAGCTGATTAAAACCATAGCGTGGCCAACAGACGAAATAGACTGCATTTCCATAATGACAACGAAAACAAATCATGAATGCAAGCTAATGCAGGCACACAGTTGATTGCAACCCTTGTGTGAGGACTGTAGTTATGTATGTCAACAATTTAAAGATTTTATATATATATATATATATATATATATATATATATATGGGCAGCACGGCGGCGCAGTGGTTAGCGCTTGTGCGGCACAGTTCATGTCATGGGAACCTGTCGTGGGTTCAAATCCAGCTCCAGACTTGCTGTGCGGAGTTTGTATGTTCTCCCCGTGCTTGCGTGGGTTTCCTCCGGGCACTCCGGTTTCCTCCCACGTTCCAAAAACATGCATTTCAGGTGAATTGGCCGGTCCAAATTGTCCCTAGGTGTGAATGAGCGAATGAGTTGTCTGTCCCTGTGTGCCCTGCGATTGGCTGGCAACCAGTTCAGGGTGTCCCCTGCCCACTGCCCGGAGATGGCTGGGATGGGCTCCAGCCCCCCCGCGACCCTAATGAGGATAAGCGGTACGGCTAATGAGATGAGATGAGATATATATATATATATATATTATAAACACGCACACATACAATGAATATCTTACCTTGGTAATGTTGCAGCATTTTATGGGATCGGATGTCCCAAACTTTAACTGAATTGTCAGTACTTGCTGCAGCGATGCATGTTCCACTGGGGTGGAAATCCACATGATTTGCATATCTTGTAGAGAAAAGACAAATTAACTTTATGAATAAGTAATCCATCTATACATTGGACAAATAATTGTAAAATCATCTTACCCCGCGTGTTCATTGTAAGAATGAATACATTCCCTGCTGTTCTTATCCCACAGCTTAATAGTTTTATCATCGCTCGAGGAAATAATTAAACGACTGTCCGGAGAAAATCTGAAAGAAATGCATGTGCATATTTACGGAATAAGGTCGCGGGTCAATATGGGTTATCAAAACGTGTCGTACCTGGCACAGCGGACCCAGTTTATATGTTGGCTGAGGGAGAACAAAAATTTTTGTCGGTGGACCGTCCACACCTTTACAGTCTTGTCATCGGACGCTGTGACCAGAGACTGGCCATCCCCAGAAAAATTCACGCTACGGACGTTCCCTGTGTGAGCCTTGAATACGGTTGAATGGGCCTTCCTGTTGAATCAAAAAATAGAGACATAAGGATGTGTATTAGGATATAGTATACCGTATTTTCCGCACAACAAGGCGCATCCCCAAAAGACTGAATTTTGTAATATTTTCATATTCATAAAAGGCGCACCGGACTATAAGGTGCATGACATTATTTTATAGTAAAGGCTAGGGTTACACAATAGATGAAAAAGTGCCGTATTTAGGCATTGATCAGTCTGAATATAGCACTGATCACAATGGCATACACATGCATAACATTAGATGCAATGGGAATTAAACCCAGATTGCAGTGTGGAGTGCACTGAATCTTAAACACTAGACTACTATGAAGACCTAAGACAGATAGGTCTTATGTCATCATCACACTATTTTTAGTTATTACGAAGCACACAAGATTCTACACAGAATGACGAGGAGGGCATTAAAGGAAGTAATTCAGTCATTCCGAACTGAATGGAGAAGAGGGGATTTGGGGTGTGTCTTATAGTCCAAAAAACACAGTACATTTAAACTCCTAAAAAGTACTACTTTCACACAGGTATGGCAATTTTTATGTGAAGAATATTACTCTTAACCTGAAGCCATGAAATAAATTGTATTTTCCTTTGCAAAGTGAACACAAAAATCCATTAAAAATTAAGGTGAAAGTTGCAAGGAAAAAAAACCCTACATGTTTGGCACCCAAATTCGCACGGTCTTGTCTTTGGAACAAGAGGCCACCAGGCTTCCGGAGGGTGAAAAATGAACTGATGTGACAGCGTCTTCGTGCCCTTCAAAACGATATGCACGCCTCTGAGGTTTCATGTTCCAGATCATCACGCTGCAGTCAGTGGAGCCAGTGGCTAAAGGATGATTCAAAATATATCAAGTGCTGAACTAAAACATCGGCCTGTAAATGGAAAGCGTAATGAGAGCACTTGCCAATCTGGTTCATGTTGTTGCTGAAGTCCACGCATGTCACAGCATCCTTGTGACCCTTAAAATTGCGCTCTAAGGTCGGATCAGGCTGTATGTTTAGAGACAAATTTGATCATTAACATTACTTGATCTTAAGCATGAATGTAAAAAACTATTAATTGTTTATGACCTCATTTCATGACAAAATAATCAATCATTTAAATGAAATCATGTCCACTTATCTAACTGAAGCAATAATATAATCATGTTTATTTGTAAATCACAAGTCTCCACTTCCAAGATGACCAGGCTGGAATGCTTGTTGCAAAGGCATCAATATAGGTAATAACATGTTTTGGCCTGGAGAGGAATGGGCGCCATCAGTCTGTACTTGCCCAAGACACACCACAAGAAATGGTGCCCCTATGACCCTAGTGGTTAATGGATCAAACCAACCAACCAATAACAGAATGTTCAGTTGAGTTGTAACGTGCATGTAACAAATGTTTGGCTGGGTTAAATTACTCAAGTTGGGGGCTTATAAACACAGCTTAGGTTCAACTCCAATATAAAAACTAAGTGTGTACATGTTTTTTTTCCAAAATAATAATAAGTTTCATTTGCAAAACAATTGCTGTCACATTCACAAACTCATTTATGGGTTTTATTGTATTACCGTACATTTAATGTTTTATATACAGCACTTTAGTGTTGCAATTCGTTGCCTGAAAAGTGCTATTCAAAACCATTTTCTTTGAATCCGATCTTAGATTTGTATCAAATTTGGGCAAAACAAAACTTTTATCCTTATACCCGCAGGGTGGCGCAGTTCCTATTCGATTTGACACCAAACGGCGGCGAAGAAGAAGAAACTGGTCCCAAAGTCTTCGTCCCCAACGTTTGTCTTTTCGGTCCAGCTTTGTGCATCCATTGCTTCATTTTGCATCAGAGTCGCTTGGTCGTAGTAGTTATTCCAGTTTTTTCGACGTTTTAATGAAATTTCGGCTACAAGGTTGGTTTATTTACATGGATGATCAGCTTTTTTTGACCGCCGGACATGGAAAGCGCGTCGCAACATTCACACGGATTATGAGCGCTGTTGTCAAGGAGACGTGAGCCAGTGACGCTAAAGCAGCTGCAAAGCTCGCGTGCGAAAAAGGACATAAAGACTTCCTTCCACGCCGGAGTGGATTTTTCGTGACATGGCCGAGCTACACATCATCGGTCAGCTTATAGGGGCTACAGGTTTCCCCCAAAACAGTCTCTTCTGCAAATTTGGGGTTCACACGGGCGGAGCATGGCGTCTTCTCTCCGGTTTGAAGCAGGGTCAAACGCAAGTGGACAACCCCCAGATTGGAGACATGGCCTACTGGTGCCACCCCATCGATCTGCATTATGCCACAAAGGGAATCCAAGGTTGGCCCAAGATCCACCTTCAAGTGTGGCACCAGGACTCTTTCGGTCGGTGCGAGTTGTTCGGCTACGGCTACTGCCAAGTCCCCTCTAGCCCGGGACACCATCGGGTTACTTGCTGCACGTGGAGGCCCTTGGGCACATGGCAGGAGGAGCTCTCGCGGAAGTTTGTCGGCGGGGGACCGCAGCTCAGGAGCCCGGATCTCATCTACAGCGGGGCGGATAGATACAGGCTGCACACTGCGGCCATGGGTACCGTGGAGCTGGAGCTTGGCATCATCATGAGACACTTTGAAAAATTTGGCGTTGAGAGTTAACACCCAAATGGGATTAATGTCCAACCGCCTGGGTTGTCAGAGCACCACTTCTTGTAGTGTGTCTTGAGCAAGAACAGCCTGGCAGGGAACATCACTATCCGGCAGTTTTCTGGGTCTGGGGTTTCTCCCCCTCATGAATAATACTGGTTTCTATGGTTACCAGTTACATGAAAAGCCTCCTCATCTGGCTCAGATGCAGGGCTTTCATCATGTGGTCGCTGCTGTTGTCATGGAAACGTTTTCCCCGCAAGGGAGTGCGTTTGCTACAGTCAATCGCAGCGCACTTTGCCCCGGAAGCCTTTTTGTATGATGCCAGAGGAAAAAAAGAGTACCGTACAAACATTCGAATTGTAACCCTTATCGCAATCTGTTGTGCTGATTGTTGTTTTTTAAGGACAGTTACTGTGCCATCAAAATGCCTGGTAACGGATACGCTTTACCAAATATTTATATTTTGTTTTTGATCATTTAAAACTCTGTACGCCGTATAACAATTTTTGAATAGCTTTTTTTTTAAATATACTGTTACTTCGTATAAGCAACAACCAATTGATTGCAAGTGGGGAAATAACTAAAAATTCGCTGAAATAATTGTGATGTTTATTTTATAAATATAATAAAAATTAACAAAAATCATCTTTTGTTTTTATTCTACAGTCTTGGTTTAAGGAAACAGGTAATGCATTGTATTTGTAAGGTTTCTTATTGCTTAATAAGGGGAATGGCAATCGTTAACAAGGGGGGGATAGGCTCAGGTTGACAGGCATGTATCAAATACTAGACATAATACATAGTTTACTACACCAGTGTATAGCACTTTAAAAAACACACTTTCCATAAAAATTAACAAAGTGATCAATTACAACTAAACACAAATGTTTTGGTTTAATTGAGAAAGTCATAAATGCTTACACTCCAAGTTCTGGTTTCTGTTCATCCAAGCAAAACAATTGTTTTTGTCTTGGTGGCTGCTCAATTTAGCTGTTTAAGCATGTCACTTAAAATTTTTAATTCATTCATCATTGCACTTACACCTCGTAGAGCGGAGGGATGTGATCGTCAAGTAATATCTCCTACAAAGGCAGATTAAGCTGAATTACCCATGAAGAAGGTATTTAACCTCAGTGCGCAATGTTTGAAAAAAATAATGTCACCGAAACATGAGCCATTTAAAAAAAAAAATCAAATTAATTTGTTTCCATTAAGAACAACCGTGCGAACAAAGTAATTGTTTCTGACTCGACAAGAATTTCAGAACATTATTCCACAGTAAAGCCTTAAAAAAATTGTCTTTCTTGGAAGTCATGACTTCTGGGAGGTAGCGTTTAGCTCATATGCACTCCAACACACATTGCTTGTCTTAATTTCAACATCAAAAATGTCAGGAAACAAAAAAAGGCATGAATAGTATTCTATATTTTGCTAGACATATTAGAATAAACAAAAACATGACAAAATGATGTTCAACAGTAGCTGCGTTTTCAGTTGTTTTTTTTTTACTAAATAGATGCAATACAGACGCTGCCCTACTTGGAACGAGATAAGTTCCAGACGATTGTTTGTAAATTGAATTTGTTGCTTCAGTGCTACATCTTGTATGGAATGTATGTTTAAGGCTTGTATGAATAACCTGTATTGTTTTGTACTAAAAATAAACATAAGAAAAAATAATATGCTCTATAAAGAAAAATAAAGTGAAGCTTAACTTACTCTTGGAAAATAAGCTTCAAGAGTTAGGCGACTTCCTCCCCCGTGGTAAAAAAGTGGCCGCAAAAAAGCGTTCCGACCATTTTCTCAACCACATCAAGCTTTCTTATTCCACTTCCATTTCAAAAGAAACGTCTCGCTTCTTCTTTACACTTCACACCAACCATATTGAATGGATGCAGGGGATATTAAACAATAAAAATGTCAAAGAGCTTAGTGCGCTGGAGATACAGTATAAAATGTTTACACACGAACTAGAAAGAGGAAGCCGGATATCTTCCTCGGGGTGGATACTGGTGGGCTCTCATAGCGCCGCACGCTGGTAGGTGAACACAATACAAAATCTAACTTACAGCAATATCCGGATATTTTTCAGCTTCCCGAAAAAAATGTTTGTATCTGCCGTTTTTCGTAATTTGAATGGTTGTAAGTAGGGCAGCGTCTGTACTGTAATGGAGTGTTTTGCCAACCCGAAATGTCCACAGTTCCGGTTTTAACGCCACTAGCCAATAAAGGCTAGCCAAAGTCTGCAAGCAGCACACTATGCCGCACATCCTTGTGTGTGCCCCAGAAGAGGGTGCTGTGTTCCTAAGGTTGAAGCAAGTCAATGTGATTAAGCAAAAAACCCTAGCACAGAAAATGCAATTTTTTAAAAATTGAAAATAGCATCAAAATTGCACTACTGGTCTGAAATATCGCGGTCATGTTATTTTTCTAAAATCTTGCAGCCCTACCAGGATTCTTAAAAAGCTCCTGTCAACTTGTTCACAAGTTAATTATTCTTATCAACTGAGTTGAAGAGAAACATCTAAAATCATGCAGGGCATGCGGCCCTCAAGAATCAGAGTGCCCAGGTCAAGTTTGCATAAAATGAAGACGAAAGTCTGAAAAAGGTAGACAGGAAGAACAAAACCTTGGAAAACGGCGGCTATGAACAGCATCAGACTTTGCACTTGTATTGACTGCCGACAAAAGCTCAATTTTTGTAAATCTTTCACGATGTTTTCAAACTAACTTCTGATGCATCCACTGCTGCTACTTCCCAAGTTTTTAGAAGATATCAGTAGTTCATTCATTCAACTTATTTTGTTAAAAAAGTTCTTATTTTCATATATACGTTCAATAAAGTATCTTACTGCTCATCGTGACATCCAACACATTACGTCTGGAAATGAAGAAAAAGCAGTGTTTCCATGACATTTTTGAGGTATTTTTGATCTGTGTCAGAAACCTCATGGGAGCGAGAAACTCAATTGCAATATTTTGAGTTTTAAATTTTTTTTATTACCACATTTTATTGCCAGTTTGCTCTTGCACAGCTTACATTTTGGGCAAAACTGAGTGTGATGGAAATGCACCTAGTTATGTGGCAATGCTAAAAACAAATATTTTAAAATGGCACTACTACAGGTAAAGACAAGCAAATTAAACTTATAGAAATCAGTGAAATTGAGAGAGACAATGTGTTATATGAAGTGCCTCCTAGTGGTAGAAAAAAACTTCCCTTTAGTAAAATAAGAAAACACTGATTTGAATAAAAGGCCAAAATATGTATAGGTTCAGAAATTTGTATTTTTCACCTGGCAGAATCCATACGTAGTAGTCGCCGCCATGTTTGTCTGGTATCTTGCTGCTACGCTGTGCTCATTTGGCACTGGCAACTCAGTGTCTTCTAGTGGTCAAATATTACCCAATGTACCTTTAAAGAATAAGCAGTCCTAATTTTGAGTGGGTCAGGTTCTGCAGTTGGATTTTGACATCAAAAGTTCTAGGAGTGTAAATCTGCTGCACCAGATGTTTTTGTGTATCATTATGGTGCATGAGTGCAGACGCTCATGGCTCTTAAGCTAATTTTCTATTTATTACAGTTCTCTTGTCTATTCTGCTTCCCATTCTGGACACACGCATGGCCAATAATGTCTGTGTATTGCAACATCCATTGCAGCCTGGTCATCCTGGAAGGGGGATGACCTCCTGTGTGCTCCCTTCGCAAGGTTTCTTAATTTTCTTCATATTGAGGTTTTTGAGTTTAACCTTGCCTTCATGTAGGTTTTAGATCAGGGGATGATGTAATAATAGTCTGTAGTCAGTAATAGTCTGTCGTCAGTGCAGCCCTTGGAGACCTCTTGTGATTAACGGCTATACAAATAAACATGACTTTACTACATTGTATGCACATGTGCTACTACCATTGATCAACATATTCAGATATTCATAAACTAACCTAGTGTGGCTAAAATGACAACACAGAAATAGTTATCCACATTTTAAAATGTACTTCATGAGCCAAAGCAAGTACAATTTAAATCTGTAAAATATTGTACAGCACCAAATTATAAAATTGTGTACGCCGTGTATCAATTTTTTAAGTGAAAACTCGTTTTTGGTTGGACCGATCTCGTTTTGGGTAATACTCTATCCTATCTCTAATCTGGTTCGCATAATAAACAATAATTAAATTACTGCAAGTGTGGAAAGATGCCTAAAGTAATGCATGTGTTGTTTATATGGTAAACAAATGTATTTATTCAATTTATACTGTAAGGCAGCACAGCGGTTAGCACGTGTGCGGCACAGTTCTGAGGTCATGATAGTTAAACTTCCTGTGTGGAGTTTGCTTTGGTCTCCCCGTGCTTGCGTGGGTTTCTTCCGCCGCTTTCCTCCCACATTCCAAAAACATGCATGTCAGGCTAATTGACCGGTCAAAATTGTCCCTAGGTGTGAATGAGCGAGTGAGCAGGGTTGGGTAGGGTTACTTTAACTTGATTACTTTCAATTACTTTTGGATTACTCCAATACCAAATATGCCAATAAAAGACAAAAGAAACTAAATATGAATACAATTATGACTCACAACACGTGGTAATCTTTCTCTCCTGGCTTTGATCTCTTTGATCTCCGGCAAAACTAACATAAAATGCGACAGAAACAAAATGAAAATAAATCCAAACAGCTTGCCAACATCATTTTTGCCATTCCATGTATTCCGTTCTCCCCAAGCCTGCACAAAATTTAGTAATTTAATTCATATTTAGTTTCTTTTGTCTTTTATTAGCATGTCTGGTATTGGAATAATCCAAAAGTAATCAAGTTAAAGTAACCCTACCCAACCCTGCGAGTGAGCTGTCTGTCTCTGTGAGCCCTGCAACTGGCTGGTAACCAGTTCAGGCTGTCCCCTGCCCACTGCCAAAAGATAGCTGGGATAGGCTTCAGCAACCCCACAACCCTACTGAGGATAAAGCAGTGCAGATAACGGATGGATGAATTTATAGTGCATTTGTTTTTATTCTAGTCTGTCGCAGCACGGCGGTTGAGTGTTTACCGCGTTCGCAGCACATTTGTGAGGTCATGGGATCGAAATCCAGCTACCAGCCTTCCTGTGCAGAGTTTGCATGTTCTCCCCGTGCTTGCGTGGGTTTCCTCCCACATTCCAAAAACATGCATGTATGGTTAATGGGTTGGTCCAAATTGTCCCTAAGTGTGAATGAGCAAGTGAGTTGTCTGTCTCTGTGTGTCCTGCAACTGGCTGGAAAACAGTTAAGGGTGTCCCCTGCCCACTGCCCCAAGATGACAGGGATGGGCTCCACACCCCCCGTGACCCTAATGAGGATAGGCGGTGCAGATAATGGATGGATAATCAGTCTTGCTGTGAGTTAATAGGTGCCACGTTCTGCTAGGCAACTTTATCGCTTAGTAAGGGGAAATGTTATTTATAAGGGAAACAATTGACTGAGGTTGACAGGTATGTAAATTCGACCCAACATGTTTGAGTGTCACCTAATAAAACAATGTTATACAAAAGATTTTATATATTTTTGACACTCTGACACAAATATGCCAGGAATCATTAAACGCTAATATCAACGTTCTTTATGTTTGTGGCGTCCATTGTCCGTCAGTCACCACTGGTGACGAAATAACTCCCACCCCCTCAGCTAATATGTAGCTTTGAAATCTCTCTTACCAATGCACTGGTCATTTTTGTGGTCCAAGGACGACAACGTTTGTAGCAACGACTTTGGAATTGTTCGTCAATAGTGACTTGGAACTCCTTTAGTTGCTTGGACTCGCCAAAAACTGGATTTAAAAAGAGACTATGTGTCAGCTGCTAACTGCTAGCTGGCGACAGCAACAAGTTTCAGTTTACCCGCCGCGATTGGGCGCCCCACTACCGGTAGAACTTCTTAAAGGGAACGCTGCGTTCAAAAATTAAAGTAGAATAAAAATATATAAACTAAAATCATGATACTAATCAATTTGTGCTGTAATTATGTTGACCTCATCGGTGGTAAGCGATTTTTAACATTGCGTAGTTGCGCAGTTTAGAAATCCAGTGTTATTTTTATGACCGCCAGGTGTCAGCAGTGGGTTTATTATTTGTAATATTTTATTATTTATTTATTCATTGCAAAAAGTACACGTGACCACAAAATCTCTGGTTCTCGCGATGGTGAAATTTATTTCATTTTCAATTTTAATCACAAAAAAAGCCTTAAATTAACTTATCTACAGAAGAAAATAAATTAGAATTTGAATTAAGGATTTTTTTAAAACTGTAATTGTTAACAATGTCGTGAACATTGTTTACAACGAGATTACATGTGGCACTAAGGGATTAACACAGTTTATTCTTTGTTTATGGATAAATTTGATTTCTGCTTCTTTCTCTTACTCTGATTTTTCTTTTAAACCTGCAAAAGTTACATAAAATGTACTTTGATTATTCACTTATAGTGTTCACAATCATTTAACCCTATATAAATGCATTTCAAATATTATTTAGTACTTAAATAAGTCTTTGGTGACACACGTGCGTAATTTGATTGTGTTTGCTCTGCAATGTAATCAACTTCCTCAGGAGATGTAGGCCAGATAGTTATAAAATCTTTTTTCTTAAATAATTTATAAAGTTACACTAAACTTGATTTCATTATGCAAATAAATCTTATCAATTTTACTTGTTTCCTTGCTATCTTGATTAAATTCTACATGTCCTAGTAGACATTTTCCATCCTGTAAGTATGTGCTCAATTACCCACCAAAAAGACTAAAATTCCATAAAACCCATATACAGGAGGTGACATTTTGATTTTGGCCGGAGTTGAAACATGGAAAAAGAGGAAAGCCTTATCTTTTACTCTTCTTACTTTTCTTTTTTTTTTCTTTTTTACTTTACGTGTGGTAAAATAATTTTAGATGTATTTGTTAAGGTTTTGTCATTCTTTTAAAAGTTAGCTTGGTAAACTTAGGACATGACTGGTATGGATAATTGTGTTTACAAGCAAATTATTAAAAAAAAGTTTTGTCCGAAAAATTATTTCGTGTTTGTTAGGAAATGGCTGGGAGATATCATACAGAGACACTGTTTAAGAAAACAAGCTATAATTATAATTGTATCCATCCCTGAGCATGACTACTGTGTTTTTCTCATTGTTAAACATATTAGTGTTGTAATAAAATCATGAAAACAAAAAATAGCTTGTTATTTGTTTTTTCTTTAAAAATCATGACACCAAAAACGTTGGTGCAAACAAAGAATCACCCACACGTAATAAATACTTTAAATTCTTAATACAATCCTGTTTGACATTTTTTTCTGCGTTTTACTCTTCATCAAATATAAAGTGACAAAAGAAAAAAACTTCTGACTAACTTTTTTACCTTTTTTTAAAAAATCTTTTTCTCATCTTTTCTTATTTTTTGCTTTCTCTCCCCCTACCTTTCTTTTCATTCCCATTTTCCTTGTTTTGCCTATTTTTCTTATTTCTTGTTGATTCTTTTTTATTCCTTTTAAAAATCTATATTTTTGTTTCTTTTTGACTGTCTTTGTGAAAGGCTAGGTAAAAAATGGAGGAAAAAGGGGCTTTTTGCTCGCTTTCATCTCCAACTTTGTGGTTTTCCATGGACTCATTTTTGGTTGCACTTCACATTACACCGACATCTAGTGGAGAAATAAAAAACACTGTCCCTTTAAGAACAGCAGAATGTTTTTATGACAGCTGTTTTTGTGGGAAATCCCATTTTCCCCAACCTAAGCCAGACGCTAGTTTCAGCGGCCCCCAACTTAATTGAGTTAGAGTCAGGGCAACTTCTTCAGGAACAACAGGTTCAAACATGTTTACCAACCTTCAGTAAGCCAAGGAACACATTTTTCATTTGCAAAATTTCACAGAACACTGTAAAAATAGCTTCACACATGATATACAAATTCTGGGATTGCAAACAATTGTGTTTTAATATAGTCAGTAGTTCCACTGTGCAAAGGCGTAGGCTTGGCATGGACAAAAGTGGATATGTCCCCACCAATATTGAGCAATCATTGTGTTGTCTTCACCAATATTATGTGATCACTCAAGGTCAAGACCAAACCTACACCTGTGCGAATGTATATCTTTCTGTTTTATATATCGTTTACATGTTACTATTTTGTTCAAGCTTCAGTGAAATAGCATAATAGTTTTGCCTTTCACTGAAGTTTGTGGCCTAGATAGATGGACAAAGATATAGCGTCATCCATCCATCTGTTGTCCAAACCACTTACCCTCATTTGTAGTTTCCAAGCGGAACTAAGGGAAAGGAAATACAGTGAGAAACATTTTTCTAAAAAAGTACTAGCTCTATAGAACGAACAAATAAAACTTGCCCTCAGAAGAAAAATGCTTGTGGATGTGTGTCAATGTGATCACAATTTTTTTGCTAGGGCCATTTGTCAAATGAGTAAGAGGACAACTAAAATGTTGCCTCAGGCATTTTCCCTATTGTCACTGACATGGGGGAAACATATCTCCAGTTTGAGTCATATTTTACTTTTTTGCCTTCATACAATGTTTACAGTGAAAGCATTATCATAAAGCAAAAAATAAAGATTGTTTAACTTTATTAGTCCTTGATATACAGTTAAGAAAATAAGTATTTGAACACCCTGCTATTTTGCTATATCTCCCACTTAGAAATCATGGAGGGGTCTGAAATTGTCATCGTAGCATGTCCAATGTGAGAGAGATAAACTAAAAATCCGATTGAGATTGACCGTCATGTTTAGCTTCTTCCATTTTCTAATGATTGCTCCAACAGTGGACCTTTTTCACCAAGATGCTTGGAAATTTCTCCAAAGCCCTTTCCAGCCTTGTGCAGGTGTACAATTTTCTCTAGTGTCTTTGGACAGCTCTTTAGTCTTTGCCAAGTTACAAGTTAAGGTCTTAATGATTGTATAGGGTGGACAAGTGTCTTTATGCAGATAAGACCTCAAGCAGGTGCATCTGATTCAGTCAAGTCAAGTCAAGTCAAGTCAAGTCATTTTTATTTGTATAGCCCTAAATCACGAGGAGTCTCAAAGGGCTTCACAGATTATTACACTATATTACACAGACTATTTTTCAGAATATTATTATACATTCCCCTGCTCTGGAGCCGACGAGAAGAGTAGGTTATTCATATGCTATAGAGTAGAAGTGAGTTTTAAGCTTAGATTTAAACATTTCCACTGAGGTTGCAGATCGGATCTCAGGGGGAAAAGCATTCCACAGCACCGGTGCCCGGATGGAGAACGCTCTCGAACCAGCAGAACACTTCTTTGCTCTAGGGATCACCAGAAGGCCGGCACTCTCAGAACGTAGGCTTCGGACTCAGGAAGATAGATGGAGTGCAGGTGGACTTCTAACGGGCGGACTAACAGGTCTTTCAGGGTAAGAAATTTTGGTGGTACACTGGTGTTCAAATACTTATTTGCGGCTGTATCACACAAAAAAAATGTTAAAAAATAATGCATTTTGTTTTCTGGATTTTTCTTTTTAGTTTATCCCTCTCACTGTGGACATGCACCTATTTTGAAAATTTCAGACCCCTCCATGTTTTGTGAGTGGGAGAAATAGCAAAATTGCAGGGTGTTCAAATACTTATTTTCCTTACTGTATAGTTTAGTGTGTTTAGTTTATGTTATCATTTTACGGCATTTTAAGTCTCACACTTTTCGGCTTTACAAATAATCAATTACATGATTTTGTGTCATTTTGCATCGACAGCATTTTATTTCAGAGAAGTCCAATGTAGTGTTTGATTTTTGGACACAAGTTGTGTATGTCTGCTTTCACTTCGAAAATAGGAAATGTATTTCTTGTTCCTCCGCTTTAAGAATGAATGAAATGCTCGTGTTGTGACATAATTTAGAAACACAATAAACCAACTTCTACATGTTCAGTAGTTTATGAGGAAATGTTGGAGAAAAGAGATTTTACATTATATGTTTTGCTCCAGCTTTTGGAGATAAGCACGGTGTAGTGTAGTTGTCATGTGAAAAAAAACTTTCTCTAGTTTTGGTCTGTTTTGTTATGTTTAAGATGTAAAGAAAATATTTTAGTCAAATTTACTCCGTTAGCCTCGAGCTGGATACCTGGCTTTAAACCTTCAACATACTCCAATATTTGTTAGTTCTAGGGTTTCCAATAAAATACCATATAATATATTCATTTCACATGACAGCGACGGCTAGCATATACTTATAAAAGAATTGAATTCTTCTGCCAGACTGCAAGAGGGAAGTTGCAGCTTGGTATTGTGCAAAAACAGGGCAATGTTGTCCCATTTTGTGTTTGATTTTCCTAGGGAATACCTTGTATTAGTGATATAAGAATTGAAAAAAAAAAAAGAAATAAAAACCTTTACCGTAATCTATTATATTAAAGAAGACTTATATTTCCTGAACATCATATTGTTTATCTTTGGCAAACAGAGAAGCGGGATTTCACAGAACTACTACACCAATACTTAATCCCTCTACTGTAAGGGCGCAGATAAAAGTGGATTTCCTTAAGGAGACCAATGAATTCAATCTGATCTATTATTGGAACTAAAATTGTAATAATTCTGCAAAAATATTTACAATACTTCCAGTACCTGAAGCTGGCTTAAGTTGTAAAGTCTAAATAGTTCTTTAAATAAATGTTTACCAATAAAAATCCGATCTGTTTGAAAGATATACAAAAATAACGAAAATAATCGGCCACTCATTAGCAATATAAAAAAACAAATCTTTATTTAACCTTTTGTAAATTAGTTATTCAAATTGTTGTCCCTTAATAGCATTCTTTTAAAACAGATTTACACCCATTCTGTTGATTTAGATCTAATCGGAAGAAATGGTGGGAAAAAAACGACACATCACATCCAGTAATATCTCTATATTCATCCTTGACGGAAGCTTTTTGATTTGCTCAGCTCGCATTTACTGAAGGTATGCTTCCTCCTGATAAGAAGAATTTGAGTAGGCTTGGACAAAGTCTGACAGCCTTGTTACTGGAGTGAAGGTTGCGTGCAGCAACACAAAATAAACAACAAAGGTCACATGAGAACACCAGTGTATCAGAAATGTGCTGGTGCCTCTACTGTTCCCTCTCATGAAAATTACATGCACAACGGGTGCTTGTAATCCTTGAAAATGCTTGAATTTGAAGTTTGTGTTTTCAAGATCAGGAAAATGTTTGAATTTCAAGTGAAGTGCTTGAAAATTCTTGAAATTATTTTTATTGCTGTGTTTCTTGGCAGTCTGACTTGATAGACTGCATTTTTAGATGAAGAAACATTTTAAAAGTGCTTAAAAATGACACAGATGTTGGGTACAATCCTCATTATCGAGTTGTTATTTGAAGTGTTACTGCCCCCTAATGCCGCATCCAAAAGGACAGGTTTATCAGACTAGTCATGGGAATTCCGTCTCTAATACGAGAGGCAGCTCTTTTAGCTTGGGTTACTTTTGTCGAGACCAGCACACAGGGTAGACCCAATCACGTAACGTTTTCTCACAGTTTTATTGAAAGACTGAGGAAGGGCAGCACCCCCGATCCGATGCTCGCTGGACGCAGGAAGCAAGTCACTCTCGCAATCGGATTGTGAGCCGAATACGGAAGTGGATCTTCCGTAGCGGGCGATGGCAGTGTCAGGAACGAAAAACAGGTCGGTAGCCGGGACACGAGTGCAAATACCCAGGGTCAGAAACAGGTCATAAGCTGGGACGGGAGAGCAGACTTGGTCGGGATCAAAAAAGGTGTAAGTCGGGACGGGAGAGCAGACTTGGTCGGGACCAAAACGGGTCGTAGCCGGAGACAAACGGGAGCAAAAACGGGACAGGCGGGGGTCAGGGTCAAAAAAGGCTTGCCTTGTATTAACAGAGGTTCGCAGACGGACTGACAACAGGGGATTGACAGGACTGGGTTCAAGTAGGGACCGGGAGCCAATAAGAACCTGCGGCCGTTGGCGCCAAATAAGCGGGCACAGGTGAATCTCATCGGTAATCATGACAACTTTTGCCTCCCAAACACGTATCATCAAAATAATAAAACAACTTTGTGCACCAAACTATTTAGTAATTAGTAATTTCATATGTTTTTTCAGGGGATCCTTGCAAAACACATGAAACATAAATTAAAATATTCACAGAAAAAATTGGTAAAATGCAAAACAATTTTAGATTTTTGCTCACTGAACAGACTTAAAGTCAAACAACAACACAAAATTAAAAATGTAAAACAAAAAAATATGCATGAAAAATTGTAACTATTCAGTGCTCTAAATAAATAATAAAATGCAAAACTATTTACATTTTTATCTTAATCAATTAAGGCACAGACCGGCGGCATGGCAGCTGGGTGCTTAGCGAACAACCCCATGGTGCGGAGGTCCAGAGTTCGATTCCAACTACAGCAGCCTCCCGTTGCTGAGTTTGCACGTTCTCCCCGTGCTTGTGTGTTTTTTCACTCCGGTTTCCTCCCAAATTCTGAAAACATGCATGTTAGGTAACCGGCCGGTCCAAATGTCCCTAGGTGTGATTGAGCGAGTGAGTTGACTGTCTCTGTGTGCCTTGCAACTGGCCGGCAACCACTTCAGGGTGTCCCCTGCCCAAAGATGTCTGGGATCAGCTCCAGCACCCCGGCACCCTAGTAAGGATAGGCAGTGCAGAAAAAGACACAGATCTTCCAAAAAACATGCAAAGAATATAAATTAAAGTAAGTAAAAAAAAAAGCAAAAGATCAGCAGTCTCTAAGATTGAAAGCTTGAATGCACTCTTCTTTGGAGCAATCAATATCAATAACACGTGTCCATTATTATCTGCACTGCTTATCCTCAGTAGGGTCGCCGGGGTGCCGGAGCCCATCCCAGCTATCTTTGGGCAGTGGGCAGCGGACACCCTGACCTGGTTGCCAGCCAGTCGCAGGGCACATAGCAACAGACAGCTCATTCACTCATTCACACCTAGGGATAATTTGGACCAGCCAATTAACCTGACAAGCATGTTTCTGGAATGTGGGAGGAAACCGGAGTGCCCAGAGGAAACCCACGCAAGCACGGGGAGAACATGCAAACTCCACACAGGGGATTCGATCTCACGACCTCAGAACTGTGCCGACACGCGCTAACCACTGCGCCGCCGTGCTCCCCAACACGTGTCCAAATTTTTTCTTCTTTTTATCCATACAGTGCTATCCCTCTTTTTTGTCTTCTGTTTTGAACTCCATTAATGCCCAACACCTGTAGAGCTTTTTTCTTGTTTGTAAACAACCGTGTGCATTGTTGAAGCAGAATGGCAGAAGTCATGTCAAATTATAGCAGCCCATTGACACATAAAGATTGTAGGTTATAGATAGGAACAGCGCCAAATAGCACAAGGTTTGTGCTAGCAGCAAGATAAACCAACCAAAACAACTTATTGTGATCGACGCTGTATTTCTTGTTTTGAAGGGACTAGAAACATTAAAAGTCTTCCTTGAAAGTGCTTGAAAAGTGCTTGACTTTGCCATGAAAAAGATGTAGAAACCTTTTTAAAAAGCATAACTCGAATGTAGGTGGTTCATTGTGACAAAAGCATTTGAGTCCATGATTGTTATGGAATGTCCAGCTGGGGAGTCTGGAAACTGGCCAGTTAATGTCAGTCAGATACAAGGACTCTGTGATACAAGCGCAGGGAAGGTCTTTGACTATTCTGTGGGCTGAAGGCTGATAGATGTTCAGTATGGCCCTCTTCCAGGCCAAGAGCCCTGCTCATACAAAAGAGCATTCAGGATGCAATATAATTTCAAAAGATGACCGATTTTCCATTTTCAGCAGCTGTCATGACAACATTTAATAAAATTAGATTTTTTTGGTTTATTAAAATCCAGGGGTTCTCAAACATTTTCCTGAGAGCGGCACATAACCACATAACCTTTGCCATTTCCGGGAAGGGGATGGTGTCAATGTGTAACAGAATTCATCACAGAGCTCAGAATATAAATAATAATAAAGCTGTGTATGGAAAAAAAAAGAAATGCTCTGTGGGTTGTTCACATAAGATAAGTCATGGAATATAAACATTCTGTTGTGCCGTGCAATCTTAACAGGTCAATGTCAGCTTATTGTATTTTATTTCTAACGTAAGGATACTGCTTGAAACATGAATTTTCCTCTGGGGATGAATTAAGTATCTGCCTGCCTGCCTGCCTGCCTGCCTGCTTGCCTGTCTGCCTGTCTGTCTGTCTGTCTGTCTGTCTGTCTGTCTGTCTGTCTGTCTGTCTGTCTGTCTGTCTGTCTGTCTGTCTAGTTGTCAGAGAGCTTGACCACCAGGTGCAAACAGTAGATGACATGCAAAAAGGCAACTGATTTTTCTCATTATAACACTGTTTTTGGTCGCGGTACCAGAGAGAAATGTTAATTTTGTATGTGTTTAACATGTTACAATGACAATAAATGCTTTTTTATTGTATTTTATTATTGTCATTGTAACATATGAAATTCACTACAACCTCTGGAGCCAGTCAACATGGCTGAAGGAAGCCAGTTACCACTTGAATTTGTGCTCAGCGGTAAAGACTCAAATGTAAGATTGTGAACCATGTAAAGGGTTTAAAATTTCTACTAAACTACTGAAGTATTTGAAGTTTGTACAGCCTTCTGAGGCTGCTTGTGATTAAGGGCTACACAAATAAACGACTTGACATTGATCTTTGCTACTGTGGTTAAAAACAGTATAATGAGATAAAACCCAGTTTTCATTCGACATCTGTATTAATTGTAGTCCATTGGGTTTGAATCCTGTTTCAACAGAAAATGTACCCAGTCTTTGAGTCACTCTCTCTGGTATTGTTCAGGAGGCAGGCCGCAGTTTGGGAATAATCTGTGATATATCTCAAAAGACATTAGAAATTTTTAGTATTTCCTAATCCTATACCTTCCTACTGTACACTCACAATTGTAGTTTAGAGCCCTTGAACTTCACCAAAGTGAGAATTGTCTCACTGTGGCACATTGACCTGGTTGTTTGTTTTAATGATCTCTTTGCAGCAACATGTGCCTTCAGTACTCTATTGCAGGGTTCGGGAACCTTTTTGACTCCAAGAGTTTTAATTTTTTTTTTTTTTTTTTTTTTTTTTTTTTTTTTTGCAAGCAACACTGTATATTTTAAGATCAAATTCAACAAAACCGCTGTAGAGCAAATAAGCCCAGCACAAAATTGACTTCCAAGTAACTCCGAACTTTGGAATGGATGGAATGACAGCGTCCCCTTTTGGACAGTTCCTGAACGTACCAATTCACCATGTACCAAAATGAAATGTGATAACATGAATTTTTTAATTAAAACATAATAATAATAATAATAATAATTTCCTTGTATTGTCATTCTGTGTAACAATGTACACAGAACGAAATGTCGATTGCACCTGACCCGTTGTAGCGAGCCGATGCAGCCGCAGCCAACAGAGGGCGCCGCCGACCACTTTTTAAGTCTTAGGAATGACTCGGACTTAAAAAGTGGTCGGCGGCGCCCTCTGTTGGCATCCAAGGATATGTATTGGTAAAATAATGTTCTCAGAGTACGTAATTATGTCAATTGGAGGGACATTTTCAAGTACAGAACATTACGCAAATTTCTCACTTCTTTGGCATTGAAGCTCACCGAACCCTATTTTGACGCCATTCGAGTTTTTTTATCAAAACTATGCACCAAAAGCAGAGAAAGCAAGTGCATGCTGCTAATGTTATTGCTAATGCAGATGCTGCCGCTAACATTAGCGAATAGCGGTGCTCAGTATGTGCGAGGGCTGTAACTGTAGCAGCTTAAGCTCTGCTAATGCTAATGCTAATACAGCTAGCTTTGGAGAAACACAGACTGGAGACACTAGCATTAGCAGCTATTATCGTTATGGCTTAAGCAGACTGTGACCTAATTTCCGAGATAAACAAAAAGGAGTAAAAAATGATTGCCAAACAAAAGGGAAATATCTTTTCAAAAGCATAAATCATTTATCCATAACATTGATCTTTTACACTGCGCTTGTTTACCATTAAAATGACTTTTTATTGAAGTGAAGTCATTAACACAAACACTGTTGGCATACAGCATTGTTAAATATTATATTCTTTGATTCTTTGATGCACAAAATCTGACACCAAGTAAAGATACCATTTGTTACAAAAGAAGCGCATGGTTTATGCAAAGTGTTTAGCACTCTCACTGTAGACGTCAGTGCATAATTTCCATCGTTTAAAAACCAAAATAGAAAGGTATTTCAAAAATGCTCGCCAACCTGTTAGACAATGGAAAACTCATTAACTTCTCTTCTGTACTATTATCATTACTTCTACGCGTAGGGACTTTTTATTGTGACATTTTCGTCTTTGTGTGTGTAAAGCAATAACAGGCGTGTCTGGTGTGTTTTTATTTTCCTTTTCCTGTTACAACAAGGCCGTTCGAATATCTCGTTCAACCTCCTCTTTACAAACAGGAATGACCTACTGCGTAATTTATTTCCTCTTGTGTAGAAACGAGAAGCCTAGCTTGTGTACGACATCATAATCTGCGATTCACTTTATGACACCAGCTTTATTGAACTGATATGAAAGGTGGTTTTTGGTCCTATATCTTCCATAGATAAGGCGCACCGGATTATAAGGCGCTACAATGGGAACGTCGACAAAACAGTCAGATGATTCAGTCAAACTTATTACCCCCTTAACATTCCCAAATCTTGCAAAGAAGCAAATACGTGTCGTAGACACGTGCGGATGCGGTGTCCGTACGATGTCACTCAAATGCATCATTTCAAATATCATTCGGAACGTTAAAGTTTTGGGATTCAAGAAATGCCAACCATTCCTTAGTTTCTATTTTCTTTTTCGCTCGCAACTTTACTGTGCATATGACAATAAACACTTGGAATTGAGTTTAATTTAAAAATAAACACTCCATTCAATCCATTATCTGCACCACTTATCACAGAAACACCGAGTTCAGTCTGAAACAAGATACTGGGAAAACTTAGAACTTAGAACAACATGGCGGCGCATGGATGCATGCATGCGGCTAGTTGCTCTCCAGCTAATCTTCTATTTATTGCCGTTCTCTTGTCTTTTTTGCTTTCACTTTTGGACACATGTGTGGCCAAAAATACTTACAGTAGGGACGAACTTATTCGGTTGGGTGGGCGTCTAAATTTCGACTTTTCGGGCACTTTTTATACCGCCTATGATATACCGAGCGAACTTCAAAGAGATCCGGCATCCTTGTGGACAGCTATTCTTCCTAATAAACGACGACAACGGCGCCGTAAGGACAGAAAACAGAAGCGTGGTTGCCGTGCAGGTAGATGTGTGAAGCGTGCGAAGTCTAAGGAGCAAGAAGGACGCGAGGATGTAACTAATTCCACCATTCATTCCTCGCCGGACAACCGAAGCTTTACAATCAGCGCACACGAAAAGCCACAACAGCGGCATCTTTTGAAGATCTCTACAAAGACTACAAAGAGTTCAGCTAAATCAAATGATTCAGTAAAGCTAAAATTTGGTCTTTTAAATATTAGATCGCTTGCTCCTAAAGCTTTACTTGTTGATAACATTACTCGTGATTATAAACTTAACTGTATGGGTCTTTGTGAAACTTGGTTACGCCCGGATGAGTATTTAGCGCTAAATTATGCTTCTCCCCCAGATTACGAGAGTAGCCATATAGCACGCATGTTGAAAAAGGGTGGCGGTGTCGCGCTCATTTCAGAAAAATCACTCAAATTTAATCCTCGTACCTCTAATAATTACAAGGCGTTTGAGGCTCTTGTGATGCGGTCCTCTCTATTGTCAATTTATGTAATAACTATCTATCGCGCACCTGGGCCATACACAACTTTCTTAGACGAATTTGCTGAACTTTTGTCTGAACTAATAACCTATGCAGACAAAATTATAATTATGAACTCCCCACTCAGTTCACTTACTATTGCGTTTAAGTCTCTAATTGATGCATTTGGTTTTAATCAACTGGTTGATTTGCCAACCCATAAAGATGGGAACACGCTAGACTTGATTCTGACTCGAGGAGTGTTAACCTCAAACATTATGGTGTTACCGTGTACTACCGTTATCTCGGATCATTATTTAGTTACATTTGAGGTGCTAGCTAAATGTAGTGTTAAAAAAGCTGAAGGATTTAGCGGACGCAATATAAGCACTGGCACAGTTTCTGAGCTCTTTGAACTCCTTCCTGGAGCAGTTGCGTCCTTTCCTTCATACAATGGCTCGATTGACTCACTCACCCTGACTAGTGTCCTGGATTCAATAGCGCCCATAAAGCTAAAATCACGTCCTAAAAGATGCACGCCTTGGTTTACTGATGAAACTAGAACCATTAAACAAGAATGCAGGAAATTGGAAAGAAAATGGCGCGCTACCAAGCTTGAGGTTTTCCATCAAACCTGGTGTGACAGCTTGTTAAAGTATAAAGCGGCCCTTGCCTCTGCAAAATCGGCCTACCTTTCGAAGGTGATTGCGTCTCAAAAGAACAATCCCAAAGCCCTTTTTGACACTGTAGCATCGCTTACAAGGCAACAGACTATCGCAGATAGTTCGACGCAATCTGCTCATGACTTAATGGTCTTCTTTACTAAGAAGATTCAATGCATACAGGAAGAAATTGCTAAAGAAATTATTAATACCACACATATTAAAGGGCTGAAATCTACAGATGCACGACAGGGTGGCTGCCCTGGGAAATTGTCCGGTTTTAGTGAACTGTCACTTGATGATCTCAAACAGGTGGTGAATGCGGCCAAACCGACAACTTGGCAGTTCGACCCGCTCCCAGGTTCACTTATTTAAAGTCTTTTTGGCGTCCTTGGACCTTCAGTTCTAAATATTATAAACATATCATTCTCCTCAGGTGTAGTTCCAGCAGCTTTTAAGTCCGCCGTTTTTAAACCCCCACTGAAACGACCTAACCTTGATCCAGAAATCTTAAGTAATTATAGACCTGTGTCAAACCTACCTTTCCTCTCTAAAGTACTTGAAAAAGTAGTGCCACAGCAGCTGAATGTTTTCATATCCGAGAATAACCTTTTTGAATCCATGCAATCAGGATTCAGGGCTGACCACTCTACCGAGACAGCTCTGATCAAGGTATCAAATGATCTCCTACTGGCAATGGATTCTGGCGCTTCATCACTTTTGCTGCTGCTGGATCTTGGTGCTGCTTTTGACACAGTGCACCACAATTTCCTACTAGAACGGTTGGAAAAATGAATTGGTCTCTCAGGAACCGTCCTATCGTGGTTCAGATCCTACCTCTCAGATAGGACGCACTGTGTTAAATATGGTGAAATGACATCCGAGCCCTTTAATGTTACCTGCGGTGTTCCGCAGGGTTCAGTGCTTGGCCCCCTTCTTTTCAGCATTTACATGCTTCCATCCATCCATCCATCCATTATCTGCACCGCTTATCCTCAGTAGGGTCACGGGGGGGCTGGAGCCCATCCCAGCCATCTCAGGGCAGTGGGCAGGTGACACCCTGAACTGGTTGCCAGCCAGTCGCAGGGCACACTGGGACAGACAACTCATTCGCTCATTCACACCTAGGGACAATTTGGACCGGCCAATGCACCTGAAATGCATGTTTTTGGAATGTGGGAGGAAACCGGAGTGCCCGGAGGAAACCCACGCAAGCACGGGGAGAACATACAAACTCCGCACAGGAAGTCTGGAGCTGGATTTGAACCCACGACAGGTTCCCATGACATAAACTGTGCCGCACAAGCGCTGACCACTGCGCCGCCGTGCTGCTTGCAATGCTCCATTAGGTGATATTATTCGCAAGTACAATATCAGCTTCCACTGCTACGCAGACGACACTCAACTCCGTTGGAGGAATCTTCCACACTAAACTGTGGAAATTTGGAGGCCTGCCTCACTGAGATAAAAGAGTGGATGTCACTCAATTTCTTGCGTCTTAACTCTGAAAAGACCGAAATGTTAGTCATTGGTCCATCTAAGTGCCGTGACTTATTCTCAAAAACTGCTGTGAACATTGACAAATGTCACATCACACAGAGTGACTCAGTTAAAAATGTAGGTGTCATATTTGACCCTGATCTATCCTTTGAAATGCATGTAAAGAAAATTACTAGAACCGCTTTCTTCCATCTTCGTAACATTGCTAAAATCCGTTCAATACTGTCTCAGTCTGATGCGGAAATTATAATTCATGCATTTGTTACCTCCCGTCTCGATTACTGTAATGCACTACTCTCTGGTCTCCCGAAGTCTAGAATCAAGTCTCTTCAGCTGGTACAAAATGCCGCAGCGAGGCTTTTAACTAGGACAAAAAAGTACGATCACATAACACCGATTTTGGCTAACCTGCATTGGCTCCCAGTTAGCCATAGATGTGACTTCAAGGTTCTCTTAGTATTGTACAAAATCATGGACTTGCTCCCTCTTATCTTTCAGATCTGATTTGCCCCTATGTCCCGGTCCGAAGCCTACGATCTGAGAGTGCCGGTCTTCTGGTGATCCCAAGAGCAAAGAAGTGTTCTGCTAGTTCGAGAGCGCTCTCCATCCGGGCACCGGTGCTGTGGAATGCTCTTCCCCCTGAGATCCGATCTGCAACCTCAGTGGAAATGTTTAAATCTAAACTTAAAACTCACTTCTACTCCATAGCATATGAATAACCTACTCTTCTCGTCGGCTGAAAAATAGTCTGTGTAATATAGTGTAATAATCTGTGAAGCCCTTTGAGACTCTTTGTGATTTAGGGCTATACAAATAAAGATGACTTGACTTGACTTGACTTGAAAATATATAGCCAGGTTAGCTCACCGAAGTCGTTGTGTTCATAATAATGTGCAGCCGTGGTCCTCTTATATCCGTGAGTTTAGTAAATCCAGGAGAATAAAATATTTACAAATACAGAATAGTAAAAAATTGTATGCCGTCAAACCACGTGCTATACGCATTCATCTTTTTCGGCCAATTGCAGACTTTTGTTTTACAGTTCAAGCCAATGCCAGCCTGTAAATGATAAAAAGGATCCGCCCCTTGACCTCCGAATAACTTTAGCCAATAGTGATCGATTCGACTGATGATTGACACATATTTTTCGGCCAATTGCATGCTTTGTTTTACAGTTTAAGCCAATGCCAGCCTGTAAATGATAAAAAGGATCCGCCCCTACACCTCCGAATAACTTTAGCCAATAGTGATCGATTCAAATGATGATTGACACATTGGTTAGCCAATGAAACGCCGGTAAATAAATCCCAGCATACACCGCGGACTACTTGGCGTTCGGGGGAAAATCTAGTCGGCGGCTGCAAGTTAGTTTGAAGACTTTGCGATTTAATATTGATCCATGAATAAGGTGCACTGTATTATAAGGCGCATGGTCAGCTTTTGAAAAAAATTAAGACTTTTAGGTGCGCCTTATAGTGCGGAAAATACGGTAATTATTTTTTTGGGCGTTTCAACATTGGTACTGTTACTGTCAGTAAAAAGAGGTGTGTTACTTTTAATAAAACAGTTTTCCTCTCTTCATTCTCTCCCCCCGAGTTGTTTACATCACGTCTTCTCGAATCATGTGACCATTCAAAATAGTGACAACCATATAGTTAGATAGCGATTACGTATATAGTATTCACTATGCGCCGAAAGAAAAGGCGAATGAGGGCTGAGTCACAAAACATCTTTATGAGCCAGCCACCAAACAAGGGGATCGGCATCCTACCAATCAATAGCTGGTTTCCCCCGAGACGCTATTTTTCCCTTGTGATTCGTCGAGGTGCATTTTTTGCGGATACTGTGTTGTTGACTGTTAGTTTGTTGAGCATGAATAGGTTATAGTTGTTTAGAATTTTTTTTTTTTTTTGTCGACATTTTAAAATATTTTAATTATATTTCCTGTGTTTTTCAGTGTTTTTGTGTTTGTATAAAAATGTAAAATGTATTGTTTTTTTCTTTTTTTGCCTTTTTCCTTTTGTTATTGCATTAGAACTTTTATTTCCTTTTTTCCCCAATTTGTCTTTTTTTCTTTAGTTATCCCCCATTTTAAGTCATTCTGTGCATAAGGTTACGTAATAAGTGGTAGTGGAGGGATTAAGCAAAAAACCAACAACATGAAGAGCCGTTTGAGACACTAGAGAGCCAGCTCTTTTTAGTAAGCCGAGCCGATAAAGCCGGTTCCCTGAAAGTACAGTTGTCAGGACCAGAACGGAGACAGGATCCACTTGCGTTGCATTTCTGACAAGTTTTATTGGAAGAAAAAGAAAGGGTAGCTAGACGCGGGAAGCAGGTCGCTCTGAACGCGGAAGTGGATCTTCCATGGCGAGGGATGGCGGTGTCGGGAATGGAAAAACGGGTCAGTAGCCAGGACAGGAGAGCAAAAACGTGGTCGGGGTCGAAAGCCAGTTGTAAGCCAGGAAAGGAGAGTAGACGTGGTTGTGGACAAAAGAGGTCAAAAGCCGGGACGGGGGAGTAGACGAGGTCAGGACCAAAAACAGGACAAAGCCGGGGTACAGACGGGAGCCAAAAACAGGTGGGAGTCAGGGTCGAAAAAGGCTTGCCTAGTGTTAACTGAGGTTCGCAGACAGACTGACAACAGGGGACAGATAGGAGTGGGTTTAAATAGGGACAGGGAGCCAATCAGAGTCCGAGGCAGTTGCCGCCAAAGGAGCGGGCACAGGTGATTCACATCGGTAATCATGACAACCGTAGTCTGAATTCCCATCTCTACGAGCAAATTTCGGTCAAAAACGTCAATGCAATATTCTTATTTGCTCAGAAAATTTCAGTTTGTTTGACAACAACTTATTTTTAAAGTAATGGAAATAGTTACTTTCCCTGGTTACTAGTTACTTTTAGTGTAGAGTAATTCAGAGTAATTTGGTGACTAACACTCTTTGGCAAAGTAGTGAGTAACTTTAACCAATTATTTTTTAAAGTAACAATCACAAGAAGTCTCAAAGGGCTGCAAAGACTATTGCAAACTACAGACTATTATCACACTATCCCCTGATCTAAAACCTACATGAGGGCAAGGAAAAACTCAAAAACCTCAGCATGAGGAAAATGAAGACACCTTGAGAAGGGACCGCACATGAGATAATCCCCCTTCCAAGATGACCAGGCTGCAACGGATGTTGTATTAACAAACAATAAAAATAAAAACAGAACATAGAATAATTAAAGTATAATAAACGTCATACTTTCACCCACACACAACTATACTCTCATAAAGACGCATATGTGAGGGAGTATAGTAGGGTGTCTATGAGAATATAATAGAAATAAATGAGAGTATCATATTGTGTGTATGAGAGTATAGTAGGGGGGGGGGGGGGGGGGGGGTTAAGGGGTATTGTTCTATTTTCTTTATTACTTATCCATTATCCGTTATCGGTCAGTTCATAATAAGCTACAAAGCCAAGGTGCCGGGACACTTACTCTCAGCCAAAAGGCCGAGCTAAGGTCCTAGCCTCAAAGCCTTGCTGCGATCATACATGCCGACTCATCTAGAATCTCATGTGTAAGACTGTGTCTGTATGAGAGTAAGATTTAATATGTAAGAGCAAGTATGATTTACTTCAAAAACGGGCCTCTCTTAAGCTGAGGTGGCAGGGAAACGATGATTGCGTGTGGTTGGCGCTTTAAACTTCAAAGTGAAGGCCACGTGATGACATTCTTGGAGGCCTTGGCCTGGAATCCAGGAAGGAGGCCTGCACGCGATGTTAGTTTATGAGGTCGATTTCACACTGTGTGTTATCATGGATAGAACGATGATAAAGCATATGGGTTTTGGGTGACAAACAATTTGTAATCATTGTTCAATTGTGATATACATGTATAGATGAAAATATAATAGTGAATAGTGAAAAAAGTCAAGCATTCTAAATTGAATGCCATTTTACCCCTCCCCCAACTGCTTCAAGTGTGAATGTTGGTTTCGTTGCCATGACCAGGGCTGAAGCGAAGACCTGGTCAAATAATGGTTTCCAAGTTCGAATTGCACATCAAGGATTGTATTTTCAAAATTTACTTGCCGCAGTGTATAATTAGACATGTTAATCCTTGTGCTTCGAAGGAATAAATTCCTCTGTTTAAAAGGCAAACGCCTTTTCGTGGAATGGGGCAAGTTTTTACCAGGTATATTGGACATCATTGTGTACTGCAGAATTATCTTTGGAGTTCCTTCTCCAAGAAACGCCATAGTTTATTAAAAGGTCTTTGAAAGAGTAGTACCTGAAAAAAAATAGTTTTGGACATATTTTTCTTTTTACATGACAATAATGGTATGTCAATTTTAATATTAGTTGAACTCTTGTAGAACAGGTTCAAAACCATACTTATATAGGATAAGATTAGTATAGCACAGTTAAAAAACTATTTTTCGTGCCACTTCTGTGTGTATTAAGGCTGGCAGATCAATCCAAAAATCGCTAATATTGATACAGAGCAAGTGTTTGGATTTGATTGATACTTTTGTCCTGAGATCAGTACTGTCTTCCCATTTTAGCTGGCATTATATTAATGTTATTGAACTGCAAAACTATACTATAGCAAATATAGGTGGTAAATAAATCATTCTAACAAACAATTATTTGACCAACATGAGACAATAATAAAAAAATAAAACAAAACTAGAAGGTGTGAACTTAAACTGCCACTATTTGGATAGACAACAACGTTGGCTTGATTATTACGTTACTGTATTTTGATAGAGTTCCCCCTTTTACGTCATACCAATACCTAGCAACAACGTTCTGAGAAGTTTTGCGTTGATGAAGATGGCGGCCCAGTCTATGTCCTTGGCTGTGGAGCGATGAAGAATCCTGGTAGGCTTGGAAGCTGGTTGGGATGAGGACGACAGAATGCAGAGTGTTGAAGGAGAGGCTGACTTCTGGTGGCTTGAGGCTTCTCTGAGGTCGCTGGCTTTGTCCCACTGGTTAGGCCGCTAGCTTGATCAAGCTTGGCTGCCGACCTGGCAAGACTGTTCGGCTGCCCGGTGAGCCGAGACCAGGCTAGGACCGGCCAGGGCCTTGGTCCAGCTCCTCTTGTTATGATATGCCCTGTTGCCTTGTTGCTGGCCAAATTCAGACTCCCTTGCAAGGTGAGACGTGTACCAGCTCTGGGTTTCGGTCTCCTGGTAGGGGCGGACCCCCTGTGGTGGAGTGGTAATGGCAACCTTTGAGGCGCCGATGCAGCCAACGCCCCCCTTCCCCAGCCTCCCATTCCAGCAGTATCAGTCAGATAACATATAAATGTGATTGACTTCAAGCACAGTATTCACCTCAAATGTTTTGACATTGTTTGATCATTTTCTGACATTGCAAACCTAGATTCTGACCAAACGTTGAATACTCTGCAATAAATACATTACGACTAGCAAATTGGATCCAATTTTGTTTTATTTGCACTGCTGACTTCATTAGCCTAGATGGTAAGGCGCCCGCTTTGAGACTGGGAGGTGGGTGGTTCGCGCCCCGGCCGAGTCATTCCTAAGACTTAAAAAGTGGTCGGCGGCGCCCTCTGTTGGCTGCGGCTGCATCGGCTCGCTACAACGGGTCAGGTGCAATCGACATTTCGTTCTGTGTACATTGTTACACAGAATGACAATACAAGGAAATTATTATTATTATTATTATTATTATTATCATAATATTGTGCAAATGACGATCTTTTAGTTGTCTTGTTGACATTGTTATGCAGTATTTTCAATAGAAGGAGCTTAATCATTTGGGTTTTTCACTGTTATGCCGCTGTAGAATTTAGAACGTAGTCAACTATCAAATGGACAACCATTTCTGCCATCAAAGATAAACTGAAATAATTGAAAGGTGGCGCGGCAGACGAGTGGTTACCCCGTCTGTGGCACAGTTCTGAGGTCATGGGATCAAATCCAGCTACCAGCCTTCCTGTGCGGAGTTTGCATGTTCTCCCTGTACTTGTGCGGGTTTCCTCCTGGCGCTCACATTCCAAAAAACATGCATGTCAGGTTGATTAGCTGCCTCAAATGGTCCCTAGGTGTGAATGAGCAAGTGAGTTATCTGCCTCTGTATGCCCTGCGACTGGCTGACAACAAGTTCAGGGTGTCCCCTACCCACTACCCGAAGATAGCTCGGATGGGCTCCAGCACCCCCGTGACCCTACTGAGGATAAGCGGTGCAGATAATGGATGAAATAATTGACTGGATATGATATGTTAAATTGATAATGTCATCATGACTCTTTTGTCACAATCACCCAGATCGGGAACACCTGTCTTCAGGATTTGGCGCCAACAGCCAGCCTGTACATTTCAATCCCCCACTTCCGGTAACACTTTGTCTGATTGTACTCACGCTACCTGTTGCCTTCAGCTCAGTAAGCCCGTACCTCTGACTCTTTGCCTGCTCCCTGTTTTCTTCTGATTGATCTCCGTTGCCGACCCGTTTCTGTAATCCGCCCTGCCCGTCTGACTCCTGAACTCTTTTCCGAATACTACAACGCCCTTCTTCTCCAGCCCCGGCCATCAACACTACGCGTACCTGTCTGACATCTTTTCACATAATTACATGATCAATTTCTACTTTTACAAAATCACTTTCATGTTTCTACATTTTAAGTTTAAAGTTCTTAATGAAAAATTACATGTTTTCATATCACACAAATATGCAAAAACATAGAAAAATATTGTGTTTAACAATCTTACAAATGGATATATTTTCATTTAATAATGCAAAAAGTCTAAACTTTATTTTTTTCACGTAACTCATAAATTTCAAAAGTGAAAATGTATACACTATCTAAAAACATGAGAAGAGTCTGGTAAAAACGTGAAACAATTGCTCTTGTTCTAAATATTTTGTTTTTAATTTCCTCTTTTTCCTGGGGTGGTATCAATAATGTTAAGGACTTTTCTGAATAAACATTTTTACCAGAATACAAAAGTAAGCAAAAGTCGTCGGTATGGCTGAGGCAAATAATTAGTCCGAAGAAAACACTGTGCTTCCTTTCTTGCGCACAAACCAGCTCCACTTGTTTTGCCTTGCTGTTGAATCTGCCTAAACGCAAAAATATCAAGTTGTCAAGCTTCATTTTGACTATTCTGATATGTTTTTCATCTTCTTCTGTCTCACTTTGATATGATGATGGCTTTAACACATCAAATGTCATACAGAACAATTAGGTTTATGCATTTTGCAATGTAATGTTACTTGTAACGCACACATACATACAGTGAAGAAAATAGGTATTTGAACACCCTGCTATTTTGCTCTTTCTACCACTCAGAAATCATGGAGGGGTTTGAAATTTTAATCGTAGGTGCATGTCCACCGTGAGAGAGATAAACTAACAACAAAAATCCAGAAATCACAATGCATGATTTTTTTAACAATTTATTTGTGTGATACAGCTGCAAATAAGTATTTGAACACCTGTGTATCATCTAAAATTCCAACCCTGAAAGACCTGTTGGTCTGCCCATTAGGCGTTCACCTGTACTCCATGTATCTTCCTCAATCAGATGCACCTGTTTGAGTTCTTAGGTGCATAAAGTCAAATCTAGACAAGTCATTTTTATTTGTATAGGCCTTAATCACAAAAAGTCTCACAGGGCTGCACAGGTTATTACACAGACTATTATTCTAGACTATTATTACACCATCCCCTGATCTGAAACCAACATGAGGGCAAGGGAAAACTCAAAAACCTCAACATGAGGAAAATGAAGAAACCTTGAGAAGGGACCGCACATGTGGTAATCCCCCTTTCAGGATGACCAGGCTGCAATGGATGAGACACCTGTCCACCCTATACAATCATTAAGACTTTAATTTGTAACATGGCGAAGACCAAAGAACTGTCCAAAGACACCAGAGACAAAATTGTACACCTCCACAAGGCTGGAAACGGCTACGGAGCAATTGGCAAGCATCTTGGTGAAAAGAGGTCCACTGTTAGAGTAATCATTAAAAAATGGAAGAAGCTAATCATTACGGTCAACCTTAATCAGAGTGGAGCCACCTGCAAGATATCACCTCGTAGGGTCTCAAAGATTTTTAGAAAGGTGAGCTTTCAGCCTTGAACTACGCGACAGGAGTTCATCAATGACCTGAAAAGGGCTGGAACCACCGTTCCATGGTTACTGTAGGTAATACACAATGACTTCATGATTTGAAATCATGCATGGCATGAACGGTTCCCCTGCTTAAACCAGCACATGTAAAGGCCAGTCTCGAGTTTGCATATGACCATTTGGATGATACAGAAGAGTCATGGGATAAGGTTTTGTGGTCAGATGAGACCAAAATAGAACTTTTTGGTCATAATTCCACTTAGCGTGTTTGGAGGAAGAACAATGACGAGTACAATCAGAAGAAAACCATCCCTACTGTGAAACATGGGGCTGTAACCTAATGTTTTGGGGTGTTTTTCTGCACATGGGACAGGATGAGTGCACTGCATTAAAGAGAGGATGACTGTAGTCATGTATTGTGAGATTTTGGGGAAAAACCTCCTTCCCTCAGTCAGAGCATTGAAGATGGGTCGTGGCTGGATTTTCCAACATGACAACGACCCGAAGCACACAGCCAGGAAAGCCAAGGAGTGGCTCCGTAAGAAGCATATCAACGTTCTACCATGGCCCAGCCAGTCTCCAGACCTGAACCCAATCAAAAATATTTGGAGGGAGCTCAAACTCCTTGTTTCTCAGCGACAGCCCAGAAACCTGACTGATCTAGAGAAGATCTGTGTGGAGTAGTGGGCTTAAAACCCTCCTGCAGTGTGTGCAAACCTGGTGAAAAACAACCGGAAACGTTTGACCTCTGTAATAGCAAACAAAGGCTACTGTACCAAATATTAACATGCATTTTTTAAGGCGTTTAAATACTTATTTGCAGTTATATCACACAAATAAATCGTTAAAAAATTATGCATTGTGATATCTGGATTTTTCTCTTTAGATTTTCTCTCTCACAGTGGACATACGCCTACAGTGAAAATTTCAGACCCCTCCATGTTTTTAAGTGGGAGAAATAGCAAATTAGCAGACTGTTCAAATACTTATTCTCTTAACTGTATGCATGGACTTCTAAATTACTGTACTGTTTATAACGAAGTTAAAGCAGTCAGATTTTATAAGCATATGCTTCCTCCTACTCCCTTTCGAACATTTTTTTTCTCGATTTGTTGTTTTGTTTTTGTTTTGTCATGCTTGACATAAAACTTACATTTATGTATTCATTCATTCATTCATAAGTTGGCTATTTTTGAATAGAGTGTCAAAGAGATTCTGATGTTATTGATTTAGTGTCTGTGTGCCGCTCGGGTAATGCATCTTCTTTTGTTGTCTGGCCGCTCTATTTTCTGAATCTAGGTTAGGTCATGGAACATAACAAAATTATGACATTTCTGCTTCACACACTAGGCAGTGGGTTAGTCGGTCCATCCAAATGTTGAATATATCACGTATTGCAAGATGGACTACCCGATATTCATTATAATCCCTTTTAAAATCGTGTTTCCTGAAAGACACTCTCTTCTCATGGTCCTTGTATAAAATGTTGCCTCTTACTGATAAACATGTTGAGAAGAATGACAGCTGAACGTTTTTTTTTTTTAGCGTCATGTGTTCTGTTCATTATTGAAAGCGGATTTGATACCACAGCAACCTGAATAGCACACTTCTTTTCTTTAGCGGATTATGCCGGCTCCACAAACGCACAAACACAAAGACCCAGGTGTCACCTGTTGAACGCATTAAAAGAAAGGAGGAAAAACAGCCTACTTTTAGCTAATGAGTTGGTTACATGATATATACTGTGTGAGTGTGTGTGTGTACAGGGCGTAGGGATCGTAAACAGAAACGGGGCTGTCGGTCAGGCTTTGATGTTAAGCTAAGGAAGTTTGTTACCTCCATTCTCGATTACTGTAATGCACTACTCTCCGGTCTCCCGAAGTCTAGCATTAAGGGCCTGCAGTTGAAACAAAATGCTGTAGCTAGGGTTTTTACCAAGACAAGAGAGTTTGATTACATTATGCCGATTTTGGATGACCTGCACTGGTTTTCTGTTAGTTGGAGATGTGATTTTAAGGTTCTGTTGGTATGATATACAATTATGCATAGACTTGACCCATCTGATCTTTCAGATTTAATTTCCCCCTATGTTCCTGTTAAGAGCCTTTGTTTAGAAAATGATGGTCTATTAGTGATCCCAAGATCCAAGAAGAAATCCGTAGGTTTAAGAACATTCTCCATTCAGGCCCAAGTGCTGTGGAATGATTTGCCCTATGAGATTCGATCTGCAACCTCAGTGGGACTGTTTAAATCTAGGTTTAAAACACACTTGTATTCTATAGCTTATAAATGACCTTGCTGAGGTTTTGACTTTTCTTTGCCCTCATGTGGGTTTTAGATCAGGGAATGACATTTTAATAGTCTGAAGTCTGTATAGCCCTTTGAGACTTGACCTTGACTCATAGTGCCAACATCATAAAACCTACAGTTACAAAGTTGCAGGTCATATTCTCCACTGTTGGGGAAATATAAAGAGTGCTGCTGTATGACTAAAATGATGAAGCCTAAAAACAAATATACGAAAATGATGGCTGCTTTAGTTTCACACGTTTCACTGTCAAGAAAAATACCGTATTTTCCGCACTATAAGGTGGACCTAAAAGCCTTTATTTTTTTCAAAAGCTGACCATGCGCCTTATAATACTTATATATATATATATATATATATATGGATCAATATTAAGTCGCAAAGTCTTGCAACTAAAACAAGCAGCCGCCGACTAGATTTTCCCCCGAAGGCGAAGTCGTCCGCGGTGTATGCTGGGATTTATATTCTGGCGTTTCACTTCCTAACCAATGTGTCAATCATCATTTGAATCAGTCACTATTGGCTAAAGTTATTCGGAGGTAAAGGGGGCGGATCCTTTTTATCATTTACAGGCTCGCATAGGCTAAAGGGGCGAAACAAAGTCTGCAATTGGCCGAAAAAGATGAATGTGAATCACACGTTGGGTTGCACTAAGGCATAGAGAAAACATTTTTTACTATTCTGTATTTGTAAATATTTTACTCTCCTGGATTTACTACACTCACGGTTGTAAGAAAACCATGGTTACGTATCATTAATGAACGTGAAGGCTGCAAGAGAACTTAGGTGAGCTATGCGGATTTATATTTTCCCGGTATCTTGTTTTAGAACGATCTTGATGTTTCTGTGATGAGTCTATTTTTAAACTAAATTCAATTGAAAGTGTTTATTGTCATATGCACAGTAAAGAACCCCATTTCCCTGCACAATAAAATTCTTACTTTGCTGTTCACACAGTTGCCAGCGAAAAATAAAATGGAAACTAAGAAATGTTTGTTTGGTGACATCGTACGGACACTGCATCCGACACGTATTTGCTTCTTTGCAAGCTTTCGGAATGTTAAGGGGGTAATAAGTTTGACTGAACTATCTGACTGTTTTGGCGACGTTCCCATTGTAGCGCCTTATAATCAGGTGCGCCATATGTATGGAAAATATCGGACAAAAGACTATTTTTTGGGGGTGCGCCCTATAACCCGGTGCGCCTTATAGTCCGGAAAATACGGTAATTGTTCTTTACTTTCAGAGAACTCCATTACAAGGGTTGACTTAAATGTTTTGTTTTTTCTTGTATTCAAAAAGTAAACCAAAATCCCACATTGTTTTAATTGTTTTTAGTACAGTTTAGGAAATTGAGGATCATTTTTAGTTAGTTTTAAAAAAATTCAAGTAATTTTATCCTGTACAATTGGCAGACTATGTTTGCTCTTTTGAAAATATATATTTTTTCATTTTCAGAAGTTTTTTTTGTGTCAAATTTTGTAAAATGAGTGAAATAAGTGAAATATACTTAAAACTATCATTTAAAATATTTTAAATATTAAAGCAGAGAAAATGAATTTCTGTAATAGTAGAAAATATTGAAAAAAAACTAAAATTATCAGTCAGTAGTATAAAATTACATAGAAATTACAATAGTTTTCTTTCTATTTTTTAAAATTACAAACATACATTTTCTCAAAATAAACTGTGTTTACAAATCTTTAATTGAAACTTTCAATCCAATTTTATTATTTCAAGTATTATTAAAGCAAATTGAAAAGAAAATTCAGCATTCATAAAAAACAGAGGGCAGCACGGCGGCGCAGTGGTAAGCACGTGTGCGGCACAGTTCTGAGGTCGTGAGATCAAACCTCCTGTGTGGAGTTTGCATGTTCTCCCCATGCTTGCGTGGGTTTCCTCCGGGCACTCCGGTTTCCTCCCACATTCTAAAAACACGCATGTCAGGTTGGTTGGCCGGTTTAAATTGTCCCTAGGTGTGAATTAGAGAGTGGGTTGTCTGTCCCTGTGTGCCCTGCGACTGGCTGGCAACCAGTTCAGCGTGTCCCCTGCCCAAAGATAGCTGGGATGGGCCAGCGCCCCCGCGACCCTACTGAGGATAAGCGGTGCAGATGATAGATAAGTGGGTGGATGGATGTATAAAAAACAGATTGATAACAACGTAAAAAAAAAAAAAAAAAAAAAAAAGAGCAAGATTATCAGACAATCAAGTCATGTTTATTTGTATAGCCAATAATCACAAAGAGTCTCAAAGGGCTGCACAGAACACAGATTATTGCAAACTACAGACCATCATTACACTAGCCCCTGATCTAAAAAAAACCTACATGAGGGCAAGGGAAAACTCAAAAACCTCAACATGAGGAAAATGAAGAAATCTTGAGAAGGGACCGCACATGAGGTAATTAAAAAAAAAAATCTTGCACATCATTTTGCGGATTTTAATTATTTTCTTATTTTACTCGTGAAAAATAGAACTTAGCAAAAATAAATTCTGCTGGGATAAATTTTGTTCATTTTAACTATGGGCGGCATTAGCTCGTCTTGGGATCAAGAGGTCGCAGGTTCAATTCCGTGTTATATGTCAAAGTGTCCTTGGGCAAGACACTGAATCCCTAATGCCCCCAATAAGCAGGTAGGCACCTTGCATCGCTGATTCCCTATTGGTGTGTGAGTGTGTGTCTGAATGGGTAAGTGTGAAGCACATTGTAAAGTGCTTAGGGAGGTCTACATTGACTCGAAAAGTGCTATATAAAATGCAGACCATTTACTATTGTTTTCAAACGCAACTTTCAAAAACCATAAACTATCACCGAATATGGAAAGATACAATATTCTCATCATGATTTTTTGAGAAAAAGATAATCAAAATGTAGTGAAACTTGAAAAGCATAGAGTAAAATCCAAAAGTATAGCAAAATTATAAACTACATTACCTTTGGTTGTCACAACCAGCACAAAGGGTAGACCCAATCGTTTACCACAAGTTTTATTGAAGGAAAGAGGAAGGGCCGTGCCCACGATCCGGTGTTCGCTGGACGAGGGAAGCAAGTCGCTCTCGTACTCGGATTGTGATCCGAACACGGAAGTGGATCTTTGTAGCGAGTGATGGCGGTGACAGGGGCGGTAGCCGGAACTGGGAGAGCAAAGCATGGTCGGGTCGGAAACAAGTCGTAAGCCAGGATGGGAGAGTAGACGTAGTCGGGATCAAAAATGGGTCATAAACCAGGACGGGAGAACAGACGTGGTCAGGATCAAAATAGGTCATAGCCGGAGACAAACGGGAGCAAAAACAGGACAGGCGGGAGTCATGATCGAAAAAAGCTTGCCTCCTATAAACAGAGGTTCGCAGACGGGCTGACCACAGGAGAGTGACAGGACAGGGTTTAGATAGGGACAGGGAGCCAATCAGATAACCCGCAGCAGCTAGCGCCAAATGAGCGGGCACAGGTGATTCCAACCGGTAATAATGACATTGCTGCCACTGTGACGACAAATGATATGAAAAACTTTCTTCTGTCAAGTAAGGCAACATGATAAACCATGATCTTTGACTTGACGTCTCCTTTTGTACTTTATCTTTGCTTCGAGACAAATAATTCACAAACCACAAACTTTCCAGCTCACATTTATTTTTTAAGCACATATAGATTTGAGCATACAGTATTTTAAATAATGTGATTATTAATAAGACATATCAAATATATTTTCGCGACAGAGAAAGAGGGTCGCCTTTTGTGTTATCGAGAAGCGGATTTAGTGGCGATTGGCTACGCGCAGGCCTGGATTAAGTGACTGAGGCCGTTGAAGTAAGACTTCTCTCTCTCGCTCATCAGCTCGAAGTGAAGAGGCTGCTGGCAGAAGTTGCACTCAGCCGACGAGTGAGGCTTCAGCTCCAGGCCGGCCTCCTTCCATGTATGAACCAGCCTCTCTGTTTCAAGGGGGGGAAGAGAGGCGGAGGTTACAGACTTTTGTGTTACGACACAGGTTGAGCTCGAATTACATGAGGGCTGAATCTTACCAACAAAGTATTTCATCATCTCCGGGGTGTGGTGAGGTGTTGGAGCAATACGCAGAAGCTCATCCCCTTTGGCCACAGTGGGGTAGTTGATGGCCTGCACGTAGATATTGTGCCGGCTCATCATGATATCACACACCTCCGTGTTCTTTTCAGCGTCAGATACCTAAAAAATAAGGAAAAACCTTTAATTTTGCAAAGTGTAAGTAACCCTGTTAAAAAGCAAGTTAGAAATGAATAAAAGGATAAGTCAACATTTAAATTTAATAATAACATTTGATAGAAAACTCATTGTAGTAAATGTTTAATCATATAACTAAATTTTAATTAGCAAACAATGATATGTTATTCTATGTTTCAACAAAGTTAAATAAAAGGTCCGGAGCCTTTGCTCTGAAAATGCTGGTCTACTCGTGATCCCAAGAGCCAAAAAGAGATCCCTAGATTCAAGAGCATTCTCCATTCGGGCCCCGGTGCTGTGGAATGCTCTTCCCCCTGAGATTCGATCTACACCCTCAGTGGAATTGTTTACATCTAAGCTTAAAACACACTTCTATTCTGTAGCTTATAATTGACCTATATTTCACATTGACACTATCTGTGTATTATTTGTTATTGCAACATCCTTTGCAGCCTGGTCATCCTGGAAGGGGGATGACCTCATGTCCTTCCTCAAGGTTTTTTCATTTTCTTGAGTTTTTCCTTGCCCCCATGTAAGTTTTAGATCAGGGGATGGTGTAATAATAGTCTGAAAAAATATTCTGTGTAATAAAAAAAAACAATGCTCATGTTACTGGATTATATAATTTATATCAACATTTGAGATCTCCTTTTAATATTTGTGGTCTGTTTTGATTTATATTTATACACATTTAAATTGTTGCTTGACTTCCCTATTTTCTGTGTAAATTAAAGTTATTGTAACCAGCCTGGGCTACAGTTTCATGTTCTTTGACACATAAGCGCAAGGGCTTGATTTTGTCTAAATTTATTCACAAATAAAAAAAGAAGGCTCAAAATATATTTCTTTGCCGTTTTCAAACGCCAGGTTTTTTCCCTGCCTGGAAAAAATACCTCGATTCCTTGGACAATTGGAAATCTCAGTGATCCAAGGGGGGAGCAACCTCCTTACAGGAATCCACAAGGATCTGATACATCATATAGCTTCACATCAAAGTTGCGGTAGGAATATGATCATCCCTTTGATTTTGACTGTGGACTCCTGAACTTTGAGACGAGATGTCAAGCTGGCAAAAATGGTAAAACTTCGAGAGCGAGGACAGCACACCCATTCATTTGGAATTCCCGGGATTAGCAAACATCAGAATTGTGTTTTATTTGTTGAATGTTCATGTCACTCATTTGAATTGTCATTAAAGTTTGAAGTGTATTATTGTGTGACTTTGAATTCTGACACCATAACAGATTGATTGATTCTATCATCTAATATCCAAATCCATTTTGCGACTAATAGATTTATCAACTGATATTAGACTAAAACCAACTTAGAACTTCGAATCCAACACCTTAAACAAAGTGTTTTTTTTTACTATGGTTGTAGGGGCACCATTTCCTGTGGTGTGTCTTGGGCAAGTACACCCTGGCAGTGCCCATCCCTCTCCATGCCAACATATGCTCGAACCAGGTAACTTTCGCATGTTAGGCGAATGTGCTAACCACTGCACTACGGAAACATTATCCTTATGGTAAATATTGTCTTGTCCATTGTTTATTGAATCGCAGGCTTTTATTCAAATTAATTTTGACTTTGGAGGTTTTACCTTTATAATTTTATCACTCATTAAAACGTAGAACTATTCCAGTAAACTTTTCTTCCCTCTGCCTAACAGCATAGGTGCTACAAAAGCCATCTTTATAAGGCGTTCCATGTGGATTTACCCGAACTGGGATGATGTGGCTCGGGCAGTGCACCACAGGTAGCCCGGCGTCCATCAGCATCTGCCGGAGCAGCTTGACATTGCGCTGGTGCTTGCGTCTCAGAGTGCGACCTTCCTCGCCCTTGAGCACCTGAATGGACTGCCGGGCCCCTGACAGCAACATGGGCGGCAGGGAGGTGGTGAAGATGAAGCCAGCGGCGTACGAGCGGACCGTGTCAACCAGGGCGGAGGTGCTGGCGATGTACCCGCCGACACAACCGAACGCTTTACCTGTAAGATGAGAAAAACATTTAGATTGAGAGAAAAGTTTCCAATATTGAAGTACTACACACAGTAGAAAGACACATGAAAATAGTATTGTTATATATTTTTCATACATAAGGTGCACCAGACTGTAAGGCGCATGAAACTACAGTCAGAGCTACCTAACAGTGCAGTTTTTAATCAGTCGATGAGTATCGTTGATATAAATCGCAAAACGAGAGTCTAACTCAGATCGCGCCGACACTTCTCGAATGAAGGGGTACAGATGACATATGAAAAGGCGTTAGAGCTTATCTCATTATCACACTATTTTTACAGTACTAGAAACACTGATTTGCATAGTGCATACTGATAGGTTAGCCGGTCTCGCCATGCCTTCACCTGTGCGTCAATAACCTCTTGGTTTAATATGTGTACTTATGTAAAAAGCTTGTATAAGATTTTGTTGAAAAACTTTCTATTTTCCGTTTTTGTCTTTGGCAACTTGTTGACGCATAGGTGAAGGCATGGGGAGACTGTTTAACCTTTCAGAATGCACAATGCAAATTTGCGTTTCAATTACTGTAAAAATAGTACGATAATAAGATAAACTCTAATATCTTTTCTTAAGTGATACGTTCCACTGGTGGTCTAGTGGTAGAACGTGGGCACTCTCACCACCACGACCTAGGTTCCAATCCCTTTGCATCCAATGTACAGTAAGACCTCGGTTATCGCGGTTAATGGGGACCAAAACCACCCGCGATAAGTGAAAATCCGCAAAGTAGCGGCGCACCTTCCATTGGAAAAAAAAAAAAAAAAAAAAAAGTATGTTTTTTCATACTTTGGTGGCGCGCCGGGAAAAGAGAAGGGCGCGCCGTGCTAGGGTCGTCGGCCGAGGGGGATTCCCGCAAAAAGTGAAAATCTGCAAAGTGGCAACGCCCCTTCCCCCAAAAATATATATACATTTTATTTATTTTTTTAACCATTACAGACCGCGAAGCTCTGAATCCGCAAACGTCGAACCGCGAAGTCCCACTGTATTTTGATTTGGGCCTGCGTTGATCGATCAATCATCGCTTGAGTACGGAAGTATATGTTAAACCGCATCCACCGTATTCCGTGGTAAATAAGGTGCACTGGGTTAAAAGGCGCACCTACAAATTTATAGGTGAACCGTATAGTCTAGAAAATAAGGTACCATGGCTTTGAAACAGTGAGTAGATGCATCTACTGAAAACGTTTATTCAAGTTAACCATTTTAAAGCTAATGCTGGATATAATTAGATAATTTTGCACTTGTTTTTGTTTCTAGTGCATTGACAAGACCCTCAGCGACAGAAGGTGCATGTCGAGAATAGCTTACAGATGGAAATGACAATGACAAGAGAGCAATTCAAGCCTCCGGTCTCCTAGCAACAGCAGGGCAGCGAGGACCTACTTTAAGCCTGCCAGCATATTGGATGACACAGCTCAAGACTCCTCTCAAATACAACTACAACAAAGGATTGCCCAAGATACGTCCTCCGTACTGAAATCAGTGCCAAGTCGAAATGTCCAGCTCACCTAGTGTCCCCGAAATGATATCCATTTTGTGCATGACCCCATCGCGGTCTCCAATGCCGCCTCCCCTGGCCCCGTAAAGACCCACAGCGTGAACTTCGTCGACAAACGTGATGGCGCCAAATTCGTGCGCCACGTCGCACATCTCCTCAAGCGGGCATACTGCACCTGGCAAGGAAATATGATTAAGAATTATATTTTTGCCCCATCATTATAAAAAGGGTGGATCTGCAACTTACCATCCATAGAATGGACGGTCTCAAAGGCAACAATCTTGGGCTTGCTGGGATCTCCTTTGAGCAGCAACTCTCGGAGGTGAGCGACGTCATTGTGGCGGAAAATGAACTTCTTGGCACCGCTGTTACGGATTCCCTGAATCATCGACGCGTGGTTGCCTGCGTCGGAGTAGATCTCGCACCCTGCGAGTTAATGAGAGAGAAAAAAAATGATGAACTACGATGTGGGTTATAAAGTAAAAAGTGTAAAAACGTTTCAAATACCGGGCAGCATCTTGGAAAGGGTAAAGAGGGTGGAGTCATTGGCCACAAAGCAGGAAGTAAAAAGAAGCGCCGCATCTTTTTTGTGGAGGTCGGCCAGCTCATGTTCCAATTCCACGTGGAACTTGCTGGTTCCGGAGATGTTTCGAGTTCCTCCTGCCCCAGAGCCGTGCTTTCGTAGTGTTTCCCTAGAGACAAACATAAATAAAAACCCACCAAATTAAACAATGGTCGCCAATAATCCCATATTTCAAAGACCAGGTTTTCTACGGCCCAGAGATGATCTCAATACTTTATTGAATCATACACAAGAATCCTGCATTCTTTTTTAGTTTCTTATTTATCCTTAAAGAACGTATTGTTCATGGTTCATTGTTTTTTTTCTGAGATTGTATTTCATTCCAATTAGATTTTTAAGATATATCAGTGAATGATTAAAAAAATGCTATTATTACTGTAGTGCTTCTTTCTGCCACTACAGGCGTGTGGCGCTGTGAGATCACCCAGCATCCACCCCTAAGAAAAAAATCTGGCTTCTACATTCTAGTTCGTGTGTAATGTAAGCACACTGCACTGTATCTCTAGCACGCCAAAACCTTTTTTTTAGCATATTATTTAATGAAATGTTTATTTTTTTAGTACAAAACAATACAAGTTACTTATACAAACCTTAAACATACAAAATAAAGCACTGAAGCAACTTACGAACAAATTCAATTTATGAATTTATTTAGTTCGTAAGTAGGGCAGCGTCTGTATGTGCTAAATGAAAGTTTCATGCGTCTTCACAGATTTTCATTGAGTACTTTGAAGTACAAAAACAACTATTCCAAGTATTAAAGGAATTGCCAACTTTTTAAAGAAATGCTTACCCATTTAGCTCGCTTATGTAATAGAAAGTTTGTTCTCAAACAAAAAAATGCTTGTTAGGCGAGCTAAGCGGCTACTTAGGGCCCCGCAAAATGTTTTTTTCTAAGATGATATAAGCCAGGCCAGCAATTTACTAAATGTTTTTTTTAACAATGGTGGTAGGACTAATGTTGTTTTTTTCCAGAATCTAGCAATTGAGATGAAAAAAATTGTCAGTTTTTACAATAAATCCACAGATATTTTAAAACTGTTGCAAACCCTATGTTGATTTTGTTTGATAAACTGAGCCAAATAAATGTTATATTTTTCAACATTGTTCTTCAATAAAAATAGTGTTTTGTTTTCATTGTACCAATAACAAGGACTAATGTTACTAATACTTGAATAGTTGCTTGCATAGTTACCTAAAAGCAGCTAAATGTTTGTGTAAACAGACCAGCAAGCACTATGGTCTCACAATGGATGGATTGCATTCAAGTGTTAGGTAACTTTCAAATGATAGCCCTTCAGTCTGCATCTTCCATGGAAAGCTAACGTTACAGGTACAGTATTACCGCAAACTCACATGATTGATTGAACCACCCGAGGATGTCGACTCATGCCCAGGTAGTCGTTGCTACACCACACTGAAACTTCTCGTTTCTCCTCCAGGGAGCCCGTGAAGTCATCAGCCATGGGGAACTCATCAGCCAGGCGGTTCACGGTCTTGAACACACGGTATGTGTGGTCGCTTTTCTTCTCTACAATCTTTTTCTCAAAAAAGCCATCATAGTGGAAGCAGGACACTGTCGGGGAGAGGAAAATCAGCTCAAATGCGGCAACGCAATCTTAAGTGGTAATCTCATCGGCTTGTGACACTTACAGCTGCTTGGCAAATTGTCCTGCAGCAGGTGGGACACCATCTTAGGGCGCTGCTTAAGCAGGGTTTTCATGAGACTTTCGCTAGAGCTGGTCAAGGAAGGTTTCTTCAGCTGATCAGGAGACATTTCTGGAAAAGGGAAGAAACAAAATGGGGGAAGTTGAGGATTATGGCTAGAACGAATATACAGAAATCACGGCATTAACATTAACACGTACTCAAACTTCTAAAGTTTGGGAGAATTTTAAACTAGATACGGTGAATAAAAAGACTACTTGCAAAGCTAGCAAAGCAGACCTCGCGTATCCTGGCACTACCTCGGTGACACACAAACATTAAAAGAGAAAGCACATGGGACAGTGAAACAAAACAGTCTGACTCGCCTCGGTCGGATTAAAGTAACATTCGAGCGAATACGGATTTAATGGCATGAGTTGTACATTCATACGCGTATATTTTGCTATGAAAGCGAGCTTTAGTGTTAAACCAGACTGTTTTGGCAAATGTATTTGAAATTAGAATAAACATCAGTGGTTAAAACCATTTGATTTCACACTGTTGAGAATTGTTCAATTATTTTTTTTTTTTACACATTTTACACTTAACCGCTGAATGTACTTCACAAAAAGCAAATATTTGTTTTATCTACTGTTCCACTACTGCGAATAAGCGAAGGGATAAAAACAAGTATTCGCCTGTTCTTAAAAATAGAAGATTTATGTCTCTACTGACCACACACTGTGCCTAATTCCTTTTAATGCTTGCATTATTTTTTGTACTAATCCGCAGTATGTTCGATAAAAGATTTTTTTTTAATTGAAATCTATTTTTCTGGTGTTTATTATCATTTGCCACATACTAAAATCAACTTCATGATGAATATTCGACTAAATGTTTCAATAGTCGGTAACTGGTTGACTATTAAATTGGTTGTTACTTGCAGCCCAAATGAGGTACATTCATGAGTTATTCCCAAAGGAACTCGCACCTTTCTGGACAGTGCGGACTTCCTGAACATCTTCCTGGAACTCTATGCCGACCTGGCGGACCACACTGCTGGTCTTCTGACCCATTTCTGCAGCTAAGAAGGGGCATTTGGAGGCCACGGCCTGACCGGATGACACCGCTGAATGACCAGCAGGCAGCTTGGCCTCCACCTCAGGTTTGGTGCCTGAATATGCAAGGACAAAATAATTTTAGTTAAGCAATTGCACGCAAAACAAAGCATGTCCTTTATTTGATCATTGATACCTTGAGTCGTGTTACTCTCGATTTTCTGGTGAGCAGATGAGGATGAGCAGAGAGCCCGGGCCATGGACGGGGCCATTGGTTTGGAGGCCAGCTCCATCATGATGGGGCATTGCTGGGCATACACCACAAGCGAATTCCTGGGCTGCTGCATGAAGGCCTGGGGCACACGAGCCAGGAATGGACAGCGGCGCACAATGACATCCATGGTTCTTCTGAAGGTGCAGAAACAAATAAATGGGAAGTTGTTCATATTTTATTACCACATGAACCAGTTTATTACTGTATAAATCGCACCGGATTATAAGGCACACTCCCCCAAAAATAATCTTGTCTTTTTTTCCCCCATATACAAGGCGCACTGGACTATAAGGCGCAATCGATTAAAACCACCAAAAGAACAAGCGTATATATTCGTGTGTAACCGTTTCACATTTTTTTCCCAACCTATGGCATAGATTGGTCGAATGATTGATCAGTCTAAAGCAGGGATGTCAAACTAAGTTAGGCTCAGGGACTGGATCTAGGCTGCCTGTCCTCAGTAAAAGAATGTCAACTCCAGATTTTTTGCTTTTTCCCCCCGATATCAAGCTTCATTATTCAGCTTACATTAGTAACTTACATATTATAATCAAAGATTCTAGACTCAACACATTTAATCACAAACACTGGGGGGAAAAGTTGTCATTTTTAGCATTAAATGTGTTAACTGGATTATTGTCAACAGTTAAGAGATCGCAGTTTTACACCTGAACCAACTCACCACCAATGACCAACTCACCACTGTCCTCTAGCAGCCAAAGAGCGCATTTGGTTTGTAATTATTTTTAAAACATCATAACTTTGACGTGACATTGAGTTGACCTAGAGACTTGCTTCTTCATTTAACATATTTAGAAATTTATGGCAGGTGGGAAACATTGAAAAAAACCAAAAACGAATGGGATCCGGTCCGTGAGCAGTATCTTCGACATGCCTGATCCAAAGTATCACTGACAAAAACTGCAAAACATTGTATGCAACGGGAATCAAACGCGGGCCATGGCTGTGAAAGCATTGAAAATTAACCACCAGACCACAATTGATAGGTTAAGACAAATGAAAAGGCATTCATTTGTCTCATAATCACAATATGATTACTTTGTGCCAGAAACGAATGTTAGAGAATAGAGAAAACAGAAAGTTGTCCTGAAAGATATAAATAAACAGCAAGGAAAACACCTGATAATGAATTAGACTATTTGTCTGATTATATCTTTCAGGACGACCCTCCGTTCTCTCCATTCTTCAACATGCGTATCTCGCATTGAGTAAAAATAGAGATGTAATTAGATCAAATCAAATGCCTTTTCTTTTGTTATCTGTATCTAGTGAATAGGTTACGGCGCTCCCACCGCCACGACCTGGGTATGATTCTCATTGCGTACAATATTTTGCGATTGTAACGGCTAATGTTTATCAACAGTTCAATCATTGCACAAATAAAGCAGTACACTATTAAAGCGCGCATAGTCACACACACACACACACACACACTCACGAATAAATATTGCATGCTACCGCAGAATACTGGTGCCTATATAAGTCGCACTGGCTTATAAAGCGCACTTTCAAATTTCTGTCTAATTTGAGGGTTTACGTGCGCCTTAAATTCCGGTAAATACAGTAATAGTATTATAAAAAAGTCATCATCAGCTGTTCAACTAACTAAATACAATTTAAAAGACGTGCTTTTTATGAAATCCTAACATAACTTGATAGCTTGGCTTTTTAGTCGCCTCCGAATACTTGCCGGTATTACGTGATTATAACACGCGGAAACTTTTGGGTTTTTCAATGTTGATTGATTGCAAACATCGACTTATTTGGTCGGTTAATATTTACTTAATCTTTTCTTAATACGAAATGAGTGAAAGAGCGCCGATCCTTGACCTGACTTAATCTTAGGCAAGATCACATTTAGCAACCAAGCTACAAACAGCGACTGGAAATGATGGCGGCGATGAAAAAGAGAAATAAAATACATTCAAAAATCTCACCAAGATAAAACTCGCAGGAATTTAATGGCAGACTTCTCTCTTTGAGTCGACTCGAAGAGTTAAAAATTTGCTGTTAGGTTTGGAATGAGCGGAGAAAGTGACAGTTTAAGTTATCCTTCACTGAGGACGAACTAGAAGGACGCGGATGTGAAGCTGCTTATAAGAGCGCTTTAAAGGCAAGTCTCGCGAGATCTCATCACGTGTGACATAACTCTGACTCATCCTCTCGATATTCCGGCCCCTCCCGACCATCAATTTCCATGAAACTATTTCCTAGGTATGTAAGATTTTCCGTTTTTAAAGACTTTAACCTTATTATACTTTTTATTAATGAAGGCGATTTATTATTATTATTACTATTATTATTATTATTATCATTATTATTACTTTTATTATTATTATTATTATTATTATTATTATTATTATTATTATTATTATTATTATTATTATTATTATTGTTATTATTATTATTGTTATTATCATTGGGCTGTACTCGCATTAACAAGCTATTCGCTAGCTTGATTCAGGAACAGACAGGGTTGGGTATGGTTACTTTAACTTGATTACTTTCAATTACTTTTGGATTACTCCAATACCAAATATGCTAATAAAAGACAAAAGAAACTAAATATGAATAAAATTATGACTCACAACTCGTAGTAAGCTTTCTCTCCTGGCTTTGATCTCTTTGATCTCCGGCAAAACTAACATAAAATGCGACAGAAACAAAATGAAAATAAATCCAAACAACTTGCCAACATCATTTTTGCCGTTCCATGTATTCTGTTACTCCCCAAGCCTGCACAAAATTTAGTAATTGTATTCATATTTAGTTTCTTTTGTCTTTTATTAGCGTATTTGGTATTGGAGTAATCCAAAAGTAATTGAAAGTAATCAAGTTAAAGTAACCCTACCCAACCCTGGGAACAGACTAGTACATTTCCTGGTTTACGGATGATTAAAGGGACAGTGCGTAAACTTGGACTATCAAATGTTACTGTATTGTGTAATGTAAGCAATAACAAGAAAGAATGTTACAAACTTCAGAGACTCAAAGTGACCAAACCACACTATTTTTGTTTTATTTTTTTTGTGCCTAGCCTTTTGCAAAAACGTTTTTTTTGTGTGTGTAGTGATAGAAAATGTGGTGTCAATCTTGTTAACATTTATTACAATTTGAGCTAAATTTGACATAAGTATAAATTCACGGGTAAAAAAAAATGATTGTCCATCACTTGCTGCTAGAGTTACCCCAAAAAATAAAAACCTTCCTTAATTATTTTTCCTTCTATTCTAACTGTTTTCTTTCTTTTCTTCTTATCCCCCTTTTCCTTTCCCTTTTTATCTTCTCTTCTTTTTTACTGTTCTTATTTCACCTATTTTCATTATTTACTATTTTTCCCTTTTATTCCTTTTTTAATCTCTCTTTTTTCCTCTTTGTTTTCTTTTTCAAGTCAATTCATGAGTGACATCCTTCTTTTCCCCCTAATTCTTTTCATTTTTCTTCTTTTTTTTCTTTGCCTGTCCCTTTTCCTCTAAATTTTTTTCTCCTTCACCTTTTTTAAACTATCTCTTAAACTTTGAATTTAATTCTTCTCTCTTCATGAAAGTCTGGGTTAAAAAAAGAGGAAATATAGTCCATTTTAGTCACTTCGAGATTGTGTAGTTTGTTTTCTTCATTTAGCTGTGAGGCACCTATTTTCAGTTGCAACACAATACAGTGACATCTAGTGGTCAAATATTACACAGTGCCCCTTTTAAGCTTTATAAATCGATGAAAATCTATATTTGGGTATTTCTACCAAATATGGCTGTATTTTGTTGTCATTTAAGATACAAATGTTTTCATATAGCTTTTAGAAGAATGCACTGTCCATGAAGGACACACCTTTATTCAATTTACAGTATATTTCTAGAAACTTCCTTCTTGTTTTGACTCTAGCTCTGGTGTGTTGCTGCTCCCTGGAGAAGTCTTAAAGAATGACACTCCCTAATTGTTCACATGGATCACTAAAGAAACTTCATTTGAGGCGTAGGCGAGCTAAGCGGCTACTTAGGGCCCCGCAACCACTAGGAGGCCCCCGAGAGTGGTTCACTTTTTTGGTGCCAACGTTGTCCACACTTTACGTGTCCACTTAAAAATACTTCTACAGGAATAGTACAACAAAAATACTACACAAGAGCTATAACACAAAATATCAAATACTGTATAGTGCTTGAAAACATGGACCTCATATATTTTTTTGCTTTCATTATTAGAATAAAAAATACTATATAATTATGTACTTCAAAAATACTACTACAGTAATATTATATTACAAAATACAATTACAGAATTATTTACTCCAAAAATACTACAAAAAGACCACTAACGTAATATTACAAAAATAAAACGACAAAAATACTACTATGAAAATACTACCCAAAATCTACAAAAAGACTACCGGTACTAAAACACAGATTTGAAAATACTGTACACGAATTATACTTTTACTGAAATGCTAAAAAAAATGCCAATACATGATACTATAATATAAAAATCTACTAGAGAAATATAACTACAAGAGGTTTACAATTTAGAAATACTGCAAATTACACCTATAACTCTCATCTCATCTCTTAGCTGCACCGCTTATCCTCAGTAGGGTCGCGGGGGTGTTGGAGCCGATCCCAGCAATCATCGGGCAGTGGGCAGGGGACACCCTGAACTGGTTGCCAGCCAATCGCAGGGCACACGGGGACAGACAACTCACTCGCTCAGTCACACCTAGGGACAATTTGGACCGGTTCACCTGAAATGCATGTCTTTGGAATGTGGGAGTGCCCGGAGGAAACCCACGCAAGCACGGGGAGAACATACAAACCCCGCACAGTAAGGCCGGTAGCTGGAGGTTCCCACGACCTCAGAACTGTGCCGCACACGCGCTAACCACTGCTCCACCGTGCTGCCCTACTATCCTACAAAAATTATCTGATAGATGGAGAATTTTTGTAGGATACAACAAACAAAACAAAAAATACGACAAAAAAATTAAAAAAAACTACAAAAATAAAACTACAGTCACTGTACGACAAAAATACTACAGATATACAACAAACATTTTTATATGGAAATACTACAAAATACAACAGAGACATGACAAAAAATACTAAAAGAATAACCATACTATAGTAATAGTATAAAAATACTATAATCATAAACTCCTGCAATGATAAAAAAAATGCTACGAAAATACTACAGACATACAACAAAAAAATCTACTTTCAAAATACAACAAAAGTGTTACAGGAATACTAAAAAATACTACTATAGAAATACTACAAAAATACTTCAAATATACAACAAAAATAAAAACTACAGTAACACTACAAAAAACTACAGAACTTCAATAAAAGTCTTACTTTAGAAATACTAAAAGGAAAAATAAAACTACAGTAGTACTTCAAAACTAAATGGCAAATGAAGTGCTTGAAACAGGGACCTAACATACTATTTTGCTGTAATTGTGCTCGTTTCAAAACTAGTCCAAAACTAGTTATTAGTTGATGCACTGAATAGTCAATATTTTCAATCAACATTTTGTTGTGAGTTTTTCAGATATTTCAAGTTGCCTGAAGTTGACATTAAAGATGCGTTGTATAAAAAAAGTTTAAATGAGTTACACAACACAGCGACATCTTGTGGTAAAGTGAAAACAAATGCAACTATAATTTAATGGAATAATGGATTTTTTTTTCTAAATTATGCATAACATTACATTATCATTGTTCAAATACCCCCCAAAAACTTTTTTCATTTTTTTCTTTTTCCCAACTACTCGTCACTTCGTTCGAGAACAACACGTCACGAATTCAAACTGCAGTGAAGGCGTAGGTGAGCACTGCACGGTCTGCAATTGCATTTAACTAACAATAAACAATCTGAAGAGCCATTTGGGAGTCGGAAGAGACCCTCTCTTTTTAGCAAACCGAGATGAAAAACCCGGTTCTCTGAAAAAAGCTGAAATTCCCGTCAATAAAGCATATCACTGCAGTTTGTTTTTCGAGTGAATTCGGATTTCACACCCCACACCAGTAAGTGGCGCTAATCTGCGGTTAAGTGGTCTAAGACCTTAGCTTGGCCTTTTGGCTGAGAGTAAGTGTCCCGGCTCCTAGGCTTTGTAGCGTATTATGAACTGACCGATAACGGATAATGGATAATGATTTATGAACAAGCTAAATAACCCTTAAAACCCCTAAACCCCCCCCCCCCCGTTAGCCGAAGAAGAAGGACTGTTTTAGGACTCCTGTTGAGTGAAGGCGTTTCGCTCCGTGTCGCGTATAAACTCCTCCTGGTGGCGTTTGCTTTGAGCAACCATGGCGTCAGGCCTGCCCGGGGTCGTCTTCTTGGCCATCATACTCGCAACTCTTGCTGCCTTTTCGTCGGGTGAGTTTAGAAAAAAAATATAAATACTAAACAATAACCTCGGTTACTGCTTTTGTTTATCTCACAATTCAATCTATTTGCTTGCTGTCTTGCACATTAAAAAATGCTGGCGCTAGTACAACGCTCGATCTATCTAAGAAAATCATTTTCACGAAATTAAAATGGCTTTTGTTTTCTTTTTAATGCCTTCGATATTTGTTATCTGGGTGGGGGAGCTGACTGTTGGCTCCTTTTCGGGAGTTTTGTTTTTCTTGAAAATGAAACTGATAAATCTCAATTCACACCCCGGGCATAATATTATTCACCCTGGTACATTGTGTACATGTCAAACTACCGCCTTAGTTTAGTTTAATACCCAGTAATCTTTTGTTAACGATGAAACTATGTTTTGTCTTACGTGCAGTAAATTTCGAAAAGTGGTTAATTAACTCATTACTTACAAACTACCATGGGTGTGTCTTTATTTTTCGCATTAAGGGTTCAAATGTCCCGCTGTATTATTTTATTCTTTCGAGTATGCTATTATTTTGCATTTCTTCCATTCAGTATTTTTATGCTCGTGTCTTTTTTTCATCTTTGGTCTATAGCACATCAAATCCAATTTTATGTGAGTGGCACTTTTCAGACGAATTGCAACTCAAAAGTGCTGCGTAAAATATCCGATGCACTGTGAAAAAAATACACTTTGCTTGTGTATATATAATATATATATATATGTATATATATGTTAGTGTGTGTGTGCGTGTATGTATGTGTGCATATGTATATAGAGTGGCTTGCAAAACTATTTGGCCCCCTTAAACTTTATGACCCTTTGCCACATTTCAGACTGCAAACATCAAGATCTAAAACTGTAATTTCTTGTTAAGAATCAACAATAAGTGGGACACAATCATAAAGTAGAACACACTTTATTGGATATTTTAAACCTTTTTAACAAATAAAAAACGAAAAAGTGGGTGTGCAAAATTATTCAGCCCCTTTCAGTGCAGCAAACTCTGTCCAGAAGTTCAATGAGGATATCTGAAAGATTCAATGTTGATTTAAATGACTATCAATGATAAATGGAATTCACTTTTGTGTCATCAAGTCTCTGTATAAATGCACCTGCACTTTGATAGTCTCAGAGGTCTGTTTAAAGCGCAGAGAGCATCATGAAGAACGAGAAACACCAGGCAGGTCAGAGATACTGTTGTGGAGAGCTTTAAAGCTGGATTTGAATACTAAAAGATTTCCCAAGCTGTAAACATCCCAGTGAGCACTGTGCAAGCAATAATATTGAAATGGAAGGACTATCAGACCACTGCAAATCTACCAAGATCGGGCCGTCCCCCTAAGCCTTCAGCTCATACAAGGAGAACACTGATCAGCAAAACCTACAATGGAACGGTTCACCAAAAAACATATCAAGGTGTTAGAATGGCCAAGTCAAAGCCCAGACCTCAATCCAATTGAGAATCTGTGGAAAGAACTGAAAACTGCTGTTCACAAATGCTTTCCATCCAACCTCATTGAGCTCGAGCTGTTTTGCAAGGAGGAATGGGCAAAAATATCAGTTTCTCGATGTTCAAAACTGATAGACATACCTTAAGTGACTTGCAGCTGTAATCGCAACAAAAGGTGGCGCTACAAAGTAGGAACTCAATGGGGCTGAATAATTTTGCACACCCACTTTTTAGTTTTTAAATCTTTAAAAAAGTTTGAATTATCCAATAGTGTGTTCCACTTCATGATTGTGTCCCCCTTATTGATGATGCTTGACAAGAAATTTCAGTTTTATATCTTGATGTTTGATGTCTGAAATGTGGCAAAAGGTCAAAGTTTAAGGGGGCCAAATACTTTCGCAAGCCACTGTATGTGTATGTTTGTATATGTATATACGTGTGTGTGCACAGTCTATTTACCATTTATCGGTGTATTGGAATTTGGTTGCTGCTGAATTTATATTGCACAGTGTTGGATGCCATGCAGGCAAGTGTCCAAATTACTACCTTGTTATATTTTTATATTCACACAATCGGCTAATATTATTTGGTGGTGTTGTTGTTTTAACCAAATGACTAAATAAAAAAACATTTCCTTATTGGTTGTGACCCAATTTGTCATGGCGCGCGCATTAAATTAAAAGAAACTCTTACAATTTGTTTCATTTATCTGTAAAGTATGTCACAGTTTTAACATTTAGTTAGCACCTCATGTTAGCACTAATGGCTAATACAAGTATTTTAAGGATCAGCGTAATCGAGCAAGTTATTAAAAATATAAGTTTATGACCAGGTTTTAACACCAACATCTACCAATTTTAGTTGGTAAAGCTAAATAACTAATTTAAAAAAAACAATTATATTTTTTTGTCATTTATTGTTGATACCATGCTTTTTTGACACTGCTTGCTAGTAGCAAAACAGTCTTCCATATTGTTCCCTTTTGATCATTTTTTTTTTCCCCGAGGGAAACAACTTCTCCACAGCACTACCTAGGAAATATTTTAGCCCAGTTATCATGCCATTATTTCCATCTTACTTTTCCCGTTTAAATCATGTTTATCCAGGAGTTCCATGTCTTATCTCGTTGTTAACGCTACATTGTTAGCAAAGACCATAAAGACAATTCTAACAAAGACAACCCTGAATGCCAAATACAGACACACACACCACAATGGGTAAAATAAGATAAAAAATAATTTAAATCATGAATAAATATAATAATGACGAGGCAAAGACTAACCATGTGAGGAAAGAGACATGAGTCGGACTCATCCGCACTGATAAGGAGGGCAGGAAACTGCTGCAGAGACCACACCCTGACATGGGAACATAAACAACTACAAAACCGGAATATACGAGTGTGAAATAGAAAGTAAAATGTACTTCAGTTAAAAATTAAAACGATCAATAAAAAGCCATACCAAAATGTGTGTTTAGGGCCTCCTCTTTAAAAATAATGGAAGAAGAGCCAAACGGCAATCCGAATAATCGCCTGTAGAAAAAAACCAAAAAGCCATAGGAATCCGTAACCACATGCAGTCCGTCCAAATAACAGACTCCCAGCAGCCCACATACCTTGCTATATTACCTGTTTCCAGCCATTCTACTTTAATTATGGTAAAATAACTGTCCAATGACTAATCGCATCTGTTAATGGTAAAAGAAAAGCAATCAAAAACACGCTTTTTAGCGAGGAATATAATCAGTAAGTTATCGTTTTGGTAGTCGAGACCGCATGTTTTTTAAGACAAATACAATTTTTGCATGAAATTCCCTTCCACCAACAAATGTTTCGTCTTTTTTAATTGAATATTTTCACTGAGAACAGCAGTGAAAATCTTCCTGAACCAGTCCATTTTTGATTCGATTCACTAAAATTTAATCCAATATCCATCAATCCCAAGCGCCAAGAAGAGATACGCAGGTTAAAGAGCGTTCTCCATTCGGGCCCGGTGCTGTGAAATGCTCTGCACACTGAGGTTCGATCTGTAACCTCAGTGGAACTGTTTAAATCTACACTAAAAACACGCTTCTATTCTTTCGCTTATGAATGATATATATTACACGTTGACAATATATGTATATTATTTGTTATTGCAACATCCGTTGCAGCCTGGTCATCCTGGAAGGGGAATTACCTCATATGGGGTCCCTTCTCAAGGTTTCTCCATTTTCCTTATGTTGAGGTTTTCTAGTTTTTCCTTGCCCTCTGGTAGGTTTTAGATCAGGGGATGGTGTAATAATAGCCTGTAGTCTGTACAGCCCTTTGAGACTCCTTGTGATTAGGGCTATACAAATGAACACGACTTAACTTGAAATACCTTTAAATACCACCAGTTTGTTCTCATTCAGATTGTATTTTTCAAAAGAACTTTATAGTTCCTTTATCTTAATACTACATATTTTTAAATTGCCTCTGCAATGTAGCCCATTATATCTTTTTCCAACGCAATTAGGCTGGTATCGGCACCAATACCTGGTATCTGTACCAGATCGTCCCTAATTAAAACCACTGAGCAAAAAGGCCTCTCAGCTCAGTTGTGTTTTTGTATGTTTTCATAGTTCTCGCGTGTTTTTGTTTGCAAAAGGTAGTTTTTTGACGCATTATGTAAATAAGGATGAAAGCACTTGACATTTGCCTTTTGTATTCATACTTATGCTAATTATTGGTGTCAGCCTTTTAACATGTTTACGTTCACAGGTTTAGAATGAAATCTCTCAGTAATTGGTGCTATAGTTTCTGCCACACGCTCATATATTTTACATTCATACTTTTCTGTCAGAACGGGTTTGGACAGCAATGTGACATGGTAAATTATTATCCACTTTGTTTCTGCTTGTGATGTGTTTCAGCGGACGATAAAGACTGTTTGGCCTACACTGACCTAAATGGACGTCATTACTCCTTCGAGAGGTGTGTCAGGGGATTCTGCTGTGGTGACTGCTATTCCAAACACTGCTGCACCAATTCTTTTTTTCGTCTCCCTGAGGACAGACAAGAAGATTGGTAATGCGTTGTTAATACTCTTTCCCTTTACTGTGAATTCAACCAGATGACATAGGGTTACTGCATTTCTTATGACACAACGACCTGTAGCAGTTTCCTTTTACAGGTTTTTTTTTTGCGTCTTGCTTGCAGATATGTAAAACGAACTAGGGGTCTTCCTGTGTTGAAAGAGTTTGCATGTGCAATCTTTTAATCAAAAAAAAATAGTATCAGGGAAATCTATGGTATTTGCTACTCTGTAAGTGGTAAAATCATCCCCAAGGATATGTCCTCCATTTGATCATGTTTTCATTGCAGGGAAATTCGACATCTCAAGCTTTCCCCAATAACCAACTACGGGAATTGAAATAATGGATTCCAGATATAAACTGTGCAACCAAAATTGCATATCTTTATTTTATCAGTCAATCTGCATGATAAATGGTTTTGATCGATTTCAATCAATCAATAAATGCCATGGCATGCAATATCATTTAATTACATTTTTTTAAATTAATAACTACATTGAATGTTAAGACAAGAACAACTGATTTCAAATCATTTTTAAAGATGGTTAACAGTCATATCTGGTTAAAAAAAACACTACGCTTAGGTGGTCAAAATACTGGTTAATAATAAAATTTAACTCTTAAAGAGACATTGTATATTATGTAGCATCTCCTATTTGGTCCAAAAACTCAATTAAAAAAAAATTGATTTGAAGAATCAGCAAATATACATGAACTCTCATATAAATGTACCGTTTTAAAAATACTTGTAGGTCAAGAAATTTTGATTTATTCTACATAACACGGGAGTCACCTAGTAGTAGCTGGCATGATTATCCTTTATCTTGCTGCTTAGGGAAACCCCAAAGAAAACAAAAAGCTTGCCAGATTAACACGTTAAATTGGGTATTTTTGTATTCTATATCTTTTATTTAACACAAGGATACTGCTGGAAGTGTGAATTTCCCTATGGGGATGAATATAGTAACTATCTATCGATCGAAAAGACCGGACCAGAAAATGAGAAGGAAAATGGTGCAGTTTGGTCTTGTTGAGTCTCTAGTTTATTATCTTCCTTGTGCTTTGTGACACTCGTTTTGGGTTGCACTACAATAGTGTTTCTTGTAACAGACAAATATTGCAATGTCCATTAAAATTCATACTGCTGATTTAACAATTTAGAAAGTTGACATTTTTAAAATGAAAAATAAGTAACATTGATTTGATTTATTGATCAACAAAATTTTGAGTCACCCAATTGTTTGTAACTATGCGTTCCTCCTTACGTGTGTCGGTAACCTTTCCATTTTTGCAATGAATTAAATTATTCTATGGTGACATTGTGAGATTGGCGAAGGAAAAATAATTTATAGTTCAAACAGCACATTTTGAGAGATTCTTAGTCTTCACTTTGTTAAACAGGTGATTTTGATGGAAAGTCCAAAATTGCCTAACTTTTTCCATTGAAAATGTTTTTTAATGTGTTGGACAATCTTTGTTTATCTATTTTGTTGTAGTACATATGATCACGTCTTTCAATCCTCACCGGTGTTGGGTTCCGTGGTTGGTGCTGTCATATTTGCGGTGGTGGTGCTCATCAGCTGCTGCGTGTGTCCCTGCTGTTGCCTTTACAAGATGTGCCGAAAACCGCGACGTAAGTCTACATCTGTTCTCAGTCCCTCCCTACAAATGACTTAAAACACCATATCCAGAGTTTCCCATTGAATTTTATGAGACCTAAGTGGGCGGACCTCCTGGGGGCATGCCCCCAAAAGAAAATTTCGTCAATTTCAAATTCAGATGCATCGATCTCGTGCATTTTTAGTGCAAAATGAAGAAGCTGGATCTATATTGAATGTGTGCCTTTTTAGTACACGGGTTATGAAAGGCAATGACGCACCAAAAAATCTAATGCAATGGTTCTCAAATAGCGAAGTGCGTGGCTCCATCAAAGCAGCACGTTTAAAAGATGTTTTTTTTCAACGTACCCAGAAGCAAGTGCAATTGCACCTCCACTGCACAAGGGGAGCATTGGCGCTCTCTTGGGGTGTATTGATTACAATTGGCCTTCTTATAGCACAGTAAAAGCATTGAGTATGAGGTGTTGACAGGAGGTAGAGAGGACCATTACGTGACCCCATTAAAAAAAAGTATTTAACACGAATGAAGAAACAAGTGGAGAGAGACGAGGTGAAGAGACAAAAAAAGTTTTCTCTCCATTCTTATAGCTAAGACGAGAAAGTTTGGAGAAGCGCACGTAGCAAAGACCAGCAAGCGTGCCATGTTAAAAAGTGGTAGCGGACAGCACAAAGCCAAATAAATTAAGCTTCTCTTAAAAAAACGAGTCTAGTTCACTCAGCTAGTTTCTAATTTGTTCGTAAGAAATCAAATGTGAAGGCTAGTATTTCATCCTGTTATACTGTTGAGTAATCATATCCCCCCGGTCCCCCAATGACTTGGTCCGTCTAGTTTTTATAGAAGTACAATCATGGAAGTCGTGTGTTTTCTTTGCCAACCATCCAAATGACTCTTTCGCTGTTTCCTAAAAGGGAATTTCCGCTTTCCCCCCCTCTCCGGATCGGCATCATAAACTTGGGCAGAAATTTGATGACGACAACATAGAAAGTACCACAAACATGTAATTTAGAGTGGGGAAAAATCGAGTTCAAAAGTGGATGTGTACTTGTATTCTTTACCTTCTTGGACCCATTTTTAGGATTTTCACCATTGTGGGGACCAATAGTCCTTAGGACGTTTTGATGTCCTTAAGGTGTCACCTTTTTAGTGTTAACTTGGTATTAGAGTTTAGTTTTGGGTAAAAGGTTAAAATTTGCATTAGCACCAATTTTTCCACACTGTAATGCGCACCCCCAAAAATAGTCTTTCATCATATATATATATATATATATATATATATATATATATATTTATATTATATTATATTATATTATATTATATTATATTATATTATATTATATTATATTATATTATATTATATTATATTATATTATATTTTATTATTTTTTTTTTTTTTCATGGATTGAACTTCAGTAAGAGCTCACTTATTTATCTGTGTTTAACCTGGGCCTTTTATACACTTCCACTATACAGTAGTGCAACGATTGATCAGTCAAACACTGTTGCCCATTAAAATGGGAAAAAAATGGTATAAAGTGGGAATCAAATCATGGACGCGGTGGTGAATTGCATAAAATGATTAGCAATTTTGGCCAGAGACTTTTATTTTATCCCGATTGATCAATTATTGCACAAATCCCGTAAAACCTAACGTAATGCAATTGTGTCAATACTGCTGCATTTCCAATCTTATCCACCATTTTGCAGTATATGAGGTGACTAGATTACAATGCACACTTTCAAATTTCTGGCCAATTTGGGGTTTTTAGGTGGAAGATAAGGTCTATCAATAGAATGTCTTAACTCCGATTGAAACACAAAATTGTGTGTGCGTTTGTATCTCAGTTATGTTGCGCACTCTCACTTCCTGTCAGCTGCACATAGTTTGTTGCCGAGCAAACCAGTGGTCGGCTAAATTGCAGCAGGAATTTTTAGAGCTCCACCTACTGCGTGTGTGCTCGCTTGTCCACGGATTTTTGTGTATGACTCATAGTCTCCACGGCAACCACAAAGGAGGAACTCAAGGCCCTCCCACGTCATTTATGGGAAGTCTTCATGATGGCCTCAAGATTGGATGGTGGGGCAAATTGTCTTTGTGGGTGAGAGAGGGGGGTCAACTAACAAAATTTTCCTTTTTATCAGGCCTTTTCTGTATACTTTCATAGTCAACCAGTGGGCGGCAGTAGCTCAGGAGGTAGAGCGCTCGTCTTGGGATCAAGGGATCCCAGTTCAAATCCCGGCTCCTCCGTGTTACATGTCGAAGTGTCCTTGGGTAAGACACTGAACCCCTAATACCCCCAATAAGCAGGTTAGCGCCTTACATGGCTGCAAGGCCGCTATTGGGAAATGTGGAGCACATTGTAAAGCGCTTTGGGAAGTCATTGACTTGAAAAGCGCTATATAAATGCAAATCACATTTCACCAGTCGCCAACTATTGAAGCGTTTAGTCAAATCATCGCATCATTAATGTTTTCTTAAATCTAGCATGAAGTTGAATTAATAATATAAATGATAATAAACACAAGAAAAATGGGTACAGTGAAAAATACATATTTTATTGAACGTACTGCAGATTTGTACAAAAAAGGCCCTATCCAACACCAATACAGCTTAGTCAGTGGAGACATGAATCCAGAAATAAATGCTATTTTTCTTTTAGGGACAGGCAATTTAATAAGTTAAAATCAACAAAACATTTTTATCCCTGTAAACCAGTGGTCCCCAAACTACCAGAGAGCATTTTTCATTTTTTTTGTCATATATATGTACTTGTATTTGATTGTAAAGTTTTTTTTTGCAATAAAATGTCCCTTATGAGCTATTTACATGAGAAACCATTAATTCGTAACTATTTTATACACACACATATCACGTGACATTCTGTTCCACACTTTCGCTTTCTTTCCCCCTTTTTGGTAAACCTAAAAAAATACTAAACCTTCCCAAAATGTGAAGAATCCAGAGAGACCTCTTTGGTTATTACTTCCTGGAAAACGATACATTCTACATTTAGGCACCTTTTGCAATTGTCACACTTTTCCTGTTACAAACTGATTCCGGCCCCTCATCAGAGAAGTAAAAAGTTATTGGCTCATTAGCGGCAGGAGAACAGGTAAATTAAACAAATAATATATGCGTTTTTTCGGACTTATTCAACGGTCAATTGTGACAAAAGCTCTAAATTGGGGGGGTGTGTGGTTTGTAAGGTGTTAAGTATTTTCTCTTAAGTATGTGCAAACAACATGGTTTGAGTTTTTCCCTTGCCTTCATGTAGGTTTTAGATCAGGGGATGGTGTGATGAGTCTGTAGTTTGCAATAATCTGTGGTCTGTCCAGCCCTTTGAATCTCTTTGGTATTAAGGGCATCACAAATAAACATGACTTGACTTGACATCACCCAACTGAGTTCAAAGAGCCCTTACTCTTTATTTTCCATTGCACCTATCTGCTTTATCCTGCTTTTATCTGCCCTGTTCAGAACAGAACAACCCCCCTATAAAGATGAAACAAGTGTTTGTTTGAGCGTGTCGAATCATGTGATACTCTCACCCTCTCCTGTCTTAGTCATGATTGCAGCATTAAGTTTTAAAATGCCGCACACCTTCGTCAATGATTCTCAACAGTTTGAAATCAAATTGTTTTAACAACTGACTGTTTTTGTTTGTAATGTTTTAACAAATGATGTTCTTCTTCGAACTGCATGCATTTAATTTTAAATAAGGTTGTCGGGCTTGAATGTTACCGTAAACTTATCCAGGCAAGTCAGAGCCTATTTCTTTCAACTTTTCGATGTGCTTTTCTTTTTAAAGGTTCGTGCATCATGAGGTACTGCCATGACACGCAAGGTCTGATTAGCAAATTTTCCAAGTTGTCTTTTTTATCCGCTGTATCCAGGCTAAAATGCTTCCGAACTTACGAAGTTTTGGTAAAACGACTTAATTTTGACTGGGTCATTTCTGTATGTTATTACTCAAGACAGACACTATTGGCAGTTTTTGCCGACAACGTTGACTAATTAGCACAACCCTACCGTTAAGTACATTTTCTTCTGTGGTTTCTTCACAGCGGTAATCGCAACCTCTACACACACCACTGTCGTGACCAACACCCCTCAGCATTATCCGCAGCAGCCAACAACTTCACCTGGGCAACCCCAGCCCTACCATGGAGGCCCTTACCAAGCCTACCAGCCTGTTCCAATGCAGACGGGATATGGAAGCCAGCCCATGCCACCTCAGGGTTACCCACCGCAGCCCATGCCCACTATGCCCCAGCCAGGACAGCCTTACACGCCAGGACCACCACCAACATATCAGGAAGCTAGTGAGTGGGGCATTATCACGCTCACCACAAAACTTCTAAATATTGTCAAGTGTCAATTTAGTGTGGAATGTGAGGATGTTGACAACAAGTGGATAAAATAATGGTTCCACCTTTGTGCCAATTTTGGTGTTAAAAAGTGTATCTAGTGTTTTCATGAATTGGTAGGATAGAGCTGAAGCGATCGCATACTTTAACCGCATTTCAATGCAGTGTTAACAAATGTTACTTTACAATTATTGAAACTGTCAAAAATGTGTGCATTTGTTGACTCGTCATACAGAAAAACAATGGCGCGATAGTTGAGTCTGGTGGATTACAGCGTTTCGATTAATGCTGTCCAAAAACTGACATCTAGCTACACTGCAGAAAACCCTTTGGCATAGTTGTTTTCTTTATTTGTAATTTGTCTCATTTAAATATATATTTTACTTTTATTTTTCTGCAAAATAAGAACTTTTATAAGATAATAGTTTTGCTTTGCAGATGGTAGATTAAATTAGATTAATGTATTTTTTCTCATCTTGGTGAGATATATTTTATAAAATGAGAAGAAAATTCCCCCCCATATGCTATATCATTTTATCTTATTATAATTGTTGTAATTTGATCAAAGAAACAAGAATATATTTAAAAAATGAAGGACACTTTAAAATAACAATGTTTTCTGCCACCAAGGTAAGAATTTTTTATTTTTTTATTTTTACTAGTCGAACACCAACTTGGGGTAAAAATCACAAGCCAACACTTAAAGGAGGATGTGGGTTGAAAAGAGGATGTGGCTTGATTGAGTTGCCTCGATGATGAAGCTTGATTTGCAGGCCAGAGTCGTGCAATCTGCACATAAGCTGTGTTTGTGTCCGAGGCAATGTGATTCCAATAAATTCCAGGGTTGTTTGCTGTCATCAATGTTAAGTGATGCAGGCAAATGCTGACAAAATAAACAAGGTCCTACGTGGGTTTTAAAAAGGTTCAGTTCCCTAAACACTTTGAGACCGGTACTAGACGAAACTGATGTGTTGACTTTTATCAGAATTTTAAAACTTTAAACCTGAAACCTTCCTCCTGGAGTTAAAAAAATATTTAAATAAAGTTGTCAAAACTTTAAAACACCTTGCAAATCTGAAAAGCAACAAAAAAGACACTGCCCTACTTATGAACGAGGTTCTCGACGATCGTTCATAAGTTGAATTTGTTCGGAAGTTGATTCAGTGCTATATTTTCTATGTTTAAGGTTTAGATAAGTATGTTTTGGCTTGTATAAGTAACCTGTTTTGTACTAGAAATTAAACATTTCATAAAATATTATGCTCTATAGGGCAGCACGGCGACACTGGTTAGCGCGTGTGGAGTTTGCATGTTCTCCCCGTGCTTGCTTGGGTTTCCTCCGGGCACTCCGGTTTCCTCCCGCATTCCAAAAACATGCATTTTAGGTTAATTGTCCCTAGGTGTGAATGAGCGAGTGAATTGTCAGTTCCTGTGTGTCCTGCGACTGGCTGACAGCCAGTTCAGGGTGTCCCCTGCCCACTCCCCAAAGAAAGCGGGGATGGGCTCCAGCACCCCCGCGACCCTACTGAGGATAAACAGTGCAGATAATTGATGGATGGATGGATCTCGTACCGTGAGACCTAATTTCTTTACATGCGTTTTCTGCATCCACTGTGAATATGATTTTGTAATCTCCCCGATCTGGGTTCGATTCCCGACGCATCCTGTGTTTTGCAATTGTGAACAATCATCCATGTCCCTAGCAGGTTGGTGGTTGCGATTCTTCTCTTTTCATTTCCATTGGTTTCGGTAACACCGTTGTTGTGCAATTGTGGTCAGCGATAAAATTTATTGTCTGATCAATAATTGCACAAATATGGTTACGCATTTCCAATTTTTTCCGTATATATGGCGCAACAGATTATATGGGCACACGTTGTTCTTTCTGGCCAACTTGTTTTATGGGGGTGTTCCTTTTAAAGTCCGATTTTTTTTTTGTTTTGTTTTCACTTGTCACTAATCAATGTATTTGTGTTTTCTCATGCAGCTGGCCCGGCCTTCCCTCCCAACCCAATGCCTTACAGCCAGGCTGCCTTCACCCCTGGCCAGCCCTCTTACCCCCTGCAGCCACCTGTGGGACCACCCATGCAACCCCACATTGGACCTCCTGTGCAGCCCCCCATGCAGCCGCAGGCCAGCGCCCCTGCACCACAAATGGATTACCTGGCCCAGCCAGCGTACAACCCGGATTTTGTCTCCCCCCCACCCAAGATGGGATAACGATATTGTCGAGGTTGCTGCATTATCTCGGAAGAATTTTGACATTTTTCTGTGTTACCGTGCTACAGCCACACAGGCCATTTCCAAGCATATAGATGCACACGGAGACCCGTGCATGCCTTTTTGGGAAGAGATGTTTGCCTTGCAGTTCTCAGGGAGCAAGTCCAGATTCTTTTTTTTTTCTTCCCTTGAACCTGCCACAAATCTAATGCAGCTTGAAGTATTTCGGGCAACCTCGGCCATGTCTTGAATATTTCAGTGTTCTAATCGGACGTGCTGTCGTAGTGTTGTCGCTAGGAAACGTCATCATTGCCATCTGGCCTGATAGTTCTTAGCTACTTTTATTGGCTGCCAGTGCTATGATAATGTGGAACCAGTGATATAGTTTGTTATCAGTGTCGGGTATCTTCCACACTGAGGTAAATCGGATTACTACGCTCACCCCCCCAAAAATAGCTTTTTGCCGTATATTTTTCATATGTATTGAGCACTGGACCATAAGGCGCATTCATTTAAAACCACAGTCGGTGTATTTAGAATGATCAATCAAAAAATATCGCAGACCAAAATTGCAAAACATTGTATGCAACGGGAATCAAACCTGGGTCGCAGTAGTGAGGGTGCCAGAACTTAACCACTAGACCACCAGTGACACAGATGACCTATGAAAATGTATTTTATTGTTCTCATTTACACAATGTTTCTACTTTTAGTGCCAGAAAAGGATATGGGGGAATGAATCATTCGTCTTAATTCCCGTGAATAAAAACAAAATGATGATAAGATGAAATCGAATGCCTTTTCGTAGGTCTTTTGTATAACTAGTGGTTTTGTGGTTCGGTTTTGGCGCTTTCACCTCTGCGACCCAAGTTTGATTCCAGTTGCATTCAACATTTTGCAATCTTGGTGAGCGACGTTTTCCGATTGATAATTCATTGCACAAATAGTATTTTGCAGTATGTCGGATGCCTGCGGTTATAAGGCACGCTTTCAAATTTCTGTTCAATCTGTGAATTTTAGGTGCGCCTTTTACAGAGATCCCTCGGTTTTCGCAGTTAATAGGGACATGAACCACCACTAATGTTTGAAAACTAACAGGTCAACAAATAATAAAACACAACACATAATAGCAGTTGAATCAATTGATTTACTGTCATTATACAAAATTATAATCAAATTGGATGACCTTTGTCAAAAGCCTGAGCAGCTTCAGGTATGAGCAAAGAGCCCACATTTACTTCGAGCACGCTCCAGGCTCTTATACTCTGCCCCCACGCTTGGACCTTCGCTATATCGTCATGGTTGCTTGTGTGGGTACGGCACCAAATGGCTGGCTAGTTGCGCGCTAGCATTGGGGTGATTAGCCTAGTTGAGCAGTAGGCCAGACCTGCAGTCAGGCTATTGCTTTCGATTTCCGGACCCGATAACAGTCCACAGTTGACCAGAATGCGTGATTGGACCAAGAGTGCAAAGAAAAGCCAATTTAATTGATTAATTTCTTTTCAATGTAATGAGCCGCTAAAGCTAGCAGACGCTTTCCTTTCCAGTTTGTTTTGATTCGGAAGACACGTTGACTGCGCATGCTGACCCTTGCGGTCCGACTTGACGGTATAAACCAGCCTATCACAGTCGCGCAGCCACCGTTACACCCACCCACCCACCACAGAGCAGCCTTTCTAATCAGTCTACGCCGTTTATTAGAAACAATACACAATACATTCATTGGTATCAATGACAAGACAATTCAATTAAAAATCAGTGAAGGAGTGAACCAGCGATAACCGAAGCGCGAAGTAGCGAGGGGGCTCTGTCGCCCGTAAACTCGGTAATTCTCGCATAACATGTGGTCAGTATCCAAATGACAAAGCCTTTTGGGGTTTTCAAAGTGTGGGACAGCGAGAAAACTATGAAAGATGCATTCAAAATGGTCTTATCTAGGACCAAAAGACAAGTCCAAGCTTTTTTTGCACAAAACTAAAAGGGAATTTCAGGATGACGTTTCACACCCCAACCGGACTAAGTTATTTTCCGACCTACAGATTACTCGCTGAACCAGTTCATCAATTTTGGGTGACAGTAGTTGCCGTAACAATTTGGCATTGTATATGAAACATTTTTATATGTGAAAATGACAAACGCTTACTCTCAAGTTCAGGTTCCTATCTATCAAGGCTGAACGGCTGTAAAACTTCAATATTTAGCTCCGTCTTTCTACGTGCGGGTAAAACTTTGATCATGAATTGTGTGTGTTTGGACATAAAAACACAAGAAAGTGCTGTTCATCTTATTACCTAGGCTGTCAAAATTTTCTTCGGGTAGAAGTGAACTTAAAACGAAACTATGCAAATTCATTTCACTGAATATATATATATATATATATATATATATAATGTCCAAACATTACACTGAAACCAAGTTTTGATAATTCTGGTCTTGTCTTCTTAAGTCATCATTTTTGTTTTGTATTATTTTTGGTTTAAAGCAACGGTTGGCAACCAAGCGGCTCTAGAGCTGCACGGGGCTCTTTGGCGCTTCCTAGTGGCCCTCTGTTGCTTTTTCAAATAGGTTAATAATGGAGAATAGTAGTTTCCGTAGGACGACAAATGAGGCACAAATATTCTTAATGTTTCCATATATATAGGTATATACATTTACAATTTTGTTACTTTCCTCAGAAGGCATTTATAAAGCTTTTTTTTTTTGACGCCCAATACATGTTTTTTTTTTTTTTTTCCCTGTCCAATATTGCGCAACATTTTGGGTTGTCAAACCCTGGTTAAAAGTGACTTTTTTTTCCCAGATGCTGGTAAAGTGACGTGCTTCACACTT